>NC_073629.1:116510085-116818657 GCF_029407905.1 Bubalus kerabau | reverse complement strand
TACGGTAAATGCTCAGTTTCTTCAATTAAATAGTAGAAGCGTTAGGTGTATCCCTCAGCAAATATTGGTTGAGTGAATAAATAAATGGATGATTAAGAAAAATCATGAATGTGAAAGTCGCTCAGTTGTGTCCATTTCTCTGCAACCATGAACTGTGCCCCACCAGCCTCCTCTCTCCATGGAACTCTCCAGGCAAGAACACTGGAGTGGGTAGCCTTTCCCCTCTCCAGGTGATCTTCCAGACCCAAGGATCAAACGTGGGTCTCCTGCATTACAGGCAGATTCTTGACCATCCGAGCCACCAGGGACACAGCTTTATATCTGGAATGAGGATTAATACAGAAGAAACTAACAAAATACAATCTATTAAAGATATATAACCTTCAACTCAAAGTAGAACTTGAGTTCTAACTCCAAAAATGTGTTGAATGTTCCCCAGTCAGATTTCTATTTACACTTAATTAATCATCCATTCATTCACACTTCCAACCATCCTTCTGCTCTTCCATCATCCATCCACCCATCCATCCATCATCCATTCATCCATTCATTCAGCAAAAGCTTCGAGACCCCAGGACGCTAGCCTAAGTGCTGCCTCTGCTAAGACAAACAAGACACAAACCTTTTGCAAAGAACTCGGTAACTTTTGGGAAGACAAGTCCATGAATCAACCCACACTGGCCATCAGTGGCTACAGGTCCTGTTGTAAGGCAGCTGACCAGGCTAGACACAGGTCAGTTAAGACAGAGGTCTGCACAGCAGCTTCCTTGCCTGCTCTTGGCTGCTCAAGGCTGCAGAATCTTGGCTCCCATATACTCATTCAATCCTCAGCTATTTTTTAGGTGGCTGTTCTGATGATGCGCCTGGCAGGGTTCTGCAAAGATCCTCCAGTGCTGAAGGACAGACAGCAGCTGCAATAGCATAAGTGCCCCTGGGGCCCACAGGAGGCCCCTCGCCCAGCTGGACAGGCTCGTTGGGAAGGGAGGGGCCCTCTCACCTGGAAGGTGAGTGGGATGTGGCCGGGCCGGGAGGGCAGGAAATGATCCAGCCATCGGAAACAGTGAGTGAGAGGGTAAGAGATGAGAGAAAGAGGGCCTGGCGGAGTTGGGATGGGCTCTAGCAGGGGCAGGGCTGGGCGAAGGACGCAGACCGAGGGGCCAGGTGGGGTCATGCCCCCAAACCTGGAGGGCACACTGAGTCTATCTTGAAGGTCTCAGCAAGAGACTTGATCTCGAACCTGAGACTGCCTTGGAGAATCATCAAAGGCTGTGAACCAGAGAGCGGGAAACCCCTGCCCAGTCATCCCCTCCCTCCCCGGGGGGTGGTCCAGCCACCCACCCAGGCCAAGTCACAGGTCCACCAGGCCGAACACCGTGCTTCCTCTCTCTGGATCAGGAAGCCCAAGGCTGGAGGCTGGAGAGAGGGAAGAAGCTTTATTTATTTATTTTTTTCTTGAGAAATTTTCCTGATTGAAAAACAATTTTTAAAAACTGTTTTCATAAAATCAGTCCTTTTGATTTGAGGTGTTTAGGGGGATTTTGTAACATTCTGTCAGCTGGCTGTGGTTTTTTAAATGTATCTATCTTTAATTGGAGGATAATTGCTTTACAATGTTGTGTGGGTTTCCTCCATACATTGACATGATTCAGCCACAGGTATCCATCTGTCCCCATCCTCTGGAACATCCCTCCCACCTCCATCCCATCCCACTCCTCTAGGTTGTCACAGAAGAAGTTTTAAACTGGATACATTTCAAAGTTTTGACTTGATACCTCATGAGATTGTTTTAAATTACCAAAATGAGTCTGTCTTGGAAGGATAAGTAACACCTGGGATTGACCCATGAGGCGGGGGAAAAAACATGGACCTGAGCCAGAATTCATTGAGGAACAAATCATCAGAGCAGGTTTGGGGGGATTTACTGGGGGGGACTTCCCACCTGGTACAGTGGTAAAGAATCTGCCTGCCAATGCAGGAGACACAAGAGACGTGGGTTCAATCCCTGTGTCAGTCAGGAAGATTCCCAGGGGGGAGGAAATGACAATTCACTGCAGTATTCTTGCCTGGAAAATCTCACGGACCGAGGAGCCTGGTGGGCTACCATCCATGGGGTCGCAAAGAGTCGGACATGACTGAGCAGGCATGCATAAATACTTCAATACTGGGGGTCACGTGGCGAGGTGTTTCCTCCCAGCTGCTCTCCTGCTCTGACTCTCCTTGGAGAGGAGGAGAACTTCCTTTACACAGGACCTGCCCGGCTTCAGTGAGGATAGCTGATCAGCCCAGGGAGGGCAAGGGGGAAATAGGGTCCCAGGCTAGCTGGTGAAGCAAAAGGAGGGTGGCCTGGAGTAAGAAGACAAGAGGACAAGGACCCAGGACTTGGGTGGTGAGAGGTGCCAGGAGGGGAGCTCGTGTGGAGAGAAGTCTCTCTCCCCATCAGAAGTGTTCAGACTCTAGCCTGCATCTACTTCACCTGGGGGGGTGGGGGTGGGCCGGGCACCCCAGGGCGTCTGCATTTGCAAGCCCAGAGGGGCCTGAGAACCTGCATTTCCAAGTTCCCATGTGGTGCTGATCGGCTGGTTCTACCTTGAGACCCATGGTGAGTCTTCTCTGAATAACTGTGGACAGAGCTGCCCAGCATCCATCACGACCACATTCATCGTGGACGATGGAACCAGCACATCCTGAGAACTCACAGGCATCCCTAAAGCTAAGAGTACAGGGTGGATGGCAAGTCTCGCCATCAAACACCAGTGCCCCTGGGTCTGAGACTCAGCCTCGCCCTAGGCCAGCGTGGGAGAGTCCTGGCCTGGAGACCTTCTGCCCCTGAGCTGGTGAGCTCACGTCCTCCGGGCCCCCTGGGCATTGGGGCTCCCTCGGGGTTCCCTCGGGGAGGTTATGTCTATGCTCTGCTCCTGTTCCGAGAACCCTGGGTCCCAAGCTTTGATCAAGCATTTCTCAGGACCAAGGTGTCTCTCCTGCGAGGGCCCCTCACCTGCCCGCCAGGTTGCCCACGTCGTCAGGCTCGATGGCATTGCGGTGCTCTGTTCTCCAACAGAAGTGGTACTTCCCGGTGATTTCCAGGGCTTATCTAAAATGGGTGTGATGCGTTTGCTCCGTAAACCTGGGGAAGACATAGGGGACCCTGGAGGCTGGAAGGAATCAGACACACTTGTAAATGGTGATGAGTGACCCACGGTTTGTGGAACACTCTCACCCACCTCCTCCCACTGACTTTGAATTGACCTTAACTCTATCAGTGTTGCATCTTCCCTGTGGGATAAAAGGAAAGGAACAGTGCATTAAAGCTCTTCATTAAAGCTCTCCACTGGATGGGGTAAAGTGGCCTGATTGGGGTCTGAGCCGAAGCTGGGCCCTCCCCCATCACACAGCACTCAGCACGTCCTGGGTGTCAGTGGAAGGTCTTCCTCAAAGTAGCAGGGCTAGCGAGAGTTCCTGCCTTACCACTTTTTAACCACCGGGTCACTCCAGCCTGTCTGGGTAGTAGATACCTTGGTGGGTATTTGCCAGCTCTCAGAAACGCCCCCTAACTGGGCATCACCCCTCATCCAAGGGCATCAGGCCGGCAGCCAGCCGTGGTGGCAGCACACGCTCCTGCAGGGATCATAGCTGGCGGGGGCCTGGCGTGGAAACCTGGCCAAGGCGGAAAAATGCCAAGAGCACATTGTGCTATACACGCGGGAGGAGCCGAGAAAGCCTGGAGGGGTGAAGCCTGGAGGAGGGGCTGGGGAGCGAAGACAGACAAACAGGCCAGCAGAGACACATAGGCACAGAGAGAAAAAGACAGAGACAGATAGAGACACACAGAGACACAGACAGAGGTCAACAGACAGAAACAGATACACCCAGAGGCAGACAGACAGACACAGACAGAAGCGCAGAGACATACAGAGATTCACACACAGAGGCAGACAGACAGACAGAGGAGACAGCGAGGAGAGTCTTCCTGCTCCTGGCTCTCACCCCTGCCCCACAAGCCCTGGCTCATCCTACCTTGAGGTCCTTGGGGTATCCTTACATCCTTTACATGCTGTAAAAATATATCTTCTTTTTTTTTCAGCCAACTCAAGTTGGTTTTTCTCCTGAGACCCAAAATTCTGAACAGCACAGGTCATCAGCAGTCTTGTGTCCTCACCCAGCTCCCTGTTTCACCCTCTTATGCCCCTGGTACCAGCCCGGGGTCGTCTGACTTTGACCCTGACTTGTCCCCACTGCGTTGGGCTGAAGGCCTGACCTCTGGCTCCAGACTCAGGCCATCCAGGCCTCCTTTGTCATGGCCCCTCTTCACCTGTGGGTTGTAAACCAGAGCCTGATGACCTTGACGCTGACCTGCCCTTGGCCCGCTGACAAAACCCTTCTTTTTAGAGGAAGACATCACTTCCCACTTTAAGCCCAAACTTTAAGGTTTGCCGGGAACCGGGCCACAAGAAGGGCCTGGGGAGATGCAGTCCCTTTTGGAAGCACTCATTTTGCTTATTCTTGCCAACAACCAAGGCTGTTTTAATTAAACCTTTCCCTCTGGACTATTTGTACAAGCCCCGCTTCACAGCTGAGAAACACCAGGCACAGGGGCCCGGCACAGGCAGCTCCCACCTGCCTGGAACCAGGTCCCGAGGTTTGGAAATCCCTCAGGGGCAGGCCTGGTAAACCCCAGCCCAGAGAACACCAGCTACACACGCCCTTGCCCAATGCTGGCGGTCCAAGAACCTCAGCCAGGAAAGAAAGGAGATCGCGGAGAAGCCCAGAAATGCTGTAAGTCATCACCACGCTCTGGTCACTAGTGACAAAGAAACTCAGAAGGTCGCTCGAACTGTGGCCTCAGGCAGCCTCCATTCTCGAAAAACGCGGGTTCCAGGCCTCACAGTCTCCATCAGCTCAGGATAAGAAAGCCTGTGCACCAGGTTCCTTAGGCTTCCCGTGTGTAAGAACCCCCGGAGCTTAATGGAGATGCTGATTCCTGCCCTCCCCATCGAGGCTGCTGGCATTCGGGGCAATACTCCCGAGATGAGTCACAATTACGATCAGATGACCGTGCTGCAGTGGTCCTCAGGCTAAACTTAGAGAAACATGCATGCTCAGTGGCTCAGCGGTGTCCGACTCTGTGTGACCCCATGGACTATAGCCCGCCAGGCTCCTCTGTTCATGGGATTCTCCAGGCAAGAATACTGGAGCAGGTTGCCATTTCCTCCTCCAGGGGATCTTCCCAACTCAGAGGACGAGCCCACATCACCTGCATTGGCAGATGGATTCTTTGCCCAAAACTCGGAGAAACACTGCGGGATAAATATAGACTTTAAAGTAGACACAGTATTTTCAGTGTTTAGAGGATGCCTGGTGGGAGTTCTGCTTCATGAGGTCATGGACACCTCAGTGCTGCCAATCTGCAGAAGCTCCTTAGGGTTCCAGCCTGTTGATGGCAGCCTTTCTACTTTCCAGCAAAGATACAGCATTTTTCCTGCTTTTTGTATCTCTATGATGGTATAAGGGGAGGAAGGAGTTAAGGGCTCAGGAGTCCCATCCCACCAGCCCAGATTCTGAAGGCCTAATTAAAGCCTACCAGGCTCCACCAAATTTGGAGCCTGCAGTCATCTTCTCTAATAAGGCAGTCAGCACAGCTTGCCTGATGATAAATGATTTTATCAGCACCATCAAATCACATGGAGGGAAGGCAGGAGGGCCTTCACCACGCCACTGACCGAGGAAGCCCACTAACACGGGGAGTCCAGGCATTCTGGGTTTCAGTCCATTTCCAATTATTCTAAACAGTGACAGGACTAAGGGCATCAAACGACCCACCCCTGCCTCCCTGTTAATCTTGGTTCACCCCTGGCTCCCTGTTTCCTGCCCACATTATCTCCAGGCAGGGGCAGCATAGCAGCATCTCAGAGACCCACTGGGCATTCAAAGAGGCACACACACCTGGGTTCACAGAGCACGAGGAAAATTCATTTATCTCAGTCAATTAATTAATTGTGGAGGCAGTGTTTTCTGTAGCAACACCAGATTCTGCCTGCTTGAATGAAAACTCCCAGCTGCACCCCATCTAAGCTGTGTCACTCCGCTGGGCAGGTTCTGTTGCCTCTCTGTGGTTCAGCATCTTTATCTGTAAAATGGGCATAAAGATAGTCTTACCATGTAAAACGTTGGAGAGAATTAAAAACGATATTCACACAAAATACTCTGCACAGCGCCTGGCGTCTTGGAAGTCTGCAATGATTATGGGCCAGTGAGACTGGATTTAGCAGGTGTTTGACCTGGGTTCTGCATCCCCTCTATAACCCCAAAAAGCAGAGATCAGAGAAAAGTGTTCTTGGGCAGCAAGCTTTTCAGGGAAAAAAAGGAACTGGAGTAAAGAACCAGGGAGAGGATAAGGAACTGAAGGAAAATCAGCATAAAGGGTGTGTTACTAAGATGTCCACTCAGAAAGGAGAATGAGGCCTTGGTCCTGCATAGGGTTCTCTGAGAAGAGCACAGAATGTCTCTTGGAATCATCCTTCTGAGATTCAGGCAAAGGGTTCTTCCATGGGCTCCTTTCCCCATGCTTGAGAGCTGTCCCTGGGACACTGACTCCCCACGCTCTGTATTAGGCTCCTGGCAGAACCCAGAGCTGGCGTCACAGGCAAGCCGTGGGTTAGGACTGGTTTTGATATGATGGGGGTGGCAAGAATACAAATAGTCAGTGGTGGGTGCCCTGAGCCATGATGCTAGAGATGCCACCAAAGGGAAAAGCCCAGTACCAGCAAAACCCAGGGCGTTCACAAGATAAGGATGCTGGTACAGCTGCTGGAGCCCCAAACTAATGATCAGATTGTTCCTTTCCTAGGCTGGTACCCACTGCCTAACATCCAAAAGGTGTCAGCATCTCCACCTGGTATGAGACCCTGAGAGATCTGAGTAATGCTTACCCTTGGTCTTGGGCGGTGACTTGCTACTTGGGTCTAATATTATGACCTTAAGCATTGTCAACTGTGAGAAATCTATATACTTGAGCAACAGAATGAACACATTAGAGAAAAGAGAAGGGTCTGAAACAGCTCATCACATTCTACATGCCTCCCTCCCCGCATCGCTAAGCACGCATCCTGACAAGTCCTTACGGATACAAGGTGAAAATTCAATCAAAGCAACACTTTCAAAAGTCCAATATTGTAGCCATGATTAGCTAATAACATCCCGAGGGCCTGATGATCATAGTTTTCTGGGCTGTAATTTCCATCTTTACTGTAATTCATCTTTGTCTGAGTCCAGATCCATTTCTTTCCAGCCCCGGGTACCGGTTAATTTGAATAAATGAGGCAAGCACTGTGGACAGGTGAATATCCATCATACTTCCCACCTCTCCCGGGAACGATGCCACCACACCCTCCAGTGGGCGGCCCCTGCCAACAGCCGTTGCTGTGCAGGCATCACGGGGGCGCAGACGTGGGCAGCCCAAGACAGCGAATTACCCAGCAATTAAGGGTTTAGTCTGGCCTCCTTGGCGCCTGAGTCCCCCGAAGTTTCTGTGACAGATTTACGGCTTCCCACTGCCATCTCAACCTCTTCTTCCTCGGGCCTGCTGTCAAGCTGTCAGTAGAAACAATGGTCCCTCCTTGGGTCGCCCTCAGTGCCCATCAGACTCAGGAAAGCAGACAGCTATACTCTTGGCCAAACTCCCATCCAGGGCAATGCTTTTTTTTTTCCTCTGTGTGGTCCTCATTTGGCTGAAAACAGCTTTCCCAAAAGCAATTAACTTTCCATTTGAAATGAAGTAAACCAATTTCCCCTCCCATCTTCTCTCTAAAGATACTTCACGGCTGACATACCCAGTGATTTCAAGAGCTGATGCCATACAAGAGAATCTCATTCTAGAAGATGTCACAATTTAAGAACTTAGGACCTCATCACAGACCATGAGCTGAGCTCCCTGTGCTATACAGCAGCTTCTCACTAGCCATCTATTTTACTCTTGGTGGTGTATATATATGGAAAAGGTAATGGCACCCCACTCCAGTACTGTTGCCTGGAAAATCCCATGGGTGGAGGAGCCTGATAGGCTGCAGTCCATGGGGTCGCACAGAGTCGGACACGACTGAAGCAACTTAGCAGCAGTGTATATACGTCAATGTGGGATGAGGGGGGTGGGAGGGAGGCTCAGGAGGGAGGGGATATAAGCATACATGTAGCTGATTCACATCGTTGTACAGCAGAAATTAACACAGCATACTGTGCTTAGTGGCTCAGTCGTGTCCATCTCTTTGTGACCCCACGGACTGTAGCCTGCCAGGCTCCTCTTTTATGGGCATTCTCCAGGCAAGAATACTGGAGTGGGTTGCCATGCCCTTCTCCAGGGGATCCTCCCAACCCAGGGATCGAAACCAGGTCTCCCACATTGCAGGCGGATTTTTTTTTTTTTAACCATCTGAACCATCAGGGAAGTCCAAAACAACATTGTAAAGCAATTATACCCCAATTAAAAAAAATAATTTAAGCTATTAAAACATAAAGAAGAACTCAGGACCTCAACCCACTTCCCATCCTGTAGCCCCAGGGATGCACTCAGAGAAGATGCTCAGGTCTCCAGACCACGATCTTCGCTTTAACTTTCGTGTCCACCTTACCCTCTCATTCAGGCTATGACTGTCTCAGGAGGATCTTCTTCTCTTTGCCTTTCTGTGGCCCTAGCCCCAAGCCACAACCACACCTAAATGCACAGGCAGACTAGCTCCCAAGGAAGTACTTGCAACGGATCACTCTCAGGGGCCACATGGATGAAACAGCAGAACTGAGGGGTGTAAGAGTGATCAGAAAGTCCTCTAGTCCACTTTGCAGCTGCCTGAGCTCTAAAATCTCACACCACTTGGTTCAGAAGCCACTAGTCATATGGTTACTGAGCACTTAAAATGCGCTCTGTGCAAACTGAGACATACTCTCAATGTAAAAGTGAAAGAAAAGTGAAGTCACTCAGTCATGTCTGACTCTTTGCGACCGACTCTGCGATCTGTAGCCTATCAGGCTCCTCAGTCCAGGGAGGTTTCCAAGCAAGAGTGCTGGATTGGGTTGCCATTTCCTTCTTTAGGAGATCTTCCCGACCCAGGGATTGAACCCAGGTCTCCCGAATTGCAGGCAGACGCTTAACCATCTGAGCTACCAGGGAAGCCCAATGTAAAATTCACACCAAATTTCAAAGACTTAATACAAAAAAACACAAAGTATTTCACTGATAACTTCTACATAATAGATAGGCTTCCCAGGTGGCTCGGTGGTTAAGAATCTGCCTGCCAATGCAAGTGACTCAGTTTGATCCCTGGGTCAGGAAGATCCCCTGGAGGAGGAAATGGCAACCACCACAGTGTTCTTGCCTGGAGAATTCCACGGACAGGGAGAGGAGCCTGGCTAGCTGCAGTCCATGGGGTTGCAAACAGTCAGACACAACTTAACGACTAAACAACAGCAACAATTTTTAGATAAAGTCCATGTTGAAATAATAATATTTTGGATATACTGAGTTAAATAGAATATAATATTAAAATGAATTACATCTTTTACAAAACTTTTAAAACATAGATTCTGTACAGGTTAAGGTTATGTGGTGGCTCAAGCAGCATTTCCGTTGGGCAGCACAGCTCTGGATCTTTGCTGTCACTGTGCCCATCTCCTGGCCCCAGATGCCCCTCAGAGCCTGGTAAGAACGATGCCTGCAGGTGTGTGTGTTCCCAGGGGGTGGGGGTGGGGGCAGAGAGTGGTCCATGGCTGGTCAGTCACAGAGAAGCACAGGATGGGGTTACCTGTTCAACCAAACCTGCCTGGGTGAGAGCACAGAACAATCATATCTTTGTGGCAAAGTTGCGTGTGTGTGTGTGTGTGTGTGTCCGTATTCCATGAGTAACAGGCTTCCAATCTGAGCATGCTTGTAGGAAATCAAGAGTTCAGCCTTGCTCACAGAGAGTCGGGGAGATAGCACTTTGAGTTTCAGGCCTGAATTCTGCTCTGGGGACTGTATCGGTTTTCTGAGGCTGCCGTAACAAGCTGCCACAACTCGGATGGCTCACAACAGCAGAAACAAACGTACTCTCTCATGGTTCTGGAGGCCAGAAGGCTGAGCTCAGGGTGTGGACTGGGCCGGGTACCCTCCTAGAATCTTTCCTTGCCTCTCCCAGCTTCCGGTGGCCCTGGGCCTTCTCTGCTGGCGCAACATCATTCTAGTCTCTGCCTTCATCCTCACCTGGCCTCTTCCCCTTCTGCTATGTAGTCTCCCTCTTTTCTACTCTGAGGGGGACATGGCATCAGATTTAGGGCCTGTCTGGACAAGCTAGGACAGTCTCCTCTCCTCATGACCCTCCAGTCAATCCTACCTTTTGCATACTCGGTGATACTCACAGGTTCCTGGGATCAGGATGTGGCTACATCACCTTCAGACCAGCATCCAGCCCACTACAGGAGGCGAAAAGAACCACTGCTAAGCTCCCCCCCACCCCACCCCCTCGAGAAGCAGGGAGTGGCTGGGTTCTCACTGCCTGAGCAGAGTGGGTATCCCAGGAGTCAGAGGGTGTATACTCCTCTTCCCTACAAGTAGTTCCAGCCCATTTTATATTTTATTGAACTCTTGCTTTTCCTAAGTAAATATCTAACAATGTCTAGTTCCAGGAATTTGGCAATAAAGTGCCTCAAACCAAAATCACTCTTATAAGGGGACAGAATGGCGTGCACATTTCCAGCGTCTACATGACTTTTCCAAACCACATCCTTATGAACGAAGCCAGGCGCTGTATCAGGTGGGTTGAGAGCAATTTATTGTTGTTGGGCTGGAGGCCCTTCCTCCAGGACTGTGGTCGGTGCAACTCCTCATGGATCATCCCCCAGCCTGGCTTCCCTGAGTGCAGTCGCCGGCCACTCGCCCCAGAGCAAGCCAGATGCCTGCCAACTCGGTCAGCTCCCAACCTCTCCCCAGACCAGGACCTCTGAGGATGGGAGTCCCACGGACCGTCTTTCTAGCCCACTCTCCTGTGATTTGTCTTAAAAGAAAGTTTAGGAACCACTGCCTGTCCTTCTCCTGACCTCCATCCTTGAGGGTCAGCTCACGGCAGGTAAGGGTGAGGGGATCTGCACTGTGTCTACAGGTGGGGAAGGGGGGGCGAACAGAGGCATCAAATCATAGATCAGGCGGCGAAACTTGACTGCCTTCACATCTGTCTTTGTTGCTTGTCTGCCTTGAAAACCCAGGGCTCACCTATCTCCCCGTTCACCAGAGAAAGCGATCAGGCCCCCAAGGCTGAGCCCTAGCATGATGCCCAAAGGGGACGCAGTCCTTAGCTTTCATTCGGGGCAAGTGACAGTGTTCAGTTTCGAGCAGGGGTACCATGTTCCCTTTACAACAGACACAAGCAAGTCAGTCAATTTAAGAGAAAGCATTAAGAAAATAATAATGCAGAGAGTCAGCTGAGGAAGGTGGCCATGGGTAAAAATACTCACGTATTAGGCAGGGTTCTCCAGAGATACAGAACAAATTTATATATCTATGTACATATATGTGGCCATGGATGAAATTACTCACTTATTATTCAGGGTTTCTCAGAGGTACAGAACAAAATTTACATATCTCTATATGTGTGTGTGTGTGTGTGTGTGTATATTCATTGCACAACTGTTATAAATCAAAAAGAGCAAGTGTGGAGTGACTATTATGTGAAAAGTACAGTCTTTTAAAATCATTAATCTAATCCCCTTCTGGTCTGCTCAAAACCTTTCCTGTCTTCTTCCTGGGCTCAGGAAAGGACCAGACTCCCTGGGGTGGTCTCTAAGGCTCCCTCTTCTGCTGCAGCCCCACTGCAGCCCCTCAATCCCCAGGTCCTCGCCACATTGTCCCACGTTCCCAGAGCTGATTCATCAAGCTTTGTCTCTAAAGGGTCAGATAATAAAACACTTCCATTCCAGTGGCCCACAGGGTCTCTGTTATAACAATTCAACTTTGCTGTTCTAGCACAAAAGCAGCCTCAGACAATACATGAACACATGGGTGAGGCTGTGTTCCAATAAAACTTTATTGTCAAAAGCGGGGGGCAGGGGCAGATTGGTCCATTGGCTGTGGCTTGCTGACCCGGATCTCCTGGCTATAGGCTCACGCACACTGCTGCTGCTGCTGGAGTGACCTCTTTATTCTCATCTGTCTCACTCTTGCTATTCCCTTAGGTTTCAGTACATATTTCTTTCCCAGGAAACTCTTCCTGAAGTCCTCAGGAAGGATTTTGTTTCTCAGAACAGCAATCCCTAGTATAGTGTGTGTGTTTGTGTGTGTGTATATGGGTGCACATGCACAGCCCCACATGTGTGACATGATCCAATGTCTGCCCCTCCACAAGGCCCCTGGAAGTCTACTTCCCTCCCCACTCTGTTCCCAGCCTGGTACCTGGAGGAAGCCAAACCATTCATCAAACAAACAACGAAACGAGTCATTGCCAAGAACGAATGACTGCCTAAAAGCTAGGGAAAACTTGCATCTTTGTTCTTACCAAGCCCATAAACAAAACTATGAACACATCTTTATTTTCCCCTTCCTGGGTCCCTGATCAAATGAGATGATTAGATGAATACAACAAGCTCCACGTCCTTTTCTCTCCAAGCGATTTCCCTTGGAGTGTGTGAGCCCCTCTGTGAGTTTACTTCCACTCAACAGCTTTGCAGCTTGGGGTGAGTTGTCAGGTGTCTCTGATCTTCTCTTTGCTCATCTATGAAAGTGATAAGCACACGCATCTTGTAGGGCTGTTACGAGGATTAACAGAGCAACCTACGGTGCTGGACTGTGGTTGTCATTAAGAGTCCGGAACTTTCCACAGCTTGCTGCATCAGCATTCCCCCCCTATGTGGAAACTCTACAGCAAATACCGGAAGAGTCCAGGAAGCCACCATATACCATCAGATGACACAGGCCAACGTGTGAACAAGCATTTTTTCTGGAAGGATGGTAAATTTTCTATTTCTCCCTTATTAGCAGCATCAGACCTAATCAAAATGTTTTTCAAGGAACATATTAGGAGAATTTGATATAAAATATACTTCTAATGTTATGGAGAAGGAAATGGCAACCCACTCCAGTATTCTTGCCTGGGAAATCCCATGGATGGAGGAGCCTGGCAGGCTATCGTCCATGGGATCGCGAAAGAGTCGAACATGACTTAGTGACTAAACAACCACCACCACCACCTAACATCAACCATGTCAGTATTTAAGATTTTAAATTCGATCTATGTGCCCAACATTAGGGAGCAGGGTAAATAGACCAGGAGGCAAACAGCCAGTGGTCTGTTGTCCAGCCTTTAGTTTGTTTATGAAACACCTTTAAGATCAGAAAAAAAAAGTTTGTGTCGTAATTTTTAACAACAACCGAAAAAGATTAAAAATTACTACATAGGAGTCTCATTTACGTCAGGAAAATGTATTTAACAAGACAGATTGCAGTGAAAGTGAAAGTCACTCTGTCGTGTCCTATTCTTTGTGACCCCATGGGTCACATACAGTGGGTAGCCTTTCCCTTCTGCAGGAGATCTTCCCAACCCAGGGATCAAACCCAGGTCTCCTGCATTGCAGGCAGATTCTTTACCAGCTGAGTCACAAGGGAAGCCCAAGAATACTGGAGTGGGTAACCTATCCCTTCTCAAGTGGATCTTTCTAACCCAGAAATCAGACTAGGGTCTCCTGCATTGCAGGCGGATTCTTACCAACTGAGCCATCAGGGAAGCCAGATTTCAGTAAGACAAGATATCAGCAGTGTCTTCCTCTTGTTAAGGGAGCGCCGTAGCTGACGTCTATGTGTATGTGCACCTGGGCTGTGTATATGTATGTGCGTTCACTTTCTGTATTTTCCAAATTTTTTACCCAAAGCAAGAACAACACTGTAATTAAGGGAGATCAAGACAGAATGTGAATAAACTAAAACTTATTAATGCAGATGGATATACAAGGGCCTGCTGTGCAGGGCAGGGTCCTGTATTCAGTACCCTGTGATGAACCAGAGTGGAAAAGAATGTGAAAAAGAACATATGCATATGTATAACGGAATTGTTTTGCTATATAGTACAAATTGACACAGCATTGTAAATCAATTATATTAAATAAAATGAACTTTAAAAAAAAGAAAGAGAAAATGTGTCTGATTTTCATTTATGGCTCCCTGAACAGAAACTATATGAAGAAGCACATCTTCCCAGTCTTTAAAGACCACCTTGGATTGTAAAGGGTTAAAAATTCTAGAGTCAGAAAGAAGGCAGTTCTGGTATTAGAGCCCCTACCTAGATCCTCAAGCTGTCAAGGTCTGGCCATGGCCACTGGCAGACTCACAGTGGGTTGACCTTCAGAGAAGGTTACTGGTCCGCAGCCCACTGCCTGGTCTTTAAGAGCCACCCTCCAGGGAAGGAAGGGTCCCCAACAGGGAGCCCTGGCCGGCTCTGTTCCTGACTCTGTCAGGGAATGTGTGCGTGGCTGGCCACCTTCTGCCAAGGACGCAGTTAAGCCCAAGTTTCAGAACTAGCTGCGAACATTTGTCATTATCAACAGGTCTTGCACTCACTGCTTCATTAAATCTTCAAAACTCACCTTGGAGGCCAATGCTCTATTGTCCCCATTTCACAGATGAGGAAACTAAGGTTTCAGCAATTGACCAGGAGTTGGATCAAGGTTCTGTTCTCTCGAAAATTTGACCACTAAACCGAAGCAAACAGACCCTCTCCTCTTGAGCTTAAGTTTCTCTGCAGTCTCCTCTGTACCAGCTTTCTCAGTTACCACTGGACTTTCTTAATTGGACTGGTTCTTATGTGGGCTCTTTAATATTTCAACAAATATTTTTTGCAAGCTTGCTTTCCCTGTAACACCAGGCCAGAATGGGAATTGTGGAAGGTGTCCACTCTGCAAGAATGAACCAGTCAATCCTAAAGGAAATCAACTCTGAATATTCACTGGAAGGACCGATGCTGAAGCTGAAGTTCCAATACTTTGGCCACCTGATGCAAAGAGCTGACTCATTGGAAAAGACCCTGATGCTGGGAAAGATAGAGGGCAGGAGGAGAAGGGGACGACAGAGGAAGTGATGGTTAGATAGCATCACCGACTCAACGAACATGAATCTGAGCAAACTCTCAGAGGTAGTGTGGACAGGTAAGCCTGGTGGGCTACAGTCCATGAGGTTGCAAAGAGTCAGACATGACTTAGTGACCGAAAAACCACCACCATCACATACATTAGCGTCTCCAGTCCTTACTTGGGGAAACTGATGGACTGAATGAGGAGAACTGTGTCTTGACTTTGTGATTAAGTCCTGATTCCTGTGGGAGATCATCAAAGTCTGGTAGCCCACACATCAGATGAAAGTTCAGGCTCTTTTAGCCACCTTCAGCCAGCATCAGTCCCAGGCAGACAGACTCCACCTTGATTCAGAGGGACCACAGCATCCCAACAAGGGGGCAAGGGTTGACACATGGGAAGGGAAGCTTCCTGAGATGGAATCTGAGGCTTGTCTGCAGCAGGATGAAAGGAGACCAGGAAGGAAGAGGGACTGAAACTGGAGAGGAGACTCGGGGGGAGAGGGGGACCTGGCAGAGAAGCAGCCACGGGGGCAGGAGGCCCAGTGGGCCTCCCACGCCACCTGTGGCCTCTCCTCTGAGACTCGTAACCTGGGAAACAGCCGAGCCCAGGAGGCACATGCTCTGTCACCGGGAAGAGCATCCTCCGTGGACACTGGCTGCATCCCTGCTGCAGAGGCTCCTCTCCTCTGCACACCCACCCTGGCTCCCGGCAGCTGGGAAGGGGCCCAGTCACAAGCAGAAAGGGCTAAGCCAGCCCAGCCTGAGGTTGTGGAATAGCATGTGTGGTCTAAGAAATTGCCAAACCAAGACGCCCCATCCCATCCTCAGAAACTTAATCTGCTCATCAGGATCCTCTGTTTCATGCCACTGCATTGTTCAGAAGCCGTTCCCTTTGGTTTCACGTAGGCTGAGTCTCTGCCCAAGCTGACCATCCCACCATGAGTGGGTGGGCCTCACCTTCCCCGCAGGGCTGGGCCACCCCTGGGAGCAGCTCTGCCTCAGGTCCATCAGGTCTGGGCTAGTGTACTACCTCAGCCACTGTGGCCTCTATCATAGTCTCTGTCCCCTCGGTCACAGAGTTCTCATCTGCAAAATGGGCTGACTCTAACATGCAGGGCTTCCCTGGTGGCTCAGATGGTAAAGAATCTGCCTGCATACAGGAGACCTGGATTTGATCCCTGGGTCAGGACGATTCCCCTGCAGAAGGGCATGGCAACCCACTCCAGTATTCTCGCCTAAAGAATTCCATGGACAGAGGAGCATGGCAGACAAATAGTCCATGGGATCGCAAAGAGTCAGACACGACTGGATGACTAACACTTTCGCTTCACTTTCTTTACTATGTAGGGAGGAGGGCTGGGCTAGGTGAGTTGAGTGAGGTGGCTGGGGTGCAGAATTTAAAGAGATGCCCCCAGGCATGGACGGTGGGTGCCTCTTGAAATATTGTGCCTTTCTGTTGGGCATCTTTCTTGCCTCAGCCTGGTCCCAGCCCCACTGTGGCCACCTTGGCATGAACCCAGCCACCTGTGAACCCTCATCTCATGCCCATCAAGCTGGGCTGAATGTCTTCCTCTGGTCCTGGAGGTAATTGCCTAAGACATTGTTTTGCAAACAAAGCTCAGCCACTATCCTAAATTGATATGAAATCAATGGAGAGAGCCAGGACCGACATAAAAAAAAATGAAACAAACTAAACTAGCCCAGAGTGGAATAAAAATAATTGAAAATATCAGGATATATCTTGTGTGCTTTTTTTATATGTTTGTTCCAGATGTGTGTGCTGTGTGTGTATATGTGTCATTTCTCACTGTGGCTAAAGACACACCTGCTCCTTTTCCCCTGGCCTGTCCCAAGGACGCGATGGATCTCGTTTCCACCAGCAGATGCTGTGTCTGGCAGGTGAGCATGAAGGGTGCTATCTGTGCTTCCCTCCCTTGTGGAGGTCAAGCCCTAGAGGGCTCCGGGGGGTGACAATGACCTACTGGACCTCACCTCCATGGTTCCAGGCCATGGTCATGGTCATAGCCCAACCCATGGAGGGGGAGAGGCAGACCTGGGATGAAGCTCAACCCCTGGGCGACTGGACAGAGACTCACGGTGGCCCAGGCTCCAGCGTGGAAGCTTGAGGAGTGAGGCTCACAGAATGACAAGGTGGGGCCTCCCTCTTGCCCCCACTGCCCCCGAGGAAAGAGCTGGAGCTGGAAGAACTCCAGAAAAACCACCTGCTTCCTCATGCACCTGAAATTCTGCTTGGAGTCCTTGCTGGAGAGGATGGAGAGGCCAAGATGCAGAGGACATCATCCCTCTCCCACAGGTAAGATGCCCAGCCACAGTTGATAGTGAAATGCTGTATATAAAGACTGAGATGCTGAAAAAAAGCAGGGGGAAGGAGCTGACATTTTCTGAGTACTTAGCCTGCAAGATTGTGTCCCTGTGATTTCATTTCATCATCATCAGAACCCGAGGGTCTGAGTGTTCTGATGAGATGGAAATGGCCCCATGTTTTTGAGTTGGGAATGAGGTTCAGTATGCACGCCTGACACATTCCTTCATTTATTCACCAAGTAAAGGGCAAGGAAATATAGTCACATGCTCACTAGGCAAGATACAAAATGTTACAAAATTCAATGCCCTCAAGATAGTCACTCAGATAGTGTGAGAAGACGAATACTTAAATTTTAAAAAATGTTTTAAATTTGAGCATATTTGCTTTAGAATGTTGTGTTAGTTTCTGCTGTACCGCAGCATGAATTAGCCATTTGTATACCTATAAGCCAGGCTTCAGCAATACGTGAACCGTGAACTTCCAGATGTTCAAGCTGGTTTTAGAAAAGGCAGAGGAACCAGAGATCAAATTGCCAACATCCGCTGGATCATCGAAAAAGCAAGAGAGTTCCAGAAAAACATCTATTTCTGCTTTATTGACTATGCCAAAGCCTTTGACTGTGTGGATCACAATAAACTGTAGAAAATTCTGAAAGAGATGGGAATACCAGACCACCTGACCTGCCTCTTGAGAAACCTATATGCAGGTCAGGAAGCAACAATTAGAACTGGACATGGAAAACAGACTGCTTCCAAATAGGAAAAGGAGTACGTCAAGGCTGTATATTGTCACCCTGTTTATTTAACTTCTATGCAGAGTACATCATGAGAAACGCTGGGCTGGAAGAAGCACAAGCTGGAATCAAGACTGACGGGAGAAATATCACTAACCTCAGATATGCAGATGACACCACCCTTATGGCAGAAAGTGAAGAACTAAAGAGCTTCTTGATGAAAGTGAAAGAGGAGAGTGAAAAAATTGGCTTAAAGCTCAACATTCAGAAAACTGAGATCATGGCATCTGGTCCCATCACTTCATGGCAGATAGATGGGGAAACAGTAGAAACAGTGTCAGACTTTATTTTTTGGGGCTCCAAAATCACTGCAGATGGTGATTGCAGCCATGAAATTAAAAAGACGCTTACTCCTTGGAAGGAAAGTTATGACCAACCTAGATAGCATATTGAAAAGCAGAGACATTACTTTGCCAACAAACGTCTGCCTAGTCAAGGCTATGGTTTTTCCAGTGGTCATGTATGGATGTGAGAGTTGGACTATAAAGAAAGCTGAGCACCGAAAAATTGATGCTTTTGAACTGTGGTGTTGGAAAAGACTCTTGAGAGTCCCTTGGACTGCAAGGAGATCCAACCAGTCCATCCTAAATGAGATCAGTCCTGGGTGTTCATTGGAAGGACTGATGTTGAAGCTGAAACTCCAATACTTTGGCCACCTGATGCAAAGAGCTCACTCATTGGAAAAGACCCTGATGCTGGGAGGGATTAGGGGCAGGAAGAGAAGGGGACGACAGAGGATGAGATGGCTGGATGGCATCTCCGACTCAATCGACATGGGTTTGGGTGGACTCCGGGAGTTGGTGATGGACAGGGAGGACTGGCGTGCTGCAGTTCATGGGGTCACAAAGAGCTGGACACGACCGAGACACTGAACTGAACAGATACCTATATCTGAGCTTCCCTGGTAGCTCAGTTGGTAAAGAATCCACTTGCAATGCAGGAGACCTGGGTTAGATCCCTGGGTTGGGAAGTTCCCCTGGAGGAGGGCATGGCAACCCATTCCAGTATTCTTGCCTGGAGAATCCCATATACAGAGGAGCCTGGCGGGCCACAGTCCGTAGGGTTGCAAAGAGTCAGACACGACTGAGCAGCTAAGCACAGCACACAGCACACATATATCCCCTCCCTCTGGAGCCTCCCTCCCTCCCACCCAGCCCCCACATTCGATCTTTTAAGTACCTAGCATTTCAGTTCAGTTCAGTTCAGTTCAGTTGCTCAGTCGTGTCCGACTCTGCAACCCCATGAATCCCAGCATGCCAAGCCTCCCTGTCCATCACCAACTCTCAGAGTTCACTCAAACTCATGTCCATCGATTTGGTGATGCTATCCAGCCATCTCATCCTCTGTCATTCCCCTTCTCCTCCTGCCCCCAATCCCTCCCAGCATCAGGGTCTTTTCCAATGAGTCAACTCTTCGCATCAGGTTAAAGTATTGGAGTTTCAGCTTTGGTATCAGTCCTTCCAATGAACACCCAGGACTGATCTCATTTAGGATGGACTGGTTGGATCTCCTTGCAGTCCAAGGGACTCTCAAGAGTCTTTTCCAACACCACAGTTCAAAAGCATCAATTCTTCGGTGCTCAGCTTTCTTCACAGTCCAACTCTCACATCCATACATGACCATGGGAAAAAGCGTAGCCTTGACTAGGCAGACGTTTGTTGGCAAAGTAATGTCTCTGCTTTTCAATATGCTATCTAGGTTGGTCATAACTTTCCTTCCAAGGAGTAAGCGTCTTTTTAATTTCATGGCTGCAATCACCATCTGCAGTGATTTTGGAGCCCAGAAAAATAAAGTCTGACACTGTTTCCACTGTTTCCCCATCTATTTCTCATGAAGTGATGGGACCAGATGTCATGATCTTCTTTTTCTGAATGTTGAGCTTTAAGCCAATTTTTTCACTTTCCTCTTTCACTTTCATCAAGAGGCTTTATATTTCCTCTTCATTTTCTGCCATAAAGGTGGTGTCATCTGCATATCTGAGGTCATTGATATTTCTCCTAGCAATCTTGATTCCAGCTTGTGCTTCTTCCAGCCCAGCGTTTCTCATGATGTACTCTGCATAGAAGTTAAATAAGCAGGGTGACAGTATACAGCCTTGACGTACTCCTTTTCCTATTTGGAAGCAGTCTGTTGTTTCATGTCCAGTTCTAACTGTTGCTTCCTGACCTGCATATAGGTTTCTCAAGAGGCAGGTCAGGTGGTCTGGTATTCCCATCTCTTTCAGAATTTTCCACAGTTTATTGTGATCCACACAGTCAAAGGCTTTGGCATAGTCAATAAAGCAGAAATAGATGTTTTTCTGGAACTTTTGCTTTTTTGATGATCTAGTGGATGTTGGCAATTTGATCTCTGGTTCCTCTGCCTTTTCTAAAACCAGCTTGAACATCTGGAAGTTCATGGTTCATGTACTGCTGAAGCCTGGCTTGGAGAATTTTGAGCATTACTTTACTAGCATTTAAGTGCATTCAAATCACTGATGCTCTTGTGACTCAAAGCAGAGGACATGGGGGGGATGGTGCTGAATTCTCCTGGGGCTGGTAGAGCAGGCAGGGGGAAGGTTGTAGACGGCTTCATCTCATCTGGATGAAACCTGTTTTGCCTGGGGAAAGAGGAAACATAGGTTCCCACTAGCCAGAGCATCAGCAGAACAATAACCAGAGAGGTGTGAGGCAGGAGGGAGAATCAGTCCTACAGAAGATGGAGGGGGAGGAAGTAGTGCCACCTAGGGTCCAGATTCCAGGAGAAGATGGTGGGCAGGGGGTGGACTGGCAGCAACTCCCAAACCCATGGTGGTGGTGGTGGTTTATGTCTGACTCTTCGCGACCCCATGGACTATATATGACCCACCAGGCTTCTCTGTTCATGGGATTCTCCAGGCAAGATTACTGGAGTGGGTAGCCATTTCCTTCTCCAGGGGATCTTCCCAACCCAGGGATCGAACCTCAAGTCTCCTGCATTGCAAGCGGATTCTTTACCGACTGAGCTACGAGCGAAGCCACAAATCCATAGGAAAGAAGTTTTAGGAAACAGGTCCCTAAGTCCTCATTTCCTGGGGTCCACAGGTTGAAGTCCCATTTCCCTTCATATTCAACACTGAAGACATCTGGTCTCAGAATCCTTGAGAGCTCAGACTTCAGTGAGGACTGGAAGACCATGGTGGACCCGAGGTCACCCTGTGAAGCTGAACCTGCGATGCAAATGTCCATCAGGGTCATCGTCTTTGAGGACGGTTGAAACCACTGCTTTGGAAAGCATCATCTTGCTTTGTTTTCCTAGACACACCTGCATTCACATGGTACATCCACCACGTGGTATATCCAGCAGTCAATAATGCGTTTCTAGGGCGGGAAAGTGAGGGTGAGCTGGAGAGGACCCTTCTTTAGGGTGGGGGGCAGGGCACAGAAAGAGGTCACTCCCAGGGAGCAGGCTTCAAGGAGGCAGGGAGACTTCAGGGGCCTTTGTGCTTCTCCACTGCTGAACTTCTGCAGATGCAACCAGATTTTTACGCTAAAGGCTGGCGTGCAGAAAGCAGACAGGGCTGCAGGCGCTCATAAAAACTTCATATTCTTGGTGGTGTGGGGGGTGTGTGTGTATATACATACTTGAGCTGTTGGAAATATAAACATCTTACATATTTTATTTGTTTTTCTTCCAACTAAGAAAAGGCCTTCCCTGTGCTTTGTAATCTGTAATCCCCTTGGAAGCTCAGGGTGTAATCTGATAGAGGAAACTCAACCGCACCAAGGTTTCATGGGATCTTGAGTTGGCTTTTCTTGGGAAATGGCTTCTCCTAGGATCACTTTCGGTGTGAGAATGCGTTTTTACAAGGCCATTTTGGAATACTGGATGTGACATTTGATTGGGCCTTCCTTTAAAAGGTCAGGTTTGCTTTAATAGTGGCACATGTCATTACTACTCGTAATGGGAAAATACTGGCCAGTTGACAGAGCTGAGGCAGAATGTATTTTTCAACCATTTGCTTCAGACCTTCTCGGAGTAGCCACCCAGCAGTGTACATAAACTCTTGGAATGTGGTAGTAATTACAATGTGTGAATAGGACAGAAAGGTTAATTCTGTTTCATTTTGACACCTGAAAGTGTCCAGTGAAACGTCAGTTAAAAATATCCATATAAAGCCAGAGTCCTTCAGCTTCAAGTAAGAAATGAACATCTGATATTAGCCAAAAAGCCAATAAGTGCAGGAAAAAAAACAAACATAATTCAAACCATCTTCCATTATCTGCCTTCCAAAGTTTGATATCCTCACAGAAACAGCATGGGACAATTTGCATTATTCATGAAGTTCCAAGAAAGATGGCTTGTCATCTAGACTCCCACAATGGACCCAGAGAAGAAGCGAAGCCCTTGCTTTCAGGTGAGAGAGCAGAGAACTGGCCCTCAGTCCAAGTCTCTGCCCTGAACACAGTCTCGGTCTCCTGCAGTTCTACCCTCCTGGAGCCTGGGCGCCTGGAGCCTGGGTGTGTCCCTGAATCTCCTCTGGCCTTGAGGCTTTCAGCGATGCTCTGCCGCGGACCACCCACCCCTACAGGAGCCCAGCACCGTCGCCACCCTCTGGGGAGGGTCCCAGGCCTTGCTGTCTACACTGACACTCTGTCCTCCCTTCCCCTCCTCTACACTCTGGGGCTCCAGTCCACCTCTCTGCTCAGTCGACCTACAGCTTTCCAAGTTGCTCTGTGCTGGGAACATGAGCCCAAGAACCCGTGACATTCCAGCAACTGGAGAAACTGAACAGAGCACGTGGTCGCCGGCTCTGTGGCTTTAAAAGATGTTCTTCCCAGACTTCTTATGTGTGGAATCTAAGGAAGGACACAAGCGAACTTAGTTACAAACCAGAGATAAACTCCCAGACAGAAAACAGACTCCTAGCTACCAAAATGGAAAGGGGGAAGATAAATTAAGAACTGGGGATTAACTTATACACACTTAGATACTTAAAGTAGATAACCAACAAGGACCTACTGTATAGCACAGGGAACTATACTCAATATCTTTTGTAATAGAAAAGAATCTAAAAGAAAGAGTATATATATATATATATATATATATATATATAAATAACTGAATCATTTTGCTTGAAACTAACACTGGATGTTAAACTAACATCAGTCCTAAATATTTATTGAAAGGACTGATGCTGAAGCTCAAACTCCAATACTTTGGCCACCTGATGTGAAGAACTGACTCATTGGAAAAGACCCTGATGCTGGGAAAGATTGAAGGCGGGAGGAGAAGGGGATGACAGAGGATGAGATGGTTGGATGGCATCACCGACTCAATGGACATGAGTTTGAGCAAGCTCCGGGAGTTGGTGATGGACAGGGAGGCCTGGCGTGCTGCAGTCCATGTGGTCGCCAGAGTTGGACACGACTGAGCGACTGAACTGAACTGAACTGAAAGTAACACAACATTGTACAACTAGATTTCAATAGAAATTAAATTAAGAAGGTGCCCTTTCCTCTGGACTCACAAGATATCGCCTGCTGGATGGATAGTGCCTGCCTTGTAACACAGATCATGAGCCTTCAGCAAGAGAATCTTTCATGGTCCCCTCAAAGGCATGACAATTTATATGATGTTGACAATTCACATGTTTTTCTAAATCACATACCAGTCTCGCAACCAGGAGTTACTCTGAGGACAGACGTCCAAGTACAGCCTAGATAGAGGCTGCCCTTGATTTGTCTTTAGGACTCTCGTTGGACTCCCCTGTTCACCACTGAGCCCACCCAGAGCAGTCAGGGAGACCCTGCCCCCGACAGAGACAAGGAGTCCACTTCGGTGCGAGAACCATCCTCAGATTGAAGGGCGGGCCAGTCCCTGGAGTGGGGACTCCTCTGTCTGTTGCTGGAGAAAGTCACAGCCACACTGCAACACTGAGCAGAAATAAACAAAAAAAGGGGGCTGTGTAAGTATATGGATGTATACACATATGCACACACGTGTGTATGTGTCCAACTCTTTACGGCCCCGTGGATTGCAGCCCGCCAGGCTCCTCTGTCCGTTGGGATTCTCCAGGCAAGAATACTAGAGTGGGCTGCCATTCCCTTCTCCAGGGGGTCTTCCCAACCCAGGGATCCACCTTGGGTGTCCCGCATTTCAGGCAGATTCTTTACCACTGAGCCACTACGGTATTTACTGCAGACAAGTCCCCAGATAATCTAAAGTGCTAAATGGGGTCAGGAGAGCACCAGAAGGGAAAACAACATTCAGAAGTCGCACTGCTATCAACCCTATTTTCTGTTTCTCCAAATTCTTCCTTCGAGTTCAGAGAGGCAGTGCCTCCTAAACGCTGTTCCTAGCCACAGCTGCCTGCCCCATCTGGTCTCTAGGGACCGCCCCCTTCTTCCTGTCAGATGGGCACTGTCCTCTTCCTCCTCCCTCTCTGTGTCAATTGTCTTTGGCTTCAACTTTCTTTTCCTAGTTTTCTCCAAAGGCTGAAATCACAGGCATGACCTCCAGACATATATATATATATATATATATATGTGTGTGTGTGTGTGTATATATGTGTGTGTGTGTGTGTGTGTAAATGAATCACTTTACTGTAACTAACACAATATTATAAATCAACTATATTTCAATTAAATTTTTTTAAAAAGCAGGGATTTTGGAATCAGATTTTCCTAAACACAGTTCCCAGATCCATGACCTACTGGTCATGTGAACTTAGGCAAGATGCCTACTTCTGTGCCTGCAAGACGCCTACTTCTGTGCCTGCAAAATAGGAATATTCTGGCCCTTGAAGGGCATTTGTAGAAATTCACCGAGACATTAAATTCCTGTCTGTACACAGTTACTCAGTGTTGGTGCTCTTCCTTCTACTTCCTGTCCCCAAATCAAGCCCGCATGCCTCCTCCCCTGATGGGCCCCAGCGCCACCCCACCAGCCATCCTACTCAAGGCTGCAGTCAACCTCTCGGAGGCACACCGACGAGGCAGGCCTGGAAAGCCAGCTGGCTTTGGATTCAGCCCGGATTTAAACCCTGGCTTCCATTCGCAGGCTAGCTAGCCTGGGGCAAGTTGCTTAACCTCCCTGCCTGGCTTCCTCAATCACAAACCACACTGTCCCCTGAAGGATTATTTTGAGCAATCAACACCTGCAATTGGGAAAGTGCCCGTGACAACCCTGGCAAATCCTAGATCCAGCTCCCTCTTCTAACCTTCTCTCCTGTGGGCACCAGGAGTCTGGATGGCTCTGGCAGGGACAAGGGAAGTAACCTCCAAGGAGCTTCAGGAACGCATGGCCCTGTCCTTGCCGACACTCACTAAGGTCTGTTCCCTGCTCTGCTCCTAGGCAGGGCTGGATGAGAACCCACCTCTCTCATCTCCATATTGAGGGGACTCAACAAGGCTTCCAAGGTCTGTAATTCTATACCTCTGTCCTTGGATCCACTCCCCATCTCTCTTAAAGAAGACAACAGGAAGATGAAGCCATCTCCTGGGCTCATTTCCGTTCCTTTCTTCTCTGTTTCCAACAGTTCTTATTCTCAGCTCCTTCTGCCACCCTAGTGGATTTGTGAGTAGCCTCCTGGATCTTGAAACTCTAGGATATCTGCTTCTCCTTTAAGATTAGATATACAGTTAACTTGGGTCAAAGAAGAAGCAATGCATTTAACACACACACACACAGACACACAACACAAGGAATCCATTTGCAACAACTCACCCCAGAGATCTTCTCTCAATTATTCCAGGAGGAACACAGATCCACATGCTTCTCATGGAGAGCAGGATATTTTTCTGTGTTTGCTCTGGTGTGTTCAGAGCAACTTAAGGCCAGCCAAAGAGGATAGATTGTCCACCTCTACCTTCCCAGGCAGGTTGCCAGCATCCCTGAGCATCTCAGGCACTCAGAAGGAGAATTTCCCTTGAGTCCATAGCCTTAGAAGGTGCAGTTTGCTGTGCAAATATTTGTATCCCTCAAGAGGCTTGTTAAGGAGGGTGGCTGGGCAGCAGGGGCCATTCTGCTCTAGCTTTCTTTCCTGAGTCAGCACTTCACAGTTGTCTGATACTTTGAATTGAATAAACCATAAAATTAGCAATGGCCCCAAAGATCAAAGGTCACATTGGACATTGCAGAGCAAGTAGTTATACCCAGGCCTCATTTCTGGGTGAGAGGGGGCAGATCAATCTCCGTATCTATGCACAGAAGGAGAGATCTGGTTAAGTACAGTTCCCCTGACTTCCCAGCAAAAGTTATATCCCCCCAAAAAAATTTTGGAAAGCATAGGTAATCATTGCAGGTATTTACTATTCAGAAATCAGTCTTTAGGTAACCTAAAAATAGAACTGGGTGCTTTTTTTTTTTTTTTTTTTTTTTAGCTTTTTCCTTTGTCTTGGCGTATAGCCAACTATCAAACACTAGAGTGACAGTTTCAGGTGAACAGCGACTCAGCCAACATATCCATGAATCCATTCTCCCCCAAACCCCCCTCCCATCCAGGCTGCCACATAACATTGAACAGCGTTCCCTGTGCTCTCCTGTAGGTCCTTGTTGAACCAGGTGCATTTTTAAGGGCCTGTAAATCTTTTTCAATCAAAAATTTACTAATTTTCAATGATTAAAGACTCACATGGATAGTAAGAGTAATCACAATAAAACGCATGTCACATCCACTAGCTGACACCCCAGTGGTCAGTTTTGAAAGGATGACACAGGGTGGGTTTACCTCTGAAACTTTCAGCATGAATTCCAGGAGGCTTCAGGATTGGAAAGCACAGTACATGATAAGCAAATAGATTAGTAAGTTAAGCATGGCTTTGGTTGCTCACTGCTAGGGTAAAGCTTAAGTAAATAAAGTGAGGAATTATTTCAGACTATAAAACCTTCAGTAGACTTTACAAATCCTTGCTCTGCCCACAGAACACCCACTCGTTTCTGTCTCCAGCAACATGCCAAGCCTCGCACTCCTGCACCAGGGGGAGAAGACGATGGTGTGGACTAGCTCTGGAGCTGAGCTGCTGCTGAGTTCTCATCACGGCAGGGACTCCACTTTTGGGCAAGAAGCAGATGTGCAAGAAAGGATCGGACCTAAGGGCTCCGGATCATTTCTGCAGTGATCCACCAGCCTCAGCTGCTCCATGCAGTGAAGGGTGACTGCACACTAGAGCTGCCGGTGGGGGCAGAGAGAGTTTGCAATGAGACACAGCGCCTCCCCTCAGGAATCTAACCCTCTATCAGGTGGATAATACATGTATAAAAAAAACAAGGGGAATTTACAGTAGGAAGGGGAACATGTATAGGCTCTCCAAGCATGAACCGTTTCCCTGCTCCTCCCGCAAGCCCTCTGGAGTGGAGGGTCTCCCCTTTGTTCTGACTATTGACAAGCCAGGAAAGGCTCCTAGGCTGAGTTCCAGAAGGCTTGCAAGCTTCATCCTGTCTCCCAGTAGCCCTAGCTTCCTAACCTCCTTTGCTTGTGGGGCATGTAGTTTTGTTAACTGCCTTAGATCACTTTGTAGAACATGTGATACTTTTATAAGAAGGTGTTTACTAAGTTCAGCATGTCTGAACTCACACTCTTTCATTTTCCCCAAACCTGCTTCTCGTCTGGATCACCCTATTCTGGTTAATGGCAGCTCCCGTCGCAGAGCTGGAACCCTGGAGTCACCTTTGCTGATTTGCTCAGACCCTCCCTGCTTTGTCTTTCTGCTTTGCTGATCAAGTGTTATTCAGTCGCTAACTCATGTCCGACTCTTTGCGACCCCATAAACGCGGCACGCCAGGCCTTCCTGTCCATCACCAGCTCCTGGAGCTTGCTCAAACTGAAGTCCATCGAATCTGTGATGCCATCCAACCATCTCACCCTCTGTTGTCCCCTTCTCCTCCTGCCTTCAATCTTTCCCAGCATCGGGGTCTTTTCCAATGAGTCAGCCCTTCACATCAGGTGGCCAAAGTATTAGAGCTTCAGCTTCAGCAACAGACCTTTCAATGAATATTCAGAGTTGATTTCCTTTGGTATTGACTGGTTGGACCTCCTTGTTATCTAAGGGACTCTCAAGAGTCTTCTCCAGCACCACTGTTTGAAAGCATCAGTTCTTCAGTGCTCAGCCTTCTTTATGGTCCAACTCTCATATCTGTACATGACTACTGGAAAAATCGTAACTTTGACTATAGGACCTTTGTTGGAAAACTGCTGTCTCTGCTTTTTGATATGTTGTCTAAATTTGACAGAGCTTTCCTTCCAAGGAGCAAGCATCTTTTAATTTCGTGGCTGCAGTCACCATTAGTCACTGTTTATTCCTTCAGAATGCTTTCCTGGCTCATTCTCTAGTTTCTATTCACATGTTTGCCATCATGGGGTGTACACAATATATTACGAATCTGGGATATGGGAATAGGCTTCCAGTCCCCCCGCCCCTCCATCGCCTTGTGCACCGTTGCATACACAGCTGCCACAATGAGTCCCCAAAGCAGAGTTCTCAAGATAACCCCATCACAGCCAGCCTCATGGAGCTGGTGGTACCTGTTCCTTCTGTTCACCCACCAGCCACCCACCCACTCACCCACCCATTTACCCACCCATTTTCCTTGCATCTTCATCACACGCCTTTCCTTGCCCCCACCACCATTCTCATATCAAGAGGACGAGATCTTCTTTTCTCTGCCCTTTTCAAACTTGACTGTCTTCCTTGACCTAAAAAGCTCACCTGGGGGGCCATGGAGCAGTTAGCACCAAGCTGGTGGTGGGTGAGCCCCGGGGGCCCAGAGCCACCTGCTCCTCCAGACCCCCGGAAGTCAGGTGTCCAGGCAGAGATGGTGGACAGAAGGGGAGTCAGAGTTCCCCACAGCAAGAAGTGACTACCTGCCCTGGTTCACCCCATGCAGCAGGCCTGCCCCAGTGCCATCCTCAGAGCCCTGATGGGATGGCAGGTCCACATGAGGCACCCACCTCTCCCACAGCCCTACCTCCCTGCCCGGCAAGTTTCCTCCTCAACTTCTTTCCTGCTCAGCACCTTGACACCTTCAGGGCACCCCAGGCTTCCCTGTGCCTCCAATCCCTCCCCTGCAGTGTCTAAAGCTGCCCGGTGTTGGGATAAATGTCCCTGGCAGGACTGTCCAGTGTGAGGATCAGAGGCTGTCCCACAATGGCTGGGCCACAGTATCATTGGTCATCTTCTAGTGAGCCTTTCAGTCTCCAGCAGGTGGGTCATCTGGGCCTGTGGCCCTCTTGGACGGCTGCTGCAGAAGTCGAAGCTGTGGCCCAGGTCCTCCTAATTTAAGCAAGGGCTTCACCAAGGCCTGGAAGGGCAGGATTCAGGGATGGAGGGGTACAAGTTCAAGTCCTCAGGCCTCCTCTGTGAGCAAATACAACAGAAGAGAAAAACCCTTCATTTTTGCAAGGCCAGGATGAGAGCAGGGAGAAAGGTCCTCTTTGCCTTGAGGCCTCACCTGGCCAGTGTCAACCCTCAGGTGTCCAGGTGGGCTGGGCCATCCTCCCCTACACAGGGTTGATGGGCTCACTCCTCACCCAGAAGCCTCAAAGCAAAGACTGTGCTGTGGCCCCAGGAGAGGGGACCACAGGCTGGGCCAGGGGACATTTCTGAACTGGAATCGAAGGGATCAATTGTAGAGACTGAGGGAGCTGTAGGCGGAGCCTGACCCCCAGGTAAGGGAGGAAGGTGCGTGGCAATGCCATGGTCCCTGGTGAGCACAGGACCAGAGATGGAGAGGCTGGAGCAAGGAGAATGCTAAACTCTGGGCTCTGAGCCAGAGGCTTCTAGTGTGCGAAAGGTGCCAAGTTCAGCGTCCACATGCTGGAGGCTACATCCGACACAAGTAAATGTAAGAGAAGATGGAAATTTGGGAATCGTCCTGTGCTGGGCTGAGCGCTGACTCTTCAGAGAAGATGATCATAAAGCAAGCACTCAAAACACAGCTGCAAGGAGTCTCAATATTGAGAGAGTTTCAGAAAAAGAGAGTTGCCTGCCATCCGCATCCTCAGGACGAGGGGTGCCGGGTTGCCATCCCAGTCTGTTTCACCGTCCCTGAGAAGGAGCTCAGTGAATACTTGAGTGAATAAATGAATGAATACATGCACACACTGGAGGGCCCCCCCTTTTAATCTCAGGCCAAAAATAACTCCCTTTCAACTCGGGCATTACACCTGACATGTGTGCTTATAAAGAAGCCATATGATTGTTTTCGGCTTGCGATGAATAAGTACTTAGTAGAATATTGTAAGCCACTCCCCCAGCTCAGAACTGGAGGCGCCAATCAGGAAGTGAATCGAGGGTCTGCTGTCAGCTGAGCTTGTCTGCCGCGTGGTCCCTGAGCTACTAGGCTTTCCCCGTGTTTATTTCTATAACAAGACTGCCTGTCACATTTTTGCAAATGCATTTGCTTGAACTCAAACCAGTTCAAAATGGTCTGACCCCAAGTCAGTGTTCCTGGACCCCCTCCACTTGCGAACACCGCCTGCCTTCTCCCCATAGACCCCACAGACCCTCTAGAGGAGCATCCCTGGTACCCGAGGCCCCAGGGACAGGGCAGGGAGCTTCTCCAAGCCTGGTATCCACCTCCAGGTCTCGAGTCCCCTGTGGCCCTGTCATCCTGGGGGAGAGGTGAGAGTGCAACCCAGATAGCTGTGGGGCTGGAGAGAACCACCTCGTAGCATCAGAAGAAACCCAACAAAGCCCTTTATCGGGTGCGGCAGCTTCCTCTGCAGTGTGGTCCCTCCTACAACACCCGTTCCCAGCCACGCTTCACAGCCCCTTCCCGCACACACATTGCCCGGGAAACCAGAATGCTTTCCCAAACATCACCTTATTCCCACTGTGATCAGGAACTCTCTGGAAATAGGTGGAGACCGTGGGATTGTTCTTACAGAAGACGGAACGGGAAGAGAGGAAGCGTGGACACATTTTCCACGATTGTCTCTGTAAGAAACCGAATGACACCTCTGACTCCCCTTTAGAAACCCAAGAAGAGTGGAAATCCAAATTTCAGCACCAATTAGAGCTTTAAGGGTCGTTTTGCAAAAGGAACCACTGGTGGCTTCGTCTCCACGGATGACTTTCCTGGTGCTAAATGAGAGGGCAAAACTCAGCCCTCAGGGACGGTGACGGTGACAGCGGACACACCCGCAGCCCCCGGGCCTCACGTCCTGGACAACAGGCCAGACAAGGAGGGGGCGGGCGGCAGCTGGCCGCGAGCAGATGTCCAGTCTGATACTGGCCTGCAGGAGGACAGGGAGGGCCCAGGGTACTGATACAATGAGATTGGCAACAAGAGAAACACAAGACCACCGCTCCCTTTGCACATTTATTCACATGCAGTGTGCAGACTGATGCTTTGCTGACTTAAAGCCCCAAAGATAGAGGTCATATCCCGGGGCAAGATACGTGTTTTCCTTCATAATCTTTCTGGGTCTGGGGACCGGACTGGTAGGGTGTCATCTCTGCCTCGGCACAGGCTGGATCCTCCAGAGCTGTCCCTGCTCAAGACAGGCTGCCCCGACCAGGGACACTGAGATCCAGGCCCCCGACCCTCTGTACTCTGTTCCAGAATCTTCCACCTGAGTCCTCTGTGCTCTCTGCCTTTTAGCCCAGACACCGCACATCAGAACCTGACTTCACCAGCCCTCCTTCCCCACAGGTGTCCCGTGGGGCCATCCTGGCTCTGCCCTGGCCTCCGTGTGATCCTGCCCTCCATCCTCATTTCCACTGGCTGATGCCCCGACACTCTCAGTTCCTGTGAGCTCACCCCAGTTGCCTGGGGCCCCGTCCAAGCGTTGACAAGCCCCACACGCCCAGAAAAGCCTGAATGACCGCAGAGACTCCCCCGTCCCCACTTCCTGTCTGGAAGCAGCTTCCCAACTGAGCCTGGAGGGAGGGGAGAAGCTTCCACAACAGGTTAAGAAAGGCCGGCAGGGAGCAGAGGCTGCTGCAGGCCCAGCACGGCCATCAGACAGCCCGAGGCTCACATATCAGGGTTCACGTCCACAGGTCAGCCTCCTCCAGGGGCCCAGCACCAGGCCTGATAGTGGGGCCAACGTGAGAAGCTCTGGTCCAAACAGGGGACACGCCACTCTGAGCGAGCAGTTGAGAGTGCTGGGCACATGCACACACACACTCAGAGGCACACGCATGTGTACACATGAACCCACACAGAAACACACAGGCACACACATACAGGGGCGCACACAGAGGCACACACATGCACAACCAGGAATCCACATAGAAACACACAGACACGCACAGCCACAGAGGACACACAGGCACACGCATACAGAGGCACACACAGGCACACACATATGCACATAGGAACACAGAGGCATACACATGCACAACCAGGAATCCACATAGAAACACACAGACACTCACAGCCACAGAGGACCACACAGGCATACGCATGCACAGGCACACACAGAGGCACACGCATGTACACACAGGCACGCACAGCCACAGAGGAACACACAGACACACACATACAGAGGCACACACAGAAGCACACACAGGCACACATACATATACATAGGAACACAGAGGCATACACATACACAGAGGACACACAGGCACACGCATACAGAGACACACACAGAGGCACATGCACGTACACACAGGCACACACAGCCACAGAGGAATACACAGACACACACATACAGAGGCACACACAGAAGCACACACAGGCACACATACATATACATAGGAACACAGAGGCGTATACATACACAGAGGACTCACACAGGCACACATACACAGAGGCATGCACATGTACACCCAGGAACACTCAGGCACACACATGTACACACAGGGGCACACACAGGCACGCACACACACAAGTACATGCAGAGGCACATGCATGTACACACAGGCACACAGATACACAGAGGAACACACAGAGGCACACACGTATACACACAGGCACACGCACATACACAGAGGTGTACACAGAGACGCATAGGAACACAGAGGCACACACGGAGGCACACACAGAGGCACACACACAGGAACACACGCATACAGAGGACAAGGAGTACGAGGGGGACACTGCTTCCTCAGGGCCTGTGCATTGCAGCCTCCGACTGCCCGTCACTTTGTGTGCTGTTTTGGACATAATTATAAAAGCGGAACTGGGGCTGAGAGAGGAAACGGTGCTGGATTTGGGGGATGAGGTGGTGGGAAGTGTCTCTGTGCTGGGAAAAGGGCCACAGACGCAGCGCGTGGAACCAGCCTCGCCCTCACCTCACCTGCGGACACGGTGAGCTCCAGCTGCACTCGCCACCTCGCAGGTAATGGCAGGCCCTGCTCTGTGCCCGATTCTGCTGACTGTGGACTCAGGAGTGGGCAGGAAGGCTCTGCCCTGCCCACAGGGACCTTCACATGATTAGTGATCAGAACAGACATGGAAAGGATGGGGGAGGGACCCAGGGGTGCTCAGGAGAGGAGGCAGGGACAGAGGGCATAGGGAATGGCTGTGGTGAGAAGCTGGGATTTTATTCCAAATACAATCTTGAGCTTGTAGCTGGCTTTAAGGAGAAGGAAAATAGGAATTCTTGTAAGGCATCACCCTCGCTGTTATGTAGCGGCAGGAGGCGGTGGGTCGGGGTGGGGCAGGGAGCACAGTCTCTGGCAGGGACCCAAGGGATTCCTGCCTGCAGTAGTAGATATAATGGTCATCTGAGTTAAATTCACCCATTCCAGTCCATTTTAGTTTGCTGATTCCTAGAATGTCGACATTCACTCTTGCCATTTGTTTGACCACTTCTAATTTGCCTTGATTCATGGACCTGACATTCCAGGTTCCTATGCAATATTGCTCTTTACAGCATCGGACCTTGCTTCTATCACCAGTCACATCCATAACTGGGTATTGTTTTTGCTTTGGCTCCATCCCTTCATTCTTTCTGGAGTTATTTCTCCACTGATCTCCAGTAGCATATTGGGCACCTACTGATCTGGGGAGTTCCTCTTTCATTATCCTATTATTTTGCCTTTTCATACTGTTCATGGGGTTCTCAAGGCAAGAATACCGAAGTGGTTTGCCATTCCCTTCTCCAGTGGACCACATTCTGTCAGACCTCTCCACCATGACCTGCCCATCTTGGGTGGCCCCACGGGCATGGCTTAGTTTCATTGAGTTAGACAAGGCTGTGGTCCTAGTGTGATTAGATTGACTAGTTTTCTGTGAGTATGCTTTCAGTGTGTCTCCCCTCTGATGCCCTCTTGCAACACCTACCGTCTTACTTGGGTTTCTCTTACCTTGGGCGTGGGGTATCTCTTCACGGCTGCTCCAGCAAAGCGCAGTCGCTGCTCCTCACCTTGGACGTGGAATAGCTCTTCTAGGCCCTCCTGCGCCCGCACAGCCACCGCTCCTTGGATGTGGGGTTGCTAGTATTATTAATATTTATTAAAAATTGAATTCATTCTATGTGTTAGGCACCAGGACAAAAATCTACAGAATTTTCTCATTTCATCCTTATGGAAATCCCAAGAGGTGGACACTGTGATTCCACTCTATGGAGGACCAAGAAAGAGGTGGTCAGAGAGTTTAGACATCATTCTATGAAGGGAAAGACCTAGGATGCCCCTAATCCAGATTCTCCTCCAGCTCAGGGAGCACGGGACTGAGTCATCAGGCCACCGTGGTCCATGGCAGGCCAATGACCGCAGGGAGGAGCCGTATTCTCTTCTCCTGGGGGAGAAAAGGTCCCAGAGAGGGAGCCTCTTGGGTGCTCAAAAAGGACAAAAATTCACCATTAGGGTGAAAGTTCAGAAACTGGAGACCAGATACAGACTGCACAGTATGTTGGTTTACCATTTTGTCTCTAGTTGCAGACAAAGAGGCATTTTTTTTATTAAAAAAAAAATTCTTTTTTCTATTTTTTCGCAATGTGCCACATGTGGGGTCTTAGTTCCCCGCCCAGGGATCAGATCTGTGCCACCTGCAGTGGAAGAGTGGCATCTCAACCAGCGGGCCACCAGGGAAGTCCCTGAAGAGGCTTTTTTGGAGATAAACACTGGCAGCTACATCCCAGCGCCGCCACTCATGGCAGGCGTGACCTTCGGCAGGTCTCGTCTACCTTAATTTGCTCTTGTGCAAGACCAAAGTGGGTGATCAACCCCACATACCACACAGGTGTGAGAATTAAAATTCGCCCTGAGTAGTCTCCTGGCTCAGTGAGTGACTTAGAGGGAACAGAGCAGTTTCTCCCATGACAAGCACCAGCCTCAAGCTCCAGGATTTATGAAGTTGCTTTGTTTTCCTTCTGAAGCAAGGCCAACTTACTTTTATAGGCACTAGCTTCCCAGAAACTGGCAGATCAAGGTGTCTCTGCATTCACTTCTTTTTTTCTCAAGTCTGCAGAGACGAGAATAAGATCTCCTTCCAAAAAGGATCCCCACCCTCTTTATTCTTAGTCAAGTTTAGTAAATCAAAACCAGAGAATAAAAGAACCCAAAATAACAGGGTCCGCAAGCTTTAGAAGTGGAACAGCACAAAAGCACTCTTTCTCCCAGTTATTTCTGTCACTAATATTTCTTAGCCTCTTGCTTTCAGAACTTTCCTACTACAGAAACTTTAATTTGTTGTTCAGTCGCTCAGTCGTGTCCTACTCTTTGTGACCTCATGGACTGCAGCACACCAAGCTTCCTTGTCTTTAACTATCTCCCAGAGTCTGCTCACACTCATGACCATTGAGTCGGTGATGCCACCCAGTTATCTCATCCTCTGTCGTCCCCTTCTCCTCCTGCCTTCAATCTTTCCCAGCATCATGGTCTGTTCCAATGGGTTACCTCTTCGCATCAGGTGGCCAAAGCATTGGAGCTTCAGCTTCAGTATTAGACCTTCCAGTGAATATTCAGGGTTGATTTCCTTTAGGACTGACTGGTTTGATCTCCTTCCTGTCCAAAGGACTCTCAAGAGTCTTATCCAGCACCAAATTTTGAAAGCATCAATTCTTTGGTGCTCAGCCTTCTTTATGATCCAACTCTCACATCTGTATATGACTACTGGGAAAAAAAAAACCCAAAAAACCCTGTAATAGGGAAGAACAAATATGACTCCGTATTAGACTTGTTTCTTTTCCTGTGCTGAGTCATGCTGTCTCTGCACCTTTTGTAAAAGAGTGTTGCCTACAGCCTGAAATATACAGAAGAGCCCATTCTCAGGGCTCTGACCTTTAAAGATATAACACACACATTTACATTCATATAGATAAACAAAGCTGCAGAACAGAGAATAACATTTGCCTTGTTGGAGGTTTAAGGGAGTATAGTGGCCTGACCTGTGTGGACAGCGGCAAGAACAAAGGACTCCTGTACCGTGAAGCTTGCAACAAATAATCACGCCCTTCCTGCAACTCTGAATATTCAAAGCACTTTGAAAACTGCTTTGCTGAAACCCTCTGAGGAGTGTGGGGGATTGGGGACAGGAACCTCCTGTCTCCTTGGCCCTTTCTCTGCCCCAAATGCTGACATTTCAGCTTGTTTGGCCTCACTGTGCGTCAGGCACACACACTTGCATTCGGTTAACAAAACTGCACCGTTTGCAGGTTTCTGGGGTCTTGATGGTGTCGGAAATCAAAAAGTGCAGCTGGCTCAGGGTGGAGAGCCACAGAGACAGGATCCAAATCCTCTCACCAACAGCACAAACTCATCAGCTGCGTGGCTCACCCCATCCTGTCCTCCCCTTTGAAATCAGGTAAAGATGCTCCCCGCGGGTTTGACACCACAATCGGGTGAGGGACCTGGAGCGGGGTGTCCCATGAGTGAGCACCCTCTCTGTAACTTCTCTAGGGGATCAGAGAACATGGGCGCTGCAGCTCAGACACAGCTATCTCCTTAGCTATTAATACAAACTACATGGGAAAAGCACAATTCAATTTCCAGTTCATTGGTATCCCATGATGAGCCCAGTGGTTCCAGAATCTCTGGCCTGAAAATCCCCAGAGCTCGTGGAGCTGGAAGGCAGAGTTCTGGGAACAGAGCTGGCTGCCTTCAGCCCGGTGCCTCTGAGCAGCATCAGCCCGTGGAAGTGATTATCTTTCTCAGTACCAGGCAGCTTTATCGGGATTGTTGGGAACACTTGATCCTTCGAGCTGACTTAAAAAAAGAGAGAGAGAGAGAGAAAGTGGGAGCTGCTGGCGCGGGGCTCTGCTGTGTTCTCCCTCCAAGACTGTTTTCTCCCTCTGGGTGACCCTGGCCCAGAAGCCAGGTGGTGCATTTCCATCCTGATGATGCTGGTCTGTGCGTGCCCCACGCGGTCTGCCCCCCAGCCTGGCATCTGCATCTCAAGTGTCAGGGGAGGGGCATCCAGCCTAAGCCTCCTGTAAATGGACCTCACTGACCCAGCTTCCTCCCCTCCTGTCCCCTCCTAGGCCCCTCCTGCCAGCCTGAGGCCATGGTGGGCTGAATCCCAGTAAAAGGGAAGTTGCATTTTGTTTTTATGAGTAAGTTCTACTTGTTTGGCTTTGACAGATGGGTGACCTTAGATGGGAAGAAGGCCTAAGAAGGAGCTGCATCAGGGCTGGTAGCAGGGACGGGGGTTAGGGAGTGATTATGGGCATGTTTGCTGCAGCCCAGGTATGAGCAAGCCCGAGGTTGGTTGAGGGAAGTCCTGCCCCTCCCACAGTTAGATAGAAGCCAGGCACAGAAGGGATTCAATGTGTCCTTGTTACTGAACCAAGCGCCTCCTTCGCTGGACTCTCTCGTGCTCTGAGATAGGCATTTTATTGCTGCCTTTCGGCCAAGCAGTAGGAAGACAGTTCCCCCAGTCCTGGAGTCCCAGCTGGCATCTCTGCCTTCAGTCAGATTGGGTACGGTGGAGAAAATAAGATGAAATAGTATCTTTGCATAAAGCAATAATAACATAGAAATGCTCACACCACTAGGATTTTCCAGCGTATGATGAGCCTGGGGCCCAGAGTTCCAGTAGGCAAAGATGTGATAAGTCTTCTCACCTTCCCTGAAACTGCTCAAGAAGGAGCTGGGTACCAAGGTGACCAGTTTCCACCATGTGAGGCCAAATAGCAACAGAGAATTTGAAACTAGCTTAGATTATGTTATTAACACATAAACGCAGTAAATAACCTTCCTGGAGGGAGAAGGCTGTTGAGGTTTTGGGGTTCTCAAATATTACTTGGTTTGGGGATGGAAGAGTATTTATCAGATTTCTGCTTGGCTTACCCACCCTCCAACGTGTCCTCACAGGCTGCTTCCGAAGGAAATTTACAGGCGACAGCAAACATCTGGAAGCTGGATTGCAGTTTCCATTCAGCAGACCAGAGTCATTTGCAACATCACGTCACTCTACACGGATAGAGTTGCAATTCTCTACACATAAAGCCTGTTACCAAGGACACCTTTTAGAGAAAAGGGATTATATGAAACAGTAAGGAAGGCCAAAAATGTCTTAAGTGAGAATCTCAAAGGCTATTTGATGAATATAACCTTTGAAGACAAACTAAGCTTGTTGGGATTGGGGTCGGTTTGCCAGATAAAATAAAGGATGCCCAGTTCAATTTTAATTTCAGATCATCAATGAATTTTTTTTTTTAGTGTAGCTCATACAATATTTAAGATAGACTTACAGTAACAATGTTGGTTGATGTTTCTCTGGGAATCAAATTTAACTCCGTGTGTTGTATGCTCCTTTGCTAAATCTGACAATGCTAGATGGAAGCCCTGGATCCAGTCACTCCATCACTCCATTACTCCTTCTCATGACTGACTGGCCGTTTCACAGCTGCTGTGTCGTGTGTTACGATTCCTAACTGGGTATTTTGTTGTTTGACATTTCTAGTTCATGACATCACTTTTCTACAACTGTTCCCTAACTCTTCACTGTGATCAAGTCCAAATCATTCTTGAATTGTATAAACCCACAGACGTATGCCATTATTGTTTTAGTTTTGTTTGTTTTACAGAAATTTTTTTTTCAATCTGCCAATTAGGTTTGCACGCTGCTGTATTTTTAAGGAGAAAACTTAAGTATGGTTAAAGCGTCACTCCACGTTCAGGCGGTTTCACATCGCTTTATGTTTCCTTGTTAAATTTCTGAGCTTGTTAAATTTCAAGCACGAAATACTTGGCCTGGTTGCGAACTGCCTGGCTGCATGTAACAGAGCCCCAACCAGCCTAAATGAGGGTTTGCTGGGAGGAGAGGGTTTGCCTCGTGGAACGCAGTGGCAGGTTACACAAGGGCTTCATCAGGAGCCCAGCTGACTTTGTCCCATGCCGCACGCTCATTCTACCCTTATCATCTCTGACTGCTGCTGCTGGCCAAAATCTTGGCTTTCTCTGCCCACCGAAGCTGAATAAAAAATACAAAGACGGAGTCTGGAGGAAACAGAAAGGGGGCTTTAATTCTCAGCCAACAGAGGGGGAACACAGTAGATTTATGCCTCAATAACTGTGACCCCCGCCCAAGAAGAGTCTAGGGGTTTATATAAGATGGGGGTTCACAGTCATGGTGGTTGATGAGGAGCAAAGATGTAGGATCTTGTCTTCTTCCTCTTACATTGTTTCAAAACTGGGCAAAGGCTGGTGTCAGGTAGCCTCTGGCAGTCTGGTGGTCCAGGTGTTGGGTCCATTGTCTTTTATATACTGTACTGCGGCCTTCTGATATGTGAAAAAGAGAAAAACTACAAGGGGTGGTTTGCAGAGTGCATGCGTGTGCATTCTAAGTTCCTTCAGTTCACCACCCAACTCTGTGCGACCCCATGGACTGTAGCCCACCAGGCTCCTCTGTCCATGGGATTCTCCAGGCAACAATACTGGAGTGGGTTGCCATTTCCTTCTGCATGGGATCTTCCCGACCCAGAGACAGAACCTGAGTCTCTTATGTCTCCTACATCGGCAGGTGGGTTCTTTACACTAGCGCCCTCTGGGAAGTCCAGACTACAGAGGAGGAACAGTTAAAGTAAAAATTGGGAATGTTCAGGCCTGCTCACTGTTCTCTATCTTCTTTGTTCCCAGGAAAGAGAATGAAAAAAACTCATTCCTCTTTTTCCCTTTTCACTACAACACCGCTGATCCTCTGCATCCCTGTAGAAGTCCCTCCCTCACAGTCCAGCTTCAATGTCTCCTTGAGTTTCCCAGCTCCAAATTTAGTTATTTCTTTCCCCAAATAGGAATTGGATTCACTGGGTTCCAGGTCCAAATGATGGGGAGAGCCTCTGATTGGTTTAGGGCCAATTAGCTGGGCTAGGGCCCTCCCTGGTACAGTCACTCAAGCATTCGTGGCTCTGCGAGCTGGTCACAGCAAAGCGGGAGGTGGACCCCTGGGAGAAGATGCTCTATGGCGAGTGAATCCATGACGTATTCACAGATATAATCTTGGATACACTCTAAGGCAACGCAAGGATTATGATAATAAGGTTGGAGGAGGGAGCTTCCAGCTCCAAGTCTCTGAATCAGCTAATCTACCAGTTACCATCTCTGCTATTAGACTCTGAACCGAAGTATATTTTGGAGAGTTATGTACCCTGCAGCCATCATTCTGAACACACCACCAAGAAACTCATCCTGTTGACACATGCCACCACATTTCTGGAAATACACATTATTGATTCATTTCAGGAACTTCAAACCATTGCCAGTTGGTAAGTAGGTTTTGGTTGCTGCTGCTGCTGCTAAGTCGCTTCAGTCGTGTCCGACTCTGTGTGACCCCATAGACAGAAGCCCACCAGCCTCCCCCGTCCCTGGGATTCTCCAGGCAAGAACACTGGAGTGGGTTGCCATTTCCTTCTCCAATGCATGAAAGTGAAAAATGAAAGTGAAGTCGCTCAGTCGTGTCTGACTCTTAGCGATCCCATGGACTACAGCCTACCAGGCTCCTCCATCCATGGGATTTTCCAGGCAAGAGTACTGGAGTGGGGTGCCATTGCCTTCTCCGTGGTTTTGGTTACTATACAAATAGTGGAGATCATCAACTGGGCGTGATCAAAGGAAATTCGCACACTTGCTAATGAGAATGCATCAGAATGAGTGTGTGGTAGGTATAAACTCTCTGGAGGCTGTAAATCAGCAATGCCCCACACCGAGAATTCCATACACGCATGTACCCACATGAAGCCACTGGATGCTTCTCTTGGCTGAAACATGACACATCCCTACCCTAGCCTCCTCTTTGGTCTATATATGTTTGTCTATTTTGATACCTAATTAATGCATGTCCATGGAGACAAAGTAGAAAATAGCCATGAGCAAAAAGAAAAAAATTGCATGTGTTACCCTACCACCCACAGAGAAAACATAATCATGGTTTTTAAAAGTGGAATGAATGTGTACACCTAGCCATCCTAAAATAGCACAAACATGTTTTAGTGGCCACGCAGTTTTGTATTATCAGAGCATGGCTCACCGTCGTGTTTTCCACTGGCTCCTCATTGCCGCATATTTTGACTGTTGTAGTCAAGGCTGTAATTTTCTCACTGGGGTAATCAAGACTGTAATATGCAGCATTCCCCCTCTGGCTGAATTTTTGTACAACATGATACCTTTTAATAGTTTATAATTGGGGTTTTGATTTTATCTTTGACCCAGTCATTACATAAGACGGTTTTGTTTTGTCTTGCTTTGTTTTAATGTTCTGATGGCTGCAGTTTCCTATTTATGTATCTTTGTCATCTTGCTTGTTTTACGGGCACTGTGGTCAAAGAATGTGCATAGTGCTATTTCTGCTCTTTAAAATTTATTGAGTTTTTAAAAGATAGTTAAATATACAGTCCATTTTTGTAGCTGTCCCGTGGGGCGGTTAGAGGATACTGGATTGTCTCCTTGGAGAGCACGCCAGTGGACTTTCCCCTCTCAAACCCACGTTATTAATTATAGTATTCGAATCCTCACTCTCATTTTTTTCCCTTAAGTAATCTCTTAAAAACCAAAGAAATGAGGCCTCTACTCTTTATTTCTGGCACGCTCTCTCTCTAACACCAAGTCAGAGTGTTTTGTGGTTGCTGTTGTTCGGTCTGGCCTGAAAGTCCAAGGCAGATGTGTTCTGCGATCTGCTTGACGAGCATTCTTCATGTATTAGATATTTTCCTTCAGCAACAAAATTGTAGTAGGGAAGAAATTCCACAGTTGGCCTGTTTCTTTTATTTTAACCTTTGTATTCCACTGCTTTTGTTAGAGGTCAACAATAGTGCCTGTAGTCTGAAATACACAGGCAAGCCCATTCTCAAGGCTCTGACCTTTCAAGGTACCATTCTTTTCCATTCACACAGAGATTAAAAAGTTGCAGAACAGAGAATGACGTCTGTCCTACTGGACATTTACAGGCACATGGTAATCTGACCTCGGTGGACAGCTGAAAAAACAAAGGATTTTCACCCCAACCACACCTCCTCTCCTTCTGGTATAAAGAAGCCTGATTTCTAATTCGGGAAGATAGTTCTTTGGGACAGTGGTCCACCATTGCAGTCTGCCGGCTTTCTGAATAAAGTCACGATTCTTTCAGGCCTTGGTTTACTGACCTGTCATGTGGCAAGCAGTACGAGCTTAGACTCAGTAACAGAATCATAGTTCACTGAAACACCATGATCTCTCATTCACAACTATTGTATTTATTCTAATATTCTTTATCTCTTCACTTTTCATACTTCATCCTAAAAGAGATTCTAAAATGTGCCTGTCTCAATGTTTTGAATTCCAATTGACTTTTACTTTTCCTAATTCCATTTTAAATTCCGTTGTCCTTTATTTTCTCTAGCCATCTCTTCCTTTCTCATTTCTGTCTTAGCATCTCCCGGTTCATATCTTACTGTGCAGAGTCTGTAAAAGGGGAAAGAAGATGACGTCTAAATGTCCCTTCTGTTTCCTGTAATAAATTTTTATAATCTGTTTTATCCTTGTTGATTGCAACATGAGTTTATCTCCTTCTCCTGTGTCTTAGAATATTCTCATGGTGAATGTGCTGGTCTAAGACGTCACAGGATGTTTTCTGGCTGAAAACAGATCTCTGGCCTACTCCTGTCCAGGCATGGTTACCCTCTCTCCCCTCAACCACCAGACTTGCAACTGGAGGGCGGGTCCCTCCACATTTATACCAACAGTGCCAAGTCTCAGGGGTATAGCTGTGAGTGTGGCCTTGGTCAGCCCTTGATGTCTTCTCTTATTGGCAAACCCTCACACCAATACCCAGTTGGTCACATCTAGCTGTGTGTCCAACCTGCCACTATTCCAGCACCAAGGTGGCATTGGCTGGTCCTCTCATGCCACGTGGGATGAGGGCTTCGAATGGACTGTGCGTCTCAAAAGTGCTCGGTGAAATCCTGCTGAGGTCAGGAGGAGCTGCTTAGAGATGAGACCCTCCTCAGTGCATTAGACCTTCCTGAGGGTCATTGCGGGCAGGGGCAGAGGAAGGCCAAGTGACCTCTCTCACCTTGAGCCCTGCCTGCCACAGCCCAGTGAGTTTCCCCAAAACAACCCCCACCAATCCCCACAAGCCTCGCTGATTTCCGGGAAAAGATGAGTGTTCTTCTGTGTCCATCTTGTCTCATCTACATCCCATGCAGCAGAAAGCCCTCAGTATTCTCAGCCATGGAGCCAGCAGCCTCTACTCTCAGTGCTGGCAACATTTACTTCCAGCGACTGAACATTTTTGTCTTAATTGATTAATCCTTGCCATCCGTTGCAGGGAGAGAGAGAGAGAAGTGATTCTTACCCCCATGATGTTCATAGGAATAATAATCAAAGCTAATAAATTAAATTAAAAAATAAATATTTTTTAATTAAAAAAGGATTATGATTTTTTTTTAATGGCTGGTAAACTAATAAGGGCTTCCCAGGTGATGCAGAATCACCTACTTTAATGCAGGGGGTTCAAGAAACTCAGGTTCAGTTCCTAGGTCGGGAGATCCCCCAGAGAAGGAAATGGCAACCTGCTCCATTATTCTTGCCTGGAGAATTGGATGGATAGGAACCTGGTGGGTTACAGTCCATGGGGTCACCAAGAGTCGGGCATGACAGTACCCACACACACAAACTAATAAGGCACTAACTATGTGCCAAGAACAGTCTTAAGCATCTAATATACATCAATCTATTTCATCTTCATGGAGCTGGTACTGTTACTTTTATCCCCCTTTTACAGAGAAGGAAACCCAGGCACACAGCCCAGAGGCTAAGTGACTTGTTTTCAGTCATATAGTTGCCACGTGGTTCCAACAGATCAAATTCAGCCCAGCTCAAGTCTGCATCTCAACACACCTTTTATGCCTTTAACCCAAAGCACGTAAGTGGCCCCTGTTGCTTACGTGGCCCCTGTTGCTTTATGTCCCAGTACTGGGTTCTTCAAATGACTGAGTAGGAAGAACACAGGAAATGGTAGCATGAGCTTAAATCCTGGCCCCAACACACAATATTGAAGTGGATCCTCGGGCTGTCTGTTGGTTATAAGATAACTAGTTTGTAGAGACAAGAGCCCACACCCATGCCACCCAGCTCTGTGCCAGGGCTGGTAGAAAAACACTGGCTTCCTTGTGATCAGGAAAATTCTTTGAAGTGGCCTTTCCACATGGTGCTTCAGAGAAGCATTTGGCAAAATAACCACTGCTTTGTTGCACATAAGACACAGGAAAACCTCCTGTCTGCACACAGGGCTGTCCGGAGCTCAAACTCCAAACTTGGGTCCTCTTTTTAATCTCTTTAACAAGCTCCACCTGGCACATTCTCCATCTCGGGCACAATATAAATTTTAAAAGAAATACAACTCGGCAATCATAAAAGATTCCAAGAAAATGCTAAATAACCATATTACAGTCAGTGCCCAAGAATAGCAGAGCACTGGGTGGTATTAATAATAATGTTCAGGTGCCCTTCAGATAGGTGAAGATGCCACAGAGGTTTATCTGAACAACTCCTTTTTCTGGTTTCTCTACCAGCCACCCAGGCTTCCCAGGTGGCTCAGACAGTAAAGAATCTGCCTGCCAAGAAGGAGACGTGGGTTCGATCCCTGGTCAGGAAGATACCCTGGAGAAGGAAATGACAATCCACTCCAGTATTCTTGCCCAGAGAACTCCATGGACAGAGGAGAGTGGCAGGCTATAGTCCCTGGGGTCACAAGGAGTCAAATGCAACTGAGCACGCATGCAGCCTACCACCCATCCACCCACCTTTCTGCACACTCCCCACACAAGTGTGAATTACTCTGGAGACCATGGAAAACTCACTACCATTTCTTTGCCCAATTGGGATGCCTCCCAACTGTCTGTTCTCTAGCTACCAAACGCCAACTCCATTGCTAAAGAATCAAAGTGTTTAAAAGATACTTTGCCCAATTAATGCCATGACACACAAATAGAAGTGTCTGCAGGGTTTCTGCTTTCCCTAATTAAAGATCTCCATGGAGAAATAAACAAATACTGTCTATTCACCAACATTTAGATAGGAGGTTGGGAATGCATCACCATGTGAGGAAGAGAAATTTCTACAATGAGAAGGTGTGTGATTAATCTGGAGGATCCATGGTCTTCCTGGGTGATCTCAGGCAAGTTTCTGTGCTTCAGCTGACTTTCCCAATCTGTAAAATCTTGCAGAGATACTAAGATCAGTCAAGGAATGTCTGTAAAGTTCTTTGAACTCCTAGAGTTAGACATTAAATAAATACCCAGTGTTATTAGAACTCCATTGAGGCAATAGAATGTTCAAAATGGGACTTTATTATAAATACTCTCTGACGTTTGCCAAGAATAAATTGAATGGGCAAAGGCAACATACTTGGCTGTAACTTAATCCAAACTTGGCTTTTTTTTGCCAAAACTTGGCATCATGATACATGAATAGAGAGCTCTGGAGAGAACATGAAAGGGTCTATTCTTTTGAGCCAACTCTTCAGCTAAATTTCCATATCTTCCATTTATTTGTTCTATTCTTTAAATTGCTGCTTTATAACGGAGAGCAAAAGTACAAAATAAAAATAAAGGTTCATCAGCCTGTTTGCCTTTTCCTGTAATGAATAAAACTGAAAGCAAATTGATTTAATGACCACAAAATCAACCCCACATCAATCGACTAAGATGGATAAAAACCAAGATTCCCTTTTCTAAGTTCTCACAGCAAAAGCTACAGCAGCTAAACTGACTTTGCACGATGACAACAACTATGTTCTCTGAGTTGAAGAGAGAAAGCTATGCCTTCAATCAAATTAGATGTGTTTTAGAGTCTCACCCCTTATAAAGAAATCCTGACTTTTCTTGAGTTGGAACGAAGTTTAGAATTGCAAATTCAAAACGTTTGCCTGGCCTCGAAGCTTGCATTACGATTTGGAGGTTTTATTAAGACACGATGTGAGGCAATTACCTACCATTCCTAAGAAGCGGAATATTCCCATCTATGGTGGGATATCAGTCATGGCAGACAGCAGGGTGCAGAGAAAATCCCACCAGTATTGGAGTGGGGTTTCTGGAGTCTGGTCTCATTTCTGTCCTGATCTAGCAATTGTGTGGGAGTCAATACCCTAGATACACTTCAGTTTCCTTATCTGTAAAATGAATAAGCTTTAACAGTTTTGAGGAACCGGCGAACGCTTCCTCAAGTAGCAACTCTTCTTCAAAGCATTCCAAGTGAGGATCTGGCCAAAAGAATACATTCCTGGAAGGAAGTAGACCCAAATTGATGCTTACGCCCTCGTTAATAGCCAAGAACAAATATTTTGGGAATAACATTTTTAAGTCAGACCTAATGTCTGAAGTTTTTTTTTCCCCCCCATCACGTGCTTACAGGAAAAATAAAAAGCCTTTGTATTTGCAAATGTCATTGGCTATGTCCTTGTGCATCCCTGTGTTTAAACTCAGCACTAATTTTAATTCTTTCTCTGATCAAGAATTCTTGAATTCGCGGACTCAAGAATTAAATACAGACTTTGAAGTGTGCTTCCAGATATGCTTACCAGGAGATTAAATCCCCCTGTAATGGATGGCAGGAATCGCCTAAGAGGAGCTCTGGATTGAAAGTAGGTCACATGTTTTCTGGATAGGTACATGGGGGAAAACTAAAAGGTTCAGAAAATGATTTCATTAAAACAGCTCACTTGGGGCTTTTGCCTTGAACATGTGCTTTTGGCAAATGAGCAGATCAAACTAGTATTCTAACTAAATTTAGGGTGGAAAACAAAAGCCCGCCAACATGGCCTCGGGGAAATGTGGAGACTGAAGCCAGGCAACCAGAGCTGCCGTGCATCCACCCAGCTTCCCAGCAGCTCCTCTTCCTCCAGGCTCGAGTGACCGAGGCCGTGACAGCAGGTCTGCCCTCCACCCGGGGTCTGAGCGGAGACCGCTGCGAGGCCCGGCAAGCCCACTCTCTGAAGCCTGCAGAGTCCCACTGTCCTTCAAGAGAAAACAGACGCTGCTGCTTGAATATTTGCGAAGCTACCAGCTCACCAGGCAGTGAACTGCCAGCCACTGGATTCTGAGGTCCCAGGAGCTATTGGTGACAACAGACATCAACAGATAGGAGAGGGCTAAGTCCCTCCTGAGGTCAGGATGAGAAAGAGGGGGCGCCCAGGACCCAGGACCTGCCTGAGGTCTGTGCAGGGCGGGAGCAGGTCCAGCCCTCCCAACCTCCTGATCACTGGTCCCAGAGCACCCCAGCGGCTTATCAAGCAGAGGGTTGCCATGGGGACCGACATAAGGCAGAAGACCACGCAGCCCAAGCACTGGCCGCCCGGCCCTAAAGAAGCTGTGGATGAATACGGATGACCATCTCTCATTAAAGATGCTGCTTACCGCACCCCCTTGCCGCACCCTCCTGAATATTCTGCATCATCGCGTCTGGGGGTGGGGGCGGGGCCACAGAACAGTGTGAAAGTCCTGCTCTCCAGCACGTTGCTAGTGTGCCATCACACATCCAGGTAATAACTAACCCTACCCCTCGCCAGCTTTGCGGTGATGCAACAGCAGCAACACTGATGGACCATTCCGGGGAAGTTGTTAGTTTCATTTCCCTGCGAGAGCTACCACTCCTGAGAGCATCCTGTCCCCCTGGTTTCCCGGCCACCGGAGGAAACGTTCAACGGCCACCTCATTGTTCCCGCCAGCCCAGGCTAACCTCAGCCTGAGCCCTTGGCATCCCCCTTCCCACATCCTTGCTCAGAAAGGTCAGCGCTCTCTGCCTTCAAAGCCAAGGGTGATCATTTCTAGCCTCGTCTGACCTTTTGAGAAATGCACGAGAGTCAAGTCAGGAATGTTTTTCCTTCCCGTGGAAGGAGGGTAGAAGGAAGTGGGTCACACTCACACACGTTCACACGTGTGTAGTCACATGGACTCACCTGTTCACACTCAAACATCACTTACACGGACACACACAGGTTCATACACACCCAAATACTCAGGCTCACATACTCAAGTGCATGAACACACCCACACACGTCTGTAAGCAGATAGGTCACACTTATGCTCACATGCACACACTCACAGGCTTAGGCAGATATTCACACGTTTGTACTCATACACATGTGTGCACAAAAGCTCATCCCCCACACCTGGAAAACTGCATGCTGACAAGATGGGGTCACTGCCTGCATCCCCCAGGGGCCGGGGCATCACGGCTAAACCCCCTGAGGCCTCAGGGCACAGAGGGGCTTGTTTACGGTGCTGTCAGGTCCCGAGTGTGCAGGTTACCAGACAAGAGGCATCCACTCTCCCACCTCACTCCACTTTCCCACGGCCGGGAGCTCGTGCGGGGACTGAAGGGGCTTGCCCAGTGCAGCCGCGGAGCTGGCCAGGGCATCTCCTTTCACGGCAGACAGCCCTGAACCACTGCGCGGCCTCAGGGGCCCCGAAAGAGCCCTCCTGACCGGAGACCCGGGTCCCCACTGGACAGAGGCCCTGCACACACTCACACTCTCATACACACACGTGGTCTCACACACACTGTCACACACACACTCAAATGCACACTAACACACACAGACACACACTCATAACCACATACACACATACACTCAAACACACACACAGTCACACACACACACAAACACACACGGTCTCACACACTATCACACACAGACACTCACATGTTAACACACACAGACACACACTCATAACCACACACACATACACTCACAAACACACACAGAGGCACACATACTCATCAGATCAGATCAGATCAGTTGCTCAGTCGTGTCCGACTCTTTGCGACCCCATGAACCGCAGCACGCCAGGCCTCCCGGTCCATCACCAACTCCCGGAGTTCACCCAGACTCACATCCATTAAGTCAGTGATGCCATCCAGCCATCTCATCTTCTGTCTTCCCCTTCTCCTCTTGCCCCCAATCCCTCCCAGCATCAGAGTCTTTTCCAATGAGTCAACTCTTCGCATGAGGTGGCCAAAGCACTGGAGTTTCAGCTTTAGCATCATTCCTTCCAAAGAAATCCCAGGGCTGATCTCCTTCAGAATGGACTGGTTGGATCTCCTTGCAGTCCAAGGGACTCTCAAGAGTCTTCTCCAACACCACAGTTCAAAAGCATCAATTCTTCGGCGCTCAGCCTTCTTCACAGTCCAACTCTCACATCCATACATGACCACAGGAAAAACCATAGCCTTGACTACACATACTCATAGATACACACAAAAAAAACACTCACACTCTCACACACATGCAAACACGTATATACCCCATACACTCACACATAAATGCTCACACACTCATAACCACACACACAATACATTCAAACACACACAATGCATTCAAACACACACAAAACACAGTGACACATATATACACACACACAAACATGCTCACTCTCATGTGCACACACCTCATACACTCACACATAAACACACACACTCATACACTCAAACACACACTAACACACACAGACACCCACATACACTCACACACTCATAACCACACACATATACACTCTAACACACACACAGTCATACATACTCATACACACACACAAACACACTCTCACACACATGCAAACACACATACACCTTATACATTCACACATAAACACACACACACAACTTTCACACACACCCATACACACACACTTTCACACACACCCATACACACACTCACAATACATTCAAACACACACACAACACAAACTCACATACAAACATACACACTCACATACTCTTTCATACACTCACACATACACTCGCACACATACTGACACACACTTTAGTCTCACACAGTCACACATATACTCAAACACACACTCACACATACACTCGCACAAACATACATGCTCACACACACTTTCACACAGTCATACATACACTCACACATACACTCACACACAAACACACAATCACACACACAAACACAGACTCTCACATACATTCATATGCACATACACTCACACACACTCTGACCCACTCTGGCACACCCTCACGCACACACGTTCAATCCCAGGCCTGGCTCTAGGCCTCCAGAGCCCAGCTAGACCCCGGGGCCCTCCATGAGCCTTCTTCCACTTGGAAGAGGCTCAAATTTCCACTGTTCAATGAAACTCTTTTTTTTTTTAAAGAGGAAACTTGGCGGCCCAGCAAGCCCCATTTACTCTTAATATTTGTAGAACACGGACGTTTTGATTTCAAAAACTGACACTGCAAAATTTGAAGCAGCGGATTTTTAGCATTTTGCCAGTGCTTGAGAGTTCCACTTTGCTGGCACACACAGGCTGTTAACTTACCTCCTGCCCGTTAAGCAAGACTTGTGGCAGGAAGGGCTGTCGCCCCCAGGCCGTGCTTTGCATTTGCCCTGTGTCCTCTGCCCACTGCTCCCAGCTGTTCCCCCACAGGCCCTGGGCTGCGCCCTCTGCCGAGCGGCCCACTTCCGGCCGCCAGCCCTGCGTCCCTCCACCACGGCCAGAGTGGGGGCCAGAACCACCAGTCCCATCCGGGCGCGCCTTGAGGGCTCAGGGGCCTGAGGGGAAGACCAGCTGGAACCCAAACTGTCCCTGCCAGCCTCTCAGCGCGGCCACTGCCCTGAGACGCCCCCACCACAGCCGGCCACACTGGGGCTCAGCGGGGACCTGGCAGCATCTCCGTGAGCTGGGCTGGGAGCGGGGGCACAGAGGGTGAAGCCGTGAAGAGGGGGCAGTGTGAGCATGGCGCCCTGGAGAAGTACTGTGGGCGGGGGGCACACACACAGCAGATCCTCCTGAAACAGGGTGGGCAGGGGCTGCAGGGTTGAGGGGCACAGAGGCTGAGTCCTGTCAGAGGGTGGAAGCACCTTCTCTTCCTCACACACAGGTGAACATGCTCGCCTAGATCATTTTTGGGTGAAGATGCTCATGTAGATTATTTTTTTGAATTGAAGTATAGGCACCCCATTCCAGTACTCTTGCCTGGAAAATCCCATGGACAGAGGAGCCTGGTGGGCTGCAGTCCATGGGGTCACGAAGAGTCAGACACAACTGAGTGACTTCACTTTGACTTTTCACTTTCATGCATTGGAGAAGGAAATGGCAACCCACTCCAGTGTTCTTGCCTGGAGAATCCCAGGAACGGGGGAGCCTGATGGGCTGCCGTCTATGGGGTCACACAGAGTCGGACACGACTGAAGTGACTTAGCAGCAGCAGCAGCATAATTAATTTACAATGAATGAGTTTTAAAAGAAGAGCAAAGTGACTCAGTTGTACAGGTATATATGTTCTTCTTCAGATCCTTTTCCACTATAGTTATTACACGATACTGAGTGTATGTAATAATAGGTTATTTATGCCAATGCAGAAAACTTGGGGTTGATCCCTGGGTCAGGAAGGTCCCTCGGAGAAGGGAATGGCAACCCACTCCAATATTCTTGCCTGGAGAATTCCATGGACAGAGGAGCCTGGCGGACTGTAGACCAAGGGGTTGCAGAGTCGGGCACAACTTTAGAGACTAAACAGCAACAACGTAGGTGATTTGTAACAGCAGTGACTTCCCTGGTGGCCCGGTGTTAAGACTCCATGCTCCCAGTGCGGGGGGCCCGGTGGTTAAGACTCCATGCTCCCAGTGCAGGGGCCCAAGTTCAATCCCTGGTCAGGGAACAGGATTTCACATGCCGCAACTAAGGCACAGCATGGCCAAACGAAAAACAAACAAAACCTAATTTATAACAGCAGAAACACGTGAAAAGTTAGTCTGCAGGAGCTGCTGTAGCAAAGGACCACAGACCGGGTTACTTGAAGCAACACAAATTCAATGCCTCTCAGCCCTGAAGCCTGGAAGACGGAGGTCACCGAGTCAGCAGGTCTGGTTTCCTCTGAGACTGCGAGGGGACGCTGTTCCCGCCTCTCTCCTTGGCTTGTAGAGGCCGTGTTCTCCTCCCTCCCTCCATGTCATCTTCCCTGTGCATGTTTGTCTCTGTGTCCAAATTTCCCCCTTTTTATAAGGATACCAGCACTGGAATAGGGTCACCCTGATGACATCATTTTTAACTTGATATCTCTATATAGATCTTACCTCCAAATAAGGTCACACCATGGGGCTTAGAACCCCAACCTGGGGAGGAGGGAACACAATTGAATCCGCAATGATTAGTTGAATAGTGGTAAGTTATAAACCATTAAGAAGGTTCCACACTCTATATTAGTACAGAAAATACTTGGGTTGTGCTGTGAAATGATATAAAGAAAATAGATGGGGAAAGTACAGACCAATGAAAACAATGGGTGTGCTCAGGTCAAAAGTTCTTTAGTAATCTTTGTCCTTTTTCCATTTCCCTAGTGTTACTCGGTGGGACTCCATCACCTCTATAATGAACATTCGCCTTGTATTAGCAGCTCTCACCTGCATTGGGAGGTCAGGCTTAGGGCTGACAGAAACATTCCTTTCAGTTCTCAAGAGGCTGTGAGTGCAACAGGGTCCAAACAAAATCCAAACGTGAGTCCACGGGACGCCCCCCTCACCCCACCACTCACACACACACACACACACACACACACCCCTCAAAGCTCCTGGCCGTGGAAAAACATTGCCTTGTTGTTGGTCAGAAGCTCTACCTCCGTCTGGTCCAGAGAGGTGCTGGGACAGCAGAGGTGTCAGGCCTTTTACAATCCACATACCTGCAAAGGAGACCAGGAAGGGCTAGTGTGATGCCTTCTGGGCACCTCCATCCCTGGTCCAGAAGAGCAGCGCAGAGTCCTGTCCCCAGACCATGGGGGAGGACGAGCTGGAGGGAATTGGGAATGAAGCTACACACCCCATCCAGCCCAATAGAGTTCTGTGCCTGAAGACCCAGGACCTCTAAGGGGCCACCAATCTGGTATGTGGGAAGGTAAGCAGGGTTACAAAGCCCTGAACATCTCCCTGATGCACAGTGGCCATCCTGGGCAGTCAGGGGGCTCTACTGGGGGCCAGGCACCCTGGTGTGCTGAATCCCAGGCACCGTGGGTCCCAGGCTCACAGTGTGGTGAGTCCAAGGAGCTCATGAAGATGTTGGGTAACACGCTGCTCTGCATCAGGCTGAGAACCAAGCTTTGGAAGCCTCACTTGCTGGAAAATTGGGGTCAGGTGGGTTTGCTACTTTGCTTTGGAAAAAAAAAATAATATCAAACACTCTAATGATAACTGTGCAAAGTAAAGCCAATGTCCTCTTCCAGGATGGGAAGGTTGGAGAAATGCAAGAGCTCGGTTGTGTTCAGTAAAGGGTCTCAAGGCTGCTTTGGTTGCTGGTAGATGTACAATTTGGAAGATTGATGTGATGGGGGGAGGAGGAAGCATGGTCCAACACCAGAGTGCTTGGGGCAGGAGGGGTGGACCCTGGGAAAGAAGGACACAAACATACGAGGCCCCAGGCCAGGAGGCCGGAGGCGGAGCCTGAAACACGGCGATAGCGGATGAGCTAAGGGCATACGGAGCCGCAGGGAACCCCGCCGCAGGGAACCCCACTGGGAAAGGAACAGCTGCAAGTTCATGTCAAGGCGACTTTTCTGCATGGTCAGCTCTCTACTGGCCTGGCCTTCCCTCAGATTACATGAGCTCTGACAGCTCCATCCTGGCTCTCCTTTGGGTCATTACAGAAGGGGCCGTGTCCACACTGGGGAGACGCCACGCACTGGGGAGCAGGAAGCCTGAGAGAGGTGGAGTGAAGGTGCGCAGAGGCAACCTGTAACGGCGTGGAGCATGGTGCAGGGTGACGGTCAGCTGTGGTGCAAATGACTGGCAGGGCCATCCCCAGGGACCACCAGATGCAGGGAGGAGCTGCCCAGAGTGAGTTCCTGTGATTTGTTATAAAGAGGGCTGCTGGGCAGCCTGAACAAGTGGCAGGAGCTCCAGGAAAGGGTGAGACCTTGGCTGTCATCACACAGACCACTGACCAGTGAGAGTGAGGGGCAGTGGGTGTCAGAGCTGCCCGTGTATCTGTCAGGGTAGATGAGGTTATGCTATGTAACAAACAGTCCCCACATCTCAGTGCCTGAGTAACAAAGTCATTTCTCACTCATACACGTGTCCACTGGAGGGCAGCTGGGGGCACTCAGTCACCCAGGGAACCAGCTGATGGAACCATCTCCACCTCAAACTGAGCTCAGGGAGGAGCTTGGACAGATAAATACCCCACTTGGACGCAATGCACTTCTGCTCACAACTCAGGACCAAGCACACAGTCCCATCTGATTCTATGGCTGTCAGAAGTACAATCCTATCAGACCGTGACAGGGGGCCAGGGACGCCAATGGTCGACCACTCAAGCCTCCTGTGTCCCAGTGAGCAGCTGCCCTTGGCATTGTGTCCAGGAGCCCCAGCTGTCCACAGCATCTCCTTATAGATGGAGCAGGGGGAAGCCTACCCTACACCTCCCCTCCAGGGACTGGCTCTATCCAAATTGCAGTGGCAGTCTCCCCAGGTGGGCAGAGTTTGGCTTCTGCCAAGAGCAAGGGGAATTCAGCTACCTAGACCGGTGCAGCTGGCAGGGCTGGAATAGAACTCCACTGCCTGCATCCTGAAATCTGCAGATTTACTCAAAATGGGGATGTGACCCTCAGGTCATGCAAAACTTGTCCTCTAATGTCAACTGAAGAGACAGTGATTCATCTTTGATTTTCTAAGGAGAAGCACTTAAGACTTGTGCTAAGTCACTCAGTTGTGTCCGGCTCTTGGTGACCCCACAGACCATAGCCCACCAGGTTCCTCTGTCTATGAGATTTCCCAGCAAGAATACAGGAGTGGGTTGACATTTCCTCCTCTAGGGGATCTTCCCAACCCAGGAATTGAACCCAAGTCTGCTATGTTGGCAGGCGAGTTCTTTACCACTGAACCACCTTGGAAACCCTGCTTAAGACTCAGAGGAAGACTTCCTTCATCCTGAAGTTAATGTTTTTTCTCTCTGCTGAGAACAGCAACACAATTCTATCAGTAGAAGCAGGAATCCTTCCTGGAAGCCTTCCTCTCAGCCACCCAGCGCTGTCTGCATGTAATTCATTCCACCCTCACCTAGGAGCTGCAAAGGGCAGTTTTCGGGTTCCATCAAGGCTAGTGCTGAGTGGCCTCAAATTGTTCCTGCGACCTTCACTCCTTCCTTCCCAGGGTCACACTTGTCATTTGCTCCAGTTTGAGCAAAACCAGCTCTGACCCATCCAACCTGGACCTAGTGGCTGACAGATTGAATCCAGCCTCCCAAAGCGTTCTGTTTGTCTCTGCTATTTTTGAACACTGCATAATTGTCAATATTAATTTCAAATATTTGTAAACTATTCCACAAATCACAAGCTGGAGTCATCCAGCTTTAAAATATTGCACATTGTAAGAAGTCCAGATATCTGGCTTCCTTTGAAAATCCAAGTGTTAAAAAAAATCCAGGACCTACATCCTTGCAAGGTGACAGTCAGGTAAGCCACAGCACAGGTGGCCAGGTCCCCAGTGTCCACATCCCAGTCCTCTCCGAGGCCTCCCAGCCCCTCCTGTTCCCTGCCTGGCCCTGAGACACCTAAGGTGTGGCTTTGGATAGAGGGTGTGTGTGGTAAAGTGTATGAATGCAGCTGTGCTCTGAATTCTAGCCCCCGGCATGTAGTGTCACGTCCAGATCATGGTGGGGGCCATGATACTTGCTGAATAAACAACTGAATGAATGAATATTGAATAGAGAAACACATCAGGCCTTGGAGTCAGGCCCCTTTGCTCACCTCTCAGCTCAGTCGCTTACTGGTGTTTGAGCCATTCATTCACAGATGGGGGCTTCCCTGGTGGCTCAGATGGTAAAGAATCCACCTGTGATGCAGGAGACCCAGGTTTGATCCCTGAGTCAAGAAGGTCCCCTGGAGGAGGAAATGGCAACCTGCTCCAGTATTCTTGCCTGGAGAATCCCATGGACAGAGGAGCCTATGGGCTACAGTCCGTGTGGTCACAAAGAGTCGGACACGACTAAGCGAATACCACAGTGCTCACTGGTGACTGTGTCCAGCTTAGCAAACAGCAGGGTCGTTCCTGTTATGTGTCTGCTCTGGTGAATAGGGTTCTCCCTCCATCCAAGCCCATCCTTGCGGTCAGCAGAGGCAGTGACCAGAAATAGTCTAGTCCTCCCCACACCCGGGCCCTTCAAAAGCAAGGGCACCTGAGTTCAGATGGGCATGGGGGCAAAACTCTCTGCCTTTGAAGACAGTAAGAGCCCTGCCCCCCTCAGTCCCCTGCGTGCGGGGAGCACCGTCAGCACCCTTGGATGCCAAGGGCATCCTGTTAGTTTCCTTGTGTTGCTGCCGCACGTGACCACTCAGTGGCTTAAAGCAGCACCAACTTCTCACCTTACAGCTCTGGAGGCTGCAGGTCTGACATGGGGCCCCTGGGCAGCCTCCTTGTCATGTGTCCCCTTGACTTTCCCAGCTTCTAAAGGCGGCCCACATACCTTTGCTTGTGGCCTCTTCCATCTTCAAAGCCAACGGCTGCATCACTCTGGCCTCTGCTTCTGTTCTCACATCTTTCTGCTGGCTGACTCTCTGCCTTCCTCTTCCACTTTCAAGATCCATGACGACATTGGACCAACCTGTGTAATTCAGACGTGCGTTCATGCTAAGTTGCTTCAGTCATGTCTGACTCTTTGTCCCATGGACTGTAGCCCACCAGGCTCCTCTGTCCATGGGATTCTCCAGGCAAGAATACTGGAGTGGGTTGCCATGCCCTTCTCCGGGGGATTTTCCCAACCCAGGGATCGATCCTGCACCTCCTGCATTGCAGGCGGATTCTTTATTCTCTGAGCCACCCGTGCAGGCTAAGTCCCTTCAGTCATGTCCGACTGCATCATCCCGACAGTCTCCCTACTTTAAGGTCAGCTAATGAGCAACCTTAATTCTCTCTGCCATGTAATCTAACACATTCAAAGGTCCCACGGACAAGGACGGGGCATCTTCGGGGGGAGGAGGCAGTTATTCTGCCTCCACAGGCATATTCTCGGGGAGGAATGAAGTGACACTGAAATCCCAACAAAGAGAAAACCCCTCTGAGTAAACGGAATCACAGGTTACATTCAACCAGCGCAGCTGGGATCCCCAACCGGCCGAAGTCAGTGTCCCGGGGCAAAGAGGATGGCCGTCAGTTAAATTCAAAGACCCTCCCTTGCAAGCTCCTCTGCAGAGGCACTGACCCCTCCCTCTCCAGCCCACGACTCAGGACCGATCTGCCATCCTTTAACTCAAGAAAAAAGAGAAAGAAAGTGAAGTCGCTCAGTCGCGTCCAACTCTTTTCAACCCCATGGACTGTAGCCTACCAGGGTCCTCTGTCCATGGGATTGTCCAGGCCAGAATACTGGAGCGGGTTGTCATTCCCTTCTCCAGGGGATCTTCCCAACCCAGGGACCAAACCCAGGTCTCCCACCTTGTGGGCAGATGCTTTACGGTCTGAGCCACCAGGGAAGCAGGACTTAGCTATGGGATCATTTAACTCAAAGGAAGAGAAAATCCACTCTTCCTTAGAAAACTGCCTGAGGCCAGTCCTGTAGCCTGAAGGGTTGCCCCTCGGTGGCCCCTTGCTGGCAGCACAGAGAGCTCCGTCCTGCTTCAGCTTGGCCGACTATTGGCTGCGTGACTTCAAACCACTCACACGACCTCTCTGTTCACCACCTCTACTCTCAGGCACTGAACCCCTCAGGTTCGCACATTTTATTGTTCTTTCCTTTGCCAGCGGACCCTTTTATCCACCTGAAGCTCTGTACAGAAGTCCAGGATGAGAAACCAGTTAGAGGCAGGGGGCAGGGGCCAGGGTCACAGCCGCCCCTGATCTTGCAGCTACCAAGCAGAAACCCCCCACCCCGGGGAGTCCTGGAGGCCCCCTTGCCTATAGGACCCCTTGGGTCCCTGCCCTGCAGACCCACAGGCACTCCTGCGAGGGTTTTTTCCTGTCTTTAAAATCTGGATCCCGCATGGCTGTGTAGACAGTTTTTTAGAGAATAACTCATGGGCATGTAAAATGTCCCAGCAGCCTCTTTCAAGTTCTCCTTGGTCATCACAGACTCACGCCACGTACAACTGGACGATGCTGGTCTCAGCAGAATGGGCCTGGTTTCTTTCAAGCTCAGCTGAAACTCCTGGTTCTACGCAGCCTGTGATCAATATCTCATTCCTGTGTGTGGTCAGAAAGCCGTATGATTCAGCCAGAAGCCATGCTCAACGTAGACAAATTGAACTGTTATAACTTGTTCAAATGACTCGATCAAGCTTGTAGAATGCTTCAGAATCCATCTGGATGAAAGCAGTGTCATTAATCTCAAACCACATCATTGCAGCAACAACCACCATTGTGCCAGCATTCCCAGGGTCCCACCACTCCAAGAAGCAGACCCAGCTATGCCGGGGATATTCAGTCTGGGAGACTGCTGTGCAAACAAACATCTCCCCCGATGAGACAGCATCTGCCCAGGGTGGGCGGGAGGTGAGAAGGAGCGAAGTGCGGTCCTTGGGAGTGAAGCGATTCCCAGGCTTGCGCTCTGAGAGCTGGAGCCAGCTTGCTAAACTGTCAGCCACGCGCCTCCGCCATCAGGACTGCGGTCTGGGCAGCCTTTCAAAGACGCCCCCAGGAGACACTCGAAGCCCTTCTCATCCCGGCACAGGATGCTGGGTGTTTTTATTGCAGGGCAATCAGAGTTTCTGGAGAGCCAGTGATAACTTAGGAGCTGTCCATACATATTCGTTCCCCACACGCATCCTAAATTTTAAGTTCACATCTGGCCTTTTCTTTTTCCCTTCCGGGCAAGATTCACAGGTTTGGCCATGAGAGCCTGTCTCCCTGATAGGAGGACATGGAGGCCGAGCCAGCAGAAGGAGAGCCAGGGAGACTGCGCTCGTGAACAAGTGTCCTGCAGGCCTGCTCCTGGAATTTCACCCCTCCCCATCCCCGCCTCACCCCCCAAGCCCAACGAGGACTTCACTCTGGCTGAAACATCAACTGCACAAGGACAAAGTGAAGTGGGGGCTGGAGACATTAGGAAACACAACACACGATGGAAACCTCAAGATTCTTAACTTTGAGCTTAGTAGAAGCCGACAGCAGGGAGCTGGGATTTGCCCATCCTGTCTAGTCAAGGCTATGGTTTTGCCATTGGTCATGTATGGATGTGAGAATTGGACTATAAAGAAAGATGCTGCTGCTAAGTCACTTCAGTCGTGTCCAACTCTGTGCGACCCCATAGACGGCAGCCCACCAGGCTCCCCCGTCCCTGGGATTCTCCAGGCAAGAACACTGGAATGGGTTGCCATTTCCTTCTCCAATGCATGAAAGTGAAAAGTGAAAGTGAAGTCGCTCAGTCGTGTCCAACTCTTAGCGACCCCCTGGACTGCAGCCTACCAGGCTCCTCTGCCCATGGGATTTTCCAGGCAAGAGTACTGGAGTGGGGTGCCATTGGATGAGTGCCAAAGAACTGATGCTTTTGAACTGTGGTGTTGGAGAAGACTCTTGAGAGTCCCTTGGACTGCAAGGAGATCCAACCAGTCCATCCTAAAGGGAATCAGTCCTGAATATTCACTGGAAGGACTGATGCTGAAACCGAAACTCTGATACTTTGGCCACCTGATGCGAAGAACTACTCATTGGGAAAGAGCCTAAAGTTGGGAAAGATTGAAGATGGGAGGAGAAGGGGACAACAGAGGATGAGATGGTTGGATGGAATCACCAACTGGATGGACATGAGTTTGAGCAAGCTCCAGGGGTTGGTGATGGACAGGGAGGCCTGGCGTGCTGCAGTCCATGAGGTTGCAAAGAGTCAGACACAACTGAGTGACCGAACTGAACTGAACACTGAGCCAAATCTGACCTTACTGTAACTTCTACCTAATGTTTCTTCACCTGCCTCTGGAATCACACAGACCAAGTCCAATCTCTTAGTAAATCTACGTATGCTCTCCTAAGGACAGAAGACCACTGCCACCCACCTAAGGCATCTCTGTCCCCAGATGAAACATCTTGGGTCTCCAGGCCATTCTTTCTCTCCCAGCTGGCCCCCTGCTAGGTAAGCTACAGATGGGTCCCAGGTGGGAGATGCTTCTCCTGTGACTAGTTTCTTGAGTTGGTCCATCCTTGGAGCTGGATCTAAGGCTGGAAGGGACGCGATCATTGAGTAGACCTGGGTGTCTCAGCCTTAGACTAGGGGCCAGCTGATTCTTTGTTCTTCTGGGTCATCCTGTCCATTGTGGGAGGCTCATTGGCATCCTTGGCCTCTATCTACCAGAGGCTGGGAGCATTCTCTTCCCAGCGGTGACAACCAGAAACGTCCCCAGACATTGCTGATGTCCCTTGAGAGGCAAAGCCACCGTGGGTGAGGACCACTGGGGTAGAATGTTGGACGAGGGTGCCTCCAACAACAAGGTTCAAACCTTAAAAACTCCGTGAAGTCCCTAACTTTTCCCAAATCGTCTGCTTAAGTCAGATTGTGCAACCACTAAAGGCATGACTAATTGAACACACACTCACACCAAAAAAACTGGGTATTTTGAAAGTTCTCACTGGGTAATGAAAATCATACTGAAAGGTTATGATGGTGAAGGTGAAATTGCAAGAATGCCCAGTCTCCTTGGAACGAAGGGGTGGGGGTGTGCAAGAACTGAGCAGAGAGGAAGATTCCTGAAACCCTATTCCTTAAGGACTGCTCTTTCTGGCTAAGAGCATTCATAGCAGACAGCTTAGCAAATGAACTTCAGGAAATGTTCTTTTCACCTGCAAATGGTGGTTTCCTATAATTTCAGCTGGCAGGAAGAGAGAGAAAATAAAAGAGCCACAGTTTAAATTAAATTGAATAGAATAGTCGGTGCTCAGACATCCTCAAATAAATGGCTGGCTGGAAAAAACCAAATAAGCTTTAAAGAAAATCAAGAGCCAGCTTTCAGATGTCTCTTTGCTGTCTGTAGTGTGGCCAGGATTGTGTATTGGTTAAAGAATGTAGGGGGATGTCTGACCTGAGATTTCAAAGCATCTAATTCTGGTTTGCAATTAACTCGGAAACCCACAGAAAGAAGAGACACACCATTCACATCCAACACATTGTAAAATTTCATCCTCGGAGCCCAGAAGATTGGACAGAAAGCCAAGGAGATGATTGCCTTGTTGCCTGCCTGATGTATCTCAAAAACATCTTTTTTCGCTTGATTCTCTTTTATATGGAAAAGTCAGTGGCTAAGACTAAAGCAAGAGATCTTAAACTAATCACTGCACTGTTTTTACTCCTGTTTCTACTTGGGCCTTCTCTGTGAGAGCCACAGCAGGCTAGGGGTCAGGACTGAGTGCCAACCAGCTTCGGTACCTGCTGCCCCCCAGGACGCCCACTGTCGCAGGAGCCCATCTTCTCTGCTTGAAACGCTGGGTGACTCTGAGGCCAGGAAAGCAAGCCAGAGCAGAAGAGCTTCTCAGGACCTAAGACTCAATAGAACCGGGATACAAATGAGACAATCCCAGCTGCAAAGGCTCCTGATGAAACAACCCAGCCCCCTGAAGTCCCTGGCCCCACAGAGCCTCAGTGTTTTCCAAAGAACTCCCTTAGAAATGACCCCATCTCCTTGCGTGAGTCAGATGGTGGAGGCTGGCCTCTGCACCAGGTTTTGACCTATGCTGGACTCAGCAGTGGTGAGCTGATACGTGCTAACAGCCTCCCAGTGAGTGTGTGTTGTGTTAACTTGCTTCCGTTGCGTCTGACTCGTTGCAACCCTATGGACTACAACCTGCCAGGCTCCCCTGTCCGTGGGATTCTCCAGGCAAGAATACTGGAGAGGGTTGCCTTGCCCTCCTCCAGGGGATCTTCCCGACCCAGGGATTAAATCTGAGTCTCTCTGTTTCCTGCACTGACAGGCAGGTTCTTTACCACTAGCACCCCCTGGGGTTGGGGTGGGGCAACCCTGGTTTTCAGCACTTGCCAATTGTTGTTGTTCAGTTGCTAAGTCATGTTTAACTCTAGGTGACCCCATGGAGTGCAGCACTCCAGGCTCCCCTGTCTTCCACGATCGCCCAGAGTTTGCTCAAGTTTATGTCCATTGAGTCAGGGATGCTGTCTAACCATCTCCTCTTGCCAATTGCCGTGGTGTAAATATTCCTGCCACAACCAGTTTCAAGCTACTATCACGTAGTCAGCTAGCTGTCCCGACATCTGGAAATTTAACGCTCAGCTCTGGCAAGCAAGCACGAGCCACCTCTGGCGTACCAGTGTCGAGCCCCACCCACCCCCACTCTTTCTCCCATGCAAGACTCCCTCAGTAAGATCTCTAAAAAATTTTATTTACTTGAATCTTATTTATACTTGTTCCATAAGTGCCCAGGCCTTCCCTGATGGCTCAGCTAGTTAAAAAACCCACCTGCCAATGCAGGAAATGCAAGAGATGCAGGTTCAATCCCTGGGTCAGCAAGATCCCCTGGGAAGGAAATGGCAACCTGTTCCAGTATTCTTACCCGGAGAATTTCATGGACGGAGGAACCTGGCGGGTTACAGTCCGTGGGGTCACAAAGAGTCGGACACGATTGAGAGCACATGCATGCATGCGTAAATGTCAAAAGGTTAAAACTTTTTTGGCAAGAGAATCAGATTATCTGGCCCTGGCAAGGCAAAGGGAAGTTTGAGTAAATTTAAGTTTGCTTTTGTGTGTGTGTGAGAGACAGGGTAGCTGCAAAGTAGTACAGGAAACTTTAATGTTCTCAACTCTGAACTCTCAAGAATACACGCTGTACCTAACAACAATCAGCACCAGATTTTATCTCCCAGAAGAGGGGAAGGTGATTTATTTTTCTTCAACTCATCTCAACTAGGGAGTAGCCTGCCTCATACCATGAAGCTAATCTTTACTGTGTATCAGGGACTGCTTTTACCCATTAATGTTTTATTGTGGCTGAGTATTGATAATGTCTCCCCAAAACAACCAATTCTACTTTACCTCCCTCCACGAGATGAGCTTATAATTTACCTTTAGTAACGGGAAGAATAACAATAAAGGAGTTTCATAGCTTGACTTGAGACATTCAGGTCACTGCTTCCTTCACATTGAAAAATAAATGACCACTTTGATGAAAAGATGACCACAGGTTTGTAAATATATCCTCCACTAGAATTCCCCAGGGCAAAGAGAGAGAGGTTGAGCAAAAGGCATCTCTAGGACCCATCAGTAGGAGAAAGGGCTTCGTAAACATAGAAGAAATGCCATAATGATCTAGAAAGACTCGGAAGAGACCTTTAATATTTAAACACATTAAGTAACTTGATATAAACCTGAAATTAACTTGAACCTCCCTTCCCATTCTGTTGCACTTTTATATTTATCCCAGATAAGAAACAGCCGAAAAGAGTGAATAAAAGGAACAAATGCCTTTTCATGCTTCAGGATTTCCAAGGAGACAATGTGCGTGATTTTATCTCGATGGCCAACCAAACTAGGTTAATGCGTAATCCCTTCGCTTAACCTGTGGCTAGGGCGGGGAGTGGGGAGATGAGGGGGTGGGCAGTGGAATATGAGAATGACTTGAGTGCTAATTGATGGACTCCCTCTTAAATAAACTCACCAAGTACTCATAACTTGGAAGCAGTTCAGGTCACTCTGTAATTTGCCAGACATGTCCGCTATGATCCATACTTTAATGTACAAAGGCAATGCGAGAGCCAGCACGGCAAGGTGGTGCCAAGACTCAGTCACCATTAACGTGCCTATTAAAGGTCAGCAGGCTGCGCAGCGCGGTTCCATCATGCGGCAATCAGTCATGTCTAGCGTAACCCAGGGACTCCCTGAGACAGCCCATAAAGCCATCTAAACGTCACTGCTTGTGAAGGTTAAGCTAAGAGCACTGATTACAACCACGGAGTTGACACACATAATTAGGTTAGAAAAGCTCTCTACGCGAAACCGAAGACAGAATCTTATAGAAACAGATGCTTATCCAGCTAAAGCTGCTGGGTGAGTGCCATGTGGCTGGGTCTGGGAGATGCTCCAGTCTGGAGCATCCTGTTACTCTATGCCTCATTATAACTCTGAGCCTCCGTTTAATGGAAGCCAACTGCACTTCCCCAGGAACCAGCAGATGTGGCATGAGAAGGCACGCCTGCCTGGTGCCCTGTCCCTCACACCTCTTTTACAGCCTTGGACTCAAACACCAAGCAAGACACGGAAGGAAACTGGCAAGGGGCTAAGTATAATATAGATGACCAACACAGATCTACTGTAGAGCACAGGGAAATCTACTCAATATTCTGCAGTAACCTTTACAGGAAAAGAACTTGGAAAAAGAATGGATTTGTGTATACATATAATTGGAGAAGGAAATGGCAACCCACTCCAGTATTCTTGCCTAGAGAATCCTGTGGACAGAGGAGCCTGGTGGGCTGCTGTCTATGGGGTCGCACAGAGTCAGACACGACTGAAGCGACTTAGCAGCAGCAGCAGCAGACATATAACTGAATCACTTAGTTGCACACCTGACAGCAACACAACACTGTAAATTAACTCTGGTTGGTTGGTTGGTTTAGTTGCTAAGTCGTCTCCGACTCTTGCGACCCCATTGACGGCAGCCCGCCAGGCTCCTCCGCCCATGGGATTCTCCAGGCAAGAATACTGGAGTGGGCTGCCATTTCCTTCTCCAAGGGATCTTCCCAACCCAGGAATTGAACCAGGGTCTCCTGCATTGCAGGCAGATTCTTTACCAACTGAGCTATGAGGGAAGTCCAAAATAAAATAAAAATTAAATTTAAAAAGAAGGGAACTGGCAATAGCAGCCTGGCTACAAAGAGAGAAGCAACCATCCTGCTATCAGAGCATCTTGACGGGGGCTCCACAATGATATCAGTGGAGGTCCCGGTCACAGGGGACGGTCCACAAGCTGGGAAGTGGGATAAGGCAGGGAGGAAAGGTCCAAGAGGCTGATTAGCAGGCCCCCTTATCTTCTCACACCGAGAGGGTCAGAGAAGGGAGTAGTGAGTGACAGTCAGGTAGACCTCAGGAGGCAACACCTGCCCCCACCCCTCCAACCACCAAAGGCTTTTCTTTCTGGATCACAAGTCGGAGAGTGCCCAGCCATGACTCAGCAGACAGGAAACTGTGTCCCTCACCAAGGGCTGCACTCGGGTAACCAGAGCAGCTTCACAAGGGCACCAGTCTGTGCGAGTGTCCCCATTTCCTTGAGAAACTTAAGCTCCCTTCCCGTTCTGACTCATTACCCTCCTCTTCCTGCAACTTCACCAACACCAGAAAGCTGGGATATTGGCTTGAAGTGGGACATGCGTGATTGTTCCTCTCCCCAGACTTCCTCCTGCCTGCCCCACTAACTGGTCACCCATCGGCCAGCACGCCTGGACTCATCCCCACCCTCAGACCATCACTAAGGGCTGTCACTCCTATGAGTCTGCCCAAGCCTGTTCCTTCTCCTCCACGCCCGCCCCGCTCCAGGCCTCTGAAGTAATCTCGCGTTTGGTCTCTCCCCTCCTCTCCTGGCCCCTCTCAACTCTATCCCACATATGACAGCCAGAATGATCCGTTTAAATTGTTACTCAATCATGTCAACTCCCCGCCTAAACCCTTTTATGGCTTCCTACAGCCCTTTGGATAAAATCCAAAATCCTTCACATGCCTAAAAGACCCTGCATGATTGAACATAATGAAAAGTAGTACAATTGGAGACCATCTTAAAGACACAGAGGAGTGAATGCTACAATACCCCAATATGAGCTTATTATTACAAGTTCATATTAAATTTAGCAATGAGTTTCCCAAAGGCCAATCAAAAGTGAAATACTTTGGTGCCTGATTGGCATTTTTAAAGAAAATGTTCCATGCAAGTACATCTGGAAAGTTCTCCTGGCACTATACCCAAGGACTTAACTCTTGCCTAATGAAGGAAAGCGCTTTCCTATGAGTGATGTGATAAGAAAACTCTCTCTGCAAATCCAAGGGGTTAGGACTAGTACCAGGTTCAAACAAGAAGCTGCCAACAGTAAGAGTGCTTTGTAAACTGTAAAGGGCACTAACCGACCTTAGGCGATCTAAAGGGAAAGGTGCGTTCCATTTCCACACTACTTGCATTGCCTCTCTGTCTTCATAATGAATTGGAAACCTTTGGGGTGGGGGGATGGACAGGTGAGGTCATATGATCAAGGCATTTTGCTTTCTGATGATCTACAAGTGTTTGGTTGGTTTGCTTATTCTAAAATGAAGGATGGACAGGATTTTGACTGTCAAGTAGCCCCTTCCTTGAGTAAAGCTTTGTCGTTCAGTTGCTCAGTCATGTCTGATTCTGCGATCCCATGGACTGCAGCACGCCAAAAGCAAAGCTTAGGCAAGGTCAAAGCGGCACAGAATGGACGTTCCAGGTCAGAGAAGCGAACACTGTAGGTTTTAGACAAGAGATGAAGGCGTTCTGGCTCTATTCTGTCGTGAAATTTAAAACTGTAACACAGCGCTCTATGAATTTAGTTCTTTAGGAATAGCAAATCCTTCCTCGGTCCTCCAACTCAAAAGAGACATCCAGGTGATGATAAAACGTCTGTTTGTTGTTCTTGGCCATGAACACAAGTCAAGAGCGTTTTCAATGGGAAATAGTCAATTGTGCGATGAATCCCAGGAAAAGCCCTATTCTTACTTCTGTACTGTTGGAAGTGATGGTGTGGGCACCCAGCCAAACACGGCAGGAGGGTGGGTCTGACACCCCCTCCCTGCACCTGCAGACTCTCCTCCCCCTTCCCCAGTCCTCTGAGCCAACACCTCTCAATGTTTTCCTGCAGGCAGCCAGTGAGGGCCTCTACCCCACACCCACCCAAAGCAAGTGCTCAAAGGCAAGCTCTTTAGAAATAGCGGGAACCTTAGAAGCCCTGAAGTACAGATGCCCTTTCTCAGGACCACTTGTATCACCGTGTAGGACTGCACAGTGCAAACGCTGGGTGTGTCATTCCAGGGGCCCCCTTGATCTGACCAGTGATTTTCCACTGTGCCCCGGACCTCGGGGCAGTGCATTAGGCTTTGGATTCCTGATGAAGCTCCTGCTCTCGCAGTAGTCACTCAGTCTAGGGTTGCCACACAGAGTCTGGCTGACTTTTGTGGGTTGCAGGTCCAGTGACAGTCTGGATTAGGGCCCTTGCTGTGCCATTCGGTCAACTCTTTGTGCAGCTCAGAGGCTGCTTGGAGGGCCTGGCTGGTTTTCCATGCTGCAGTCCAGCTCTGAGACCTGGTGTGTTCATGCAGGTCAGTTGCAGGTTTAAGGTGGCCAGGAGTTTGCCCAGGACTTTCTAAGGAAATTGAGAGAGCCCCTTTCTTCAGCTCTGTCCCATCTTGGAGTCTCCCTCCTCTAAGTTCAGAGGGAGAAAGCCCAGAGTCCCCTCTCTGTCTGCCCTGACACTGGGTCAGTGGGGAAGGGGGGATCTTCTCTGGGTCCTCAATGGTACGAGAGGTGGGGGGCCAGGGTGGGTGTCCACACTCGGCACAGGTGCGCTGACTGCACCATGGGGTGGGACAAGGGGGAGGTGTCGTGGCTTTAGGTTAGGGTGGGTGGGGGGTTGCTGCCAAACCTCTCCGTCCTACTGGGATGTCCCTTTGCTTGTCTCTTGGCCAGAAAGCCTGGGATTTTCTTGGGACTTTTGTTGTCTGCTCCTGTTGGAAGTCCTAGGTTTCAGGCTTGTCCAGCGCCCACTCTACAGTATATGGAACATAAAAAGAGGGGCCTGAGGGCTTCTGCCCTGCTGTTCCTGAGGCCTGCGGCCCTCAGCCAGTCGTTCCGCCATTCAGAGCAATCTCAGGACGGTCTTCAATTGGCTGTGCAGGCTTTTGTTGAATTTAGCAAGAGGAGCAGGATGAGGGTGTCTTGGAAGTTTAATCAGCTGTTAATTTTGGAATAATTCTAGATTTACAGAAAAGGTGCAAAGGCAGGGCTGAGGGTTCCTGTATCACTTCACCCGGCTTCCCCAGTGTTCACATCTTACACAACTAGGGTGCCTTTCTCAAAACTGAGAAATGAGCACTGGTATGTCATGATCAGCTAGACTCTTTAGCCATCTCTGGTTTATAAGTTTCTCAGCGTGTCCTTTTATCACGATCTCATGGACAGGAGGATACTGGTCCCCTCCACGGCGCCCCTCAATCTGGGTGTTTTCTTGTGATGATCCTTGGAAGAAACCACAGAGATGCAGTGACCTTCTCATATGAGGGGGGACATGACATCAGAGCAACTCATCCTGGGAGGTCTTACCCTCAGTCCCTTGGCTAACGTGTTCTCTGTGAGGCCTCTTCACTGTGGTGTGAGGATTCTTCCATCTTCATACTTCTTTTTTTGGAAGCTAGTCATTAAATCCACTCACATGTGAAGGTAGAGGACTTCACGGTCCCCTTCCTGGAGCGAGGAGTCCTGCCCAGGCGGCCTGGAATTCTTCTGCAAGGAGAGCCAGTCTCTTCTCCCCTTCCTTTGTCCCATCTCTGTGGGATGTGTGAGGGGCGCCCTGCATGTGTACTTGATGCTTTGGGTTTTAATCCAGTACTGTGCTATCTCTTCCGTTGCCAAATTTGTTCTAGCTTTGACCACTGGGGGCTCTTTCAGGTAGCTCTTCCTCAGTTTTCACGGTGAAATTGGTGAAGGGAGCAGAAACCCTCAGTAGGTCCTCCGGAAAACCTCCCTCCTCTACACGCCAACACTGAGGATGAACATGGAGGTAAGGGGTCTCTGGCCATGGTCAGTGTTTCCAAAACAACTTGTGTGTGTGTGTGTGTGTGTGTATTGTGTGTGTGTGTGTATATATATGCCCCCAAACGACACCGTTCAACCTTCGGGTGCCACAGAACACTGACTGTAAGAAATTGCATAAGTTTCAAATCTATATATTTGCCATACCACGTGGCACGTGTTAGTTCCCCAATTAGGGTTCAAACCCCTGCCCCTTTCAGTGAAAGCCTGAAGTCTTAACCATTGGGCTGCAAGGGAAGTCCCTCCAAAACTAAGTTTTTCAGACCAAACTTTATTTCACTAAGGACAGGGAAGCCTGGCATATCGCAGTCCACGGGGTCGCAAAGAGTCAGCCACGACTGAGTGAGTGAACCAAAGCAGCAGGGTCAGTTCACCGCTTGGTAAAGAAATAAGCTGTGGGCTCCAATCACCTGACTGGGAGACAGCTCATGGGAAACTCGCTCTGCAGCTCATGCATGGGCTTCACTGAGCAGCAGAGACAGAAAGGCTGCCCTTCCTCCAGGCAGAGAGAGGAAAGGGAGCCAGGCACGCAGGAAATGCAGTTTCACATAAGCTCCATTTATACAGTGCTCTCCAAAGAATTATAATTGTATTGAGCTGCCATTGGGACCCTTGTGTCATCACTTAACTCCAGCAGCAACATCAAATGAGAGAAATTTCAACATTGCTTGAGAAGAGAGATCAGAATTTGCAGTTTCTGAATCAGTAGACGGTATTGTGAAAGAGTAATAACAAGAATACTACTGCTCGCAGAAGATGGAAACAAAAAATTGAATGAGATCCACATTTACATGTAGATTTATAAAACACTGTCCTAAACATTTTGCTAGCAAGTCTCCATTTGAATCATTGTATATTTACCTAAGCAACAGCAGTAAGAGCAAAAGAGAAAATTTTCTAACTTATTCTAGGAAAAAGACAAAATAAAATTGTTGCCATCTTTTTGGATGATTTGTGAACAACAATAAAGACACTATAACACACTCCTTACAAATATAATTCAATCAATAAACTTATATGAGTCAGATTTATATAAACTATAGTTATAAAACATTATCTAAGAATAATAAAAGCCTATCAAGTTTCCATCTGGGCCAATAAACACTAACAGCAATAAAAGGCAAAGGGAAAAAAGAAAAAAAAAATAATTTGAGTAGAGAGAAAAGCCTCTCGCTGTGGTTCTGGATCCGCAGAAGCAGCCTCACTGGAAGGAAGGCAACTCACTTCTGCTTTCACCTTCTGCTGTGTGGACAGGGCTTGGTGTAGACATATTGTGTCTATGTGTAGACATGGTGTAGACATGTAGACACTCGTTCTTGGTGGAGGATGAGCCTGGAGGGGGAGTGCCCATGAGGACCCCTCCCGGGCAGTCTCTTCCTCTGTTCGGGAATCTAAGGCAGGCTGGGGAGAGGGGCGAGGCAAAGAGTCCTCCAAGAGCTGCCCCAGGGACGTCAGACAGGGGAGGATGGAGCCCAGGCCAGAGGCTCCCTCTGAAGGTGGGAGGGTTGGAGCAAAAGCCAGCCCCGCCTTCTCGTGCTCAGTGAGGAGCTGCCACGTGGGGATGGGCCGACCATCAGAGGCTCAGACCTCTGGACCCTGGACCCCTCATGGGGGTTATCCTTGCAGGCGTCTGCCAAACTCCCCGTGTGCAACATCAGAAACAAAAGGATATTTTGGAAACCTTTAAAAGCCTTCTCGATATTTTTGGTCTCTGATAAGCGCTCATTTTTTAATTTGTGCCAGCATCTCTCAGCCAAAAGAACGCTCAGCTCATTATCACGAGCTCTTCTTTCCTGGAGAATTAGCTGCTTGGATGTCGGCCAGTGACTCTTTCAAATTTTCCTGCAAGAAATTTGGCTTGTACATTCCAGGTGTCAGATGGGACTGCTGCACACGTGTGACGGATCGTGTCATATACTTGGAAAGGATCTCCTGAACCGTGACGGGGTAAACTGTCTCTAAGTCGGGAATTTGGCAAACATGCCTGCTTTCCCCTGATGCAGGCTGGGAGGGTGTGGCATTTTCCCTGGGGTCCACAACCCGCTCTGTCTGACTGTGGGGAAGCTTTCCTGAGCTGGAGGCTTCTGGTGTGATGTCTAAGGGCATTAATTATTTCATCTGCTTCAGCTAGTCTAGTGTACCCTTGGATTCTTTCTCCATCAGGATTTTTAAAAATTTAGCTCGGCTGCAAGATTCCTGTCTTAAGAACCCCTTTCATTCACCTCCCAGGTGGTCTATTTCCAATCAGTTTGTTCCCCTTGGTCCCACGTGAATGGCTCATAGGAGATCTGCCCCCGGGAACTTTGCCACCTTCCTCCTTCAGTCAAGAATCGAGCTCTGTACGAGGATCAGCACCTTGGAATCAGAATTCTCCTAAGTGGCAATCAGTTTCCTAAACTAGTTGCCCTATGGCACCTCCTCTGCTCCAACTTCCCATTACTCTGATTAACGTGTCACAGAGCCAGCACTCAGAGTGCACTTTGGGAAAGGTGGTCGTGGTCAGGTGCAAAGAGGCTGGGTCTTCGCAGGGGCTTAACAGAGCAGGTGAACTTGGACTTGGGGTCATCATACCTGCCTCATTCATGTAGAGGACAGGGCACGGTGTCTGAATTTCAAAAAACATCCAGTAACTTGGAGGATGAGTACTCTTTCCATCAGCTTCCTGTCTTCTGACTTCAGGGTCCTGTGGATGCTACCAGACCATCCCCTTGGAATGACTCCCAGACCCTCCAAAACTGTCTGGGTCTGATGGGATCCAGGCTGTTCTGACCTGCAGTAAATGTCTTTCCCCTGGAGGCCTCCCCAATCTCTGTGAGCCTCACAGCTAGAAAGTCAAGAAGGAAACTCCAACACGGCTTTGCTGGACTTCCAGTTTCAGCTCAGACACCTAAAGTGCTAGGAAGTCAGCATTCTCATCCTTATACTAAGAAAAGCTGGATGAACTTAACAGGAACAACTTTTCTTGGATCCATCAGAGAACTGAGGCTCTGGGCAAACCACCATCCATAAATCTGAAGAAATGGGCTTTCAGGGGAGATACAGGGGAGATTTGCTAACCTGGAGCAGACACCACCAGATGCCGCAAGCCGGTGGAAGCATTAAGGTGGGAATTCTGATGAACTCCTGGCATCTGTGTGTGGCGTGACACGTGAGAAGCTCCTGGGGGCCGGAGTCCTGCAGGGACCCCTCACCTCTGCAGACTTTTCCTCCAGGAACTCCAACACACTCCCACGGAGAAAATCGGGGTGAATGTAGAGGGTACCTCCTCCTCCCATTGTCCTGACAGAAGGAAGGAAAGGAGTAATCATTGTGTAACCCAACCAAGAGCGTCCTCCCTACAAAACAAAAGACTTGTTCCCGGGCAGGGCGTTTCTGGAGAACACAGCAGGGTCCCATCCATCTAGGAACAGGGCGCCTTCCCCATTCCTTTCCTCCCGGGGAGGCCTCCAGTTACAAATCACAGCCGGGTTGCTGTCAGAGCCAACTGAGGAGGTAAAAACCAAGAGGGGAGACAAGGATACTCCAGTTAGTTGATGCCCCAGTGACACCGTTCAACCTTCAGGTACCACAGAACACTGTAAGAAATTGCCTAAAGCACAGACTCCACTGTTGGCTTTTTGGTCCACAGGCACAAAACAGTGTGCATCAGACCAGCCGCCAACCCATCATTCTTTCACAGTCTGCTGGGGGGGAGGTCACAGCACACCTATTTTCAGTCCCTTCACAGAGAGCCAAGTATGTCGTCTTGTTTCCTCCTTGCCTCCCGGTGATAAAACCACGTGATATTTACAAAGAATAGACAATTGAAGAGGAAACTGGTCAAGGTACATGAAATTGCATCAAGTAAATGAAAAGTGATAATGTGCAAGAAAAATTCCCATTGGACACAAATGGATTTACAGAAGAAATAGATGACCCAGGGAAAGCCACTACCACCTTTCAAAACACTGTACAAAAGCAACCAGAGGAACATAGGAAAGGCACGTTTATCAACGTAAATGAGGACAGTGATTCTGACAAAAAGAATGAAGCTTTCCAGTGTTAGTGATGCCAGACAAAATTTCACATTAAAGGAATTCTCAGAGATATTTCATGATGTTATAAGAGCAAAGGATAAAATGCTGTAGGCTGATCAAAATTTAGAAAGAAGTATGACAATTTACAGAAGCATGGAAAAGATGTCCACCATGTACTGCTACTTACATGATGAGCAGAAGGCAAGCACACTACACTCACTGTTGGCAGTTTTTTACCGATAATGAAAACATTAATTCTCAATGTTTCTAATGCTTTTAGGGAATTCCCAAGTGGTGCAGTGGTAAAGAATCTGCCTGCCAATACAGGAGATGCAAGAGACTTGAGATCGATCCCTGGGTTAGGAATATCCCCTGGAGTAGGAAATGGCTGTTCAGTTCAGTTCAGTTGCTCAGTTGTGTCCGATTCTTTGCGACCCCATGGACTACAGCCTCCCAGGCTTCCCTGTCCATCACCAACTCCTGGAGTTTGTTCAAACTCATATCCATCAAGTCGGTTATGCCATCCAATCATCTCAGCCTCTGTCGTCCCCTTCTCCTTCTGCCTTCAATCTTTCCCAGCATCAGGGTCTTTTCAAATGAGTCAGTTCTTTGCATTAGGTGGCCAAAGTATTGGAGCTTCAGCTGCAGCATCAGTCCTTCCAAGGAACAGTATGAAAAGGAAGTGTCGACCCACTCCAGTATTCTTGCCTGGAAAATTCCATGGACAGAGGAGCCTGGTGGGCTGCAGTCCATGGGGTTGCACCTAGTCTAACACAACTGAGCATGTGTGCACATACTAATGTCTTGAACGATAGTATTCTAAATAAATAATAGTTGCACAATTTTTTCATTTTTCTGTATTTTTGTAATCAATAGCAGAAGACTTATGAAAGATTAAAGGTTATGAAACCATATTAATTTTCCATTGATTATTAAGATCACTTTGTGTTGTTTCATCTTCCACATTTAGTTCCACAGTCCACACTACTGTACAAAGCAGGGCAGGCCTGTGTGTGAACAATCACTTTAAACACAAATGGTTTAGACACAACAGCTAAAAGTCAGAAATGGTCAAATTGGGTTAAAAAGAGATGAAAAGATTCAACTATATGCTATTCACAAGAAACTTGTTTTAAGTTAAAGACAGCTACATCAAGAGTTAAGGGGCAAAGGAAGATAAGATTATCCAAATACTCATCTAAAGAAAGCTGGTATGCTTAATCGCTTAGTTGTGTCCAGTTCTTTGAGACCCCATGGATGGACTGCAGCCCACCAGACTCCTCTATCCATGGAATTTTTCAGGCAAGAATACTGGAGTGTGTTGCCATGCCCTCCTCCAGAGGATCTTCCCAACCCAGGAATCGAACCCAGGTTCCCTGCTTTGCAGGCAGATTCTTTACCATCTGAGCCACGAGGGAAGCCCAAAAGAAAGCTAGAGGAGCCATACTAACCCTGTACAGAGTAGATTTCAGAACAAGGAACATGATAAGAGATAAAGAGGTTCATTGCATAATGATAAGTGATTAATTCTTATAGAGGACAGCAATCCTAAACATGTCCGCACCTAAAAACAGGACACCGAATTACATGAAGCAAAAGCTTGCAGAACTGAAAGGAGATATTGATAAATATACAAGTATAGGTGGAGACTTCAACATTCCTCTGTAAGTATTATAATTGAGAAAACAAACAGAAAATGAGTAAGGAAATAGATGACCTGAAGAGCAGTATCAATTAATTTGTTCTAATTGAACACCCAACATGAGCAGAATATCCATTGTTTTCGAGGGCATCTGGAACATTCACTAAGATAGACTACATTCTAAGGCATAAAACATACCTTAGCAATTTCTTTTAAAAATAGAAATGGTACAAAGTACATTCTCAGACCATAACAAATGAAACTGAAAATTAACAAGAAAGATAGCTGGGAAATCCCCAAGTGTTTAGAGATTACGCAATACATTTCTAAGGAATCCGTGTGTTAAATAAGAACTCTAAAGGAAGTTAATATAATGTATGTTTAGCTAAGTGAAAATGAGACAAAAATGGATTCAGTGAATTCAGTGCTTGGAGGGAAACTTACAGCATTAAACGCACATTTTAGATAAATATATTTAATAAATATATTTAAATTCAATGATCTAAACTTTCACCCTAAGAAAATAAAAGAAAGAAGAGCAAATTTGACCTAAATGCAAGCAGAGGAAGGAGAAAATAAAAATTAGAGCATAAATTAATGACATTTAAAATAGGAAAATAATAGTAAAATTCAGAATAGGAAGTGGTGAAGCTAAAAATTGGTTCTTTGGGAATACCAATGAAGTTAACAGACTTATAGAGAGACTAATCAAGAGAAGAAGAGACAAAACACAGATTATTAATATCAGGGATGCAAGAGAGGTAAAAATAAATGGGCACATGGATCAATGGAACAGAATAGAGATCCAGAAATAGACCCCTACAAACATGGTCGATTGAGTTTCAACAAATGTACAAAGACAATTCAAAGAAGAAAGGATAGTCTTATAAATGAATTATGTTGGAAAAATAAACCTAGACCTATACTTCCCTCCATACATGAAGTTTAATTCAGTGAACCAGAGGCCTAAACATAACATGTAACACTATAAAGCTTTTAGAAAAAGCATAGGGAAAAAACTGGTGACCTCCTGTTAGGAAAAGAATTCCTAGAAAAGACAATGAAAGCAGAATTCATAAAAGAAAAAAATGGATCAATTTGATGCCATCAAAATTTCAAAACAGCTGTTCTGTAACAGAGAACATGAAGACAAGCCACCAGCTGACAGAACATATTTGCAAATCATGTAACTGACCATAAACTTGCATTAAGAATATATAAACAAGTCTCAAAACAAAAACAAGAACAACAAAACCCAATTTTTAAATTTTTTATTGGAGTGTAGTTGATTTACAGCATTGCGTTACTGTCAGAGTTACAGCTGAGTGAATCAGTTATACATATACATACATCCACTCTTTTTTTAGATTCTTTTCCCACATAGGGAATATATACGTCAGTCTCAATCTCCCAATTCATCCCTCTTCCCTAATTTTTAAAACATGGACAGAAAAAATATACAGGTATCAAAGAAGCACATGAGAAGATGCTCGACATCATTACTCACTAAGAAAACACAAATTAAAACCACGAGATACCACTAACACTTAAGAAATGACTGCAAATTGTTAAAAACCCAACAATACCAAGTGTTTGCACAAATACGGAATAATTGGAACTCTGCCTGGTGGCTCAGTGGTAAAGAATCCACCTGCCAATGCAGGAGACACAAGAGACATAGGTTTGATCCCTGGGTCAGGAAGATCCCCTGGAGGAGGATATGGCAACCCACTCTACTATTCCTGCCTGGAAAATCCCATGGACAGAAGGGCCTGGGAGGCTGTAGTCTCCACAGTGTGGCAAAGAGTCAGACAACGCCGTGCAGCTGAGCATGAACATATGTAGTTTGTAGAAATGCAAATAGGCCAACTTTCGAAGAGCAGCTTGACGGTTCTTAATAAAGTTAAAAATACACTTCCTTTGGAACTCAGCAATTGTCTCCTAGGTTCTTACCCAAGAGAAATGAAACTGTATGTCCACAGTAATGTTTATAATAGTTTTATTCCTGATTGCCAAAAACTGGAAACAAACCAAAATTTCTCTCAGCTGGGAAGTGGCACAAATGTACAATGGATACTGTTCAGCCCTCAAAGGACAGACCATTGGTTCAAGTAGCCACACAAGTGAATCTTAGATGCTCTCTGCAAAGTGAAACAAGGCAGACCCAGAAAACTATCTGCTATAGTATGCTATTCATTTCACCTCTGACAAAGGCCTAATATAGGGAGAGAGAACAGATCAGTTTGACTAAGGGCAGCTAGAGCGACTTTGGGGTAGGTTGTAACTGTCTGTACCCTGATTTTAACAGTGGTCACATGACCGTGTGCATTTGCCAAAACCCACAGAACTGTGGTCCAAAAATGTAATGGAGCAGGACCCTATGGGACCTTCCCATGACAGACCCCATGCCCTCCGCCTGCCTCATGTCTGTAAGAAAAGAGCCAAAGAATAAATTTAATCAGAGTAATTTAGTCAATGAATAAATTTAATCAGAGAAATTAGAAAATGCAGAAACAAAGGAAAACAGTCAAGACAAAATAATGATAGTTTAACCATTAAGCAAAGTCAAGGACATTTAGTTCCTCCTCAAGGGCTATAGATAATAGTCTGAGCCACATCCTTTAAACACTGAGACCCCCATCAGGTGGGAGATGTTGATTACGTGATGACTAGACTGGAGCCATGACGTAAACTGCTCCGTTTTGCGCAGTTCCATGAACTGGCCTCAAGGAAATGGGGACAAAGTGACCCCAGAGTTGAAGGTTGTACTTCAAACAGTTGAGATGCTGCTGATCAAACCGCTGCATGACCAGTTTCCAGAGCTGCTCTGCACATCGCCTCTCCCCCATACACCCCTGAAACTCCCCTTTAAAAGCTCTTGCCCCTTCATTGGCAGTGAGGAATTGATTCTTTGGAATGAGAGTCCACCTTCTCCCCAGGATTGCCAGCTTCCTTACTAAAGCTTTCTTTCCTTTTCCAGAGCACTTGCCCCTCAGTATTGGATTCTTGAGTGATGGGCAGCCAAACGTTAAGTTCAATAACAAAGATCAAGTGTACTTTGTATGAATTCAAAAATAACCTTAAAAGTCAGTGTCCTCTGTAAGCATCTGTTCATTTATATACGCAATCTATCTTCACCAAGTGACCATTTTATGATACAGCCTTCACTTGATTCTGTGTGGTAGTAAAGGAGATAAATACAGTTTCCACTCTCTAAACTCACCATCTCCTGCCAGGGTTGACGAACTATAGTGTGAGGGCCAAACACAGCCCACCACTTATTTACATAAATAAATTCTATGGGAACACAGCCAATGGCCATCCACCAGTGCATCATCTGTAACAGAGTTGGGTAGTTGTCGCAGAGACCTGTGTCCACAAATCCTGAAATATTGACTACCCAGCTCTTCTTAGAAAGTGTTTACTGACCCCTAATGTAGCAGGTCCCAAACTTTATGTTGCCTAAATATATTTCTGAAGCCTGTTAAACTCAAGTTCTACCTGGAGAATTTCTAATTGAGTAGGTCTGGAGTAAGTCCAGAGATGTAAGTCCACAGATGTCTAGATGATTCTAAAGCAAGTCATTCTGGACCACACTTGGGAAAAACTGCTTAAGAAACACAGACATTAAGCAATGAATTGCAGTAGAAGGGATCTTCTTTGCAGGATTACAGTACAGTTCATGCATTAAACTCGAGTTCGACAGCCTGGGCCTTTTACAAGTTGCTTCAACTATTTGAAAGTGGCACCCTCTGGGTAAAACAATATTTTGAAAACAGATGTTTCAGAAAAAATTATGGGCAAGGGGTTATTTTACTCACCTTATCTTCCACTATGAATACATATAAAACTGCCGAAGAATTTGGTAATAAAACCACACATTATTTTAGGTTTCAGCCCTAGTCCAGATCAGCCAGGGTTCATCAGGGAGGCAAGACGGCCCCTTGGTGGGGAGGGCCATATCTGTCTCCACATGGAATCCTGAGGGGTAGGAGTACAGGCGGCTGGGTGGAGGAGATGAAGGGATGCTGTGGGAATGGGGAAGACATGCTGGAAGAACTGGAGATTCTCCTGGGGGGACTTGGCAATAATACTCACCGCACAACCCCTCCTTCCTCTAAACTTTTCCCCACCAGCACAATCATTCAAACTTCCCTGCTTTCCGAGCATGAAGGCCAATTCCCAGCTAGGCCCTGGTATCCCCGACACTTGTAGGATGTAACATAGAATTAAAGGTCAAGGCCGAAGAGAGGCCATCTTCAAGGAGCAGAGGAAGCTGTTGTGAAATAATTATTACCCATGATCATTGCACTTAGCTCTGAGTTTTCTCAAAGCTACAGTGGAAAAAAAATAAAATGAATAAACAATCACAAACTCCTCATACTAGCAAAATTCCCTAACCATGGGTAGGGGTGAGTCAGAGAATAAGGGAAGGGTCAGGAGGAAAGGAAATGTTTGTTTTCGAGGTTGCCCCCAGCAGCCTGTCTCCAACACTCAATGGGATCTGTCATTAGCTGGCCTCTGTTTGCCTCCACGGACAGCTCTGGTGGTTGATTTCAGGACTCTTGAGTCAGCCCAGAGTCATCTGGTGAATTCTGTAAACTTTTGCGTTCTAATCATAAGTATTTTAGAACATTACAAGATGAGACTCTGATTGCTTTAATTAGTAATTAAGTGACATCATGACTGGGGAGATTTTATTTTGAAAGTGAAGCTAGTCATGATGCAAAGTGAATTTATTTTGGGTCTCTCATGCCGTCTCCTTGGTGGCTTATAACTCTGAAGTCTCACAGAACGTGTGAACCATGTCCCGTGTGTAAACATAAACTTTTTAAAAATACTGTTTAGTTTCCAAATATACTTAACTGGAACTCTACATCTGAGGCCAAGATGGCCCTGCTGTATAATTAGTAATGAATTGTTGTCTGCCTCCTTTCAATTATTTTCTCTCTGGTTATGTTTTGGCAAAAGCAGTATGTCCAACAGGTGGCCCATCTGACCCTCCTGGCCAGAGTCCGTGACTGGCGCATTCCACCATGATGGAGGGAAGGGGATGAAAGCCTGCATGCAACGTATGCAGAAAATCAGAAGATACACTCCAGGCTGGAATGAAAGGCATGCTCGTTGCTCCAGGGACGGCAGGGGCATCACGAGGCCAACACTGATTTATCCTGCCACAAACAAGACTTCATACACTGTTCCAAAGCAGCAGTGAAGGAGAGAACCCCAAGATGCTCTTCTCCATTAACGGTCATGGGAGGGGCTGACATGAAGGCGGAAAAGAGGTGGCCACTTGTTACCTGCGTCCTCATGAGGTCATGAGGTCATGAGCTATCTCATGACTTCACATCCTCATGATGTCATGAGTTATCTACCTCTCTCTATTTCTTTATCAAGATTTGTTTTCTATGAACTATCTTATCAGAAGTCAAACTGAAAGAAGACACCATTTCAGGAAATGTTAAATTCTGTCAGTTGAGATGCAAGCCTGACAACACGCATGACCTAAACATTAGATCTATATTCTAGATCTCATGAATGGTCACAGTGAAAAGTGACACAGAGTACATTTAGACTGTTTACTCTCAGAACATTAATAATGTATTATTAGCAGTGTTAATGTGCTGAAAGCCCTTATATGAGAAAGGAAAAGCTGGCACCAGCCTACACTGTAAGATCATTAATGTCTCAAAGTTGACACATACGCACAAAAGGAGGGTGAGAAAAAAATCAAGATTCTCCTCATTAAAATCCAAAATGGCTCAAATTATCTTTAAAATCCAAATGGGGGAGGGATAAGTTAGGAGTTTGGGATTAACAGATACACTCCACTATCTATGAAATAGATGAACAGCAAGGACCTGCTGTATAGCGTGTGCGTATGCGCTAACTTGCTTCAGTCATGACTGTTTGCGACCCCATGGACTGTAGCCCATCAAGCTCTTCTGTCCAAGGGATTCTATAGGCAAGAATACTGAAGTGGGTTGCCATGCCCTTCTCTGGGGACTCTTCTCAAGCAGGGATTGAACTCGTGTCTCTTACATCTCCTGCACTGGCAGGCAAGTTCTTTACCACTAGCGCCACCTGGGAAGCCCATATCTATATCTATCTATCTATCTATCTATCTATATATATATAACTGAGTCACTTTGCTGTATACCTGAAAATAACATAATATTGTAAATCAACTATATTTATTTTTAAAATATTTTTTAATCCAAATGGTAAAGGGAGGATTCACAGAATATATTTCAAGAAAAATAAAAAATAAAAAGTCTCCGTCTACAGCTGGGTAAGAGGGACATGCAGTCAGTGAGACAACATGATCAGAGTGACACTGAATTAGTCTGGACCCTGAGGGCGGCCTGGATGCTAGGGGGTGGGGAGCAGACCAGAGCAGCAGAGCCCACCGCAGGGAGCAGTGGGAGGAGCCAGGGGAAGGGTGTGGCCTTCAGCCAAGAGGACAGAGCTGGCCTGCACGTGTGCGGGCAGCGGACTTCGTGCAGGTTGGGTGTGCAGCCCTTCTGTCGGGGCACAGAACTGAGAGCCGGACGTCCGGGGTCAGTGACCTGGAGACCAAGGCTGGTGGGTGGACGCCCGCAGGGCAGACGCCGAGGGCCTGGATGCAGGAGAGGTGCAGGGTCGAAGAAGGAGACAGTTCTGCCTCTGTGCTGCAGCCAGAGTCCCAGCTGCTCTTTAGCTGCCCTGTGGCCTGCAGAGTCCCACCTCTGCGTTTATAGCTCCCTCGCTAGGGGGTGTCTGTCTGTCTGTCTGTCTGAGCTTTCTGTGCCTGCCATCGCAAATCACCACAAACTGAGTGGCTTTAAGCTATAGAACTCACAACTCTGGAGAACAGATCCCTGAAACCAAGGTCCAGGGGGTCCCCCCCGCCACCTCCAGCCTCGGGGACTCCTGGCGTCCCTGGCTCATGTCTGCAATCCCTCCAGTCTCTGCCTCTCCCTCTGTGTCTCTTATGAGGAAACTTGCCATTGGCTTTAGTGCCCACGGGATAGTCTAGGATGAATTCCTCACTCAGACTGCCTTACTTAGTCACACCCACAAAGACCTGCCATGAACTTTTAAATTATGCATTTTAATTAAATTAATATTCAGAGGGTCCCAGGGATTCTGGTATGGACACACCTTTTTGGAAGCCCCCTGTTCAACTCACTACATCTACTTTGTTGGCATTTAATGAAGTCTTTTGCTGTGCTTTCTCAGGGCGGTGAATAGAGGCTGTGGGTTGATCTGGGAGGACTGAGTCTTAGGGGCAAGGGAGTTAGAAAGATCCTGGAGGGCCCTGGTGGGCTGGGTTGTGTCATTCAGGAGAGCAAGCGGCCAGAAAGGGGATCTCCAAGGCCATGGGAGCCAGCGATGGCCAGAGGGTCCTGGAAGCATCAGGACATGGAACCCAGGCAAGTGTTGACTCCCTTGCCTTTGACCTTGACTTGGTCTTCTCTAATAAGAGCCCAGGGAAAAGATGCTAGGCATCTAATTGAGAAGCTCAGCTGGGGACAGCTAGGTACTTAATTGATGTGTCCTAACTGTTAGGGCTTCCCTTGCGGCTCAGCTGGTAAAGAATCTGCCTGCAATGTGGGAGACCTGGGTTCGATCCCTGAGTTGGAAAGATCCCCTGGAGAAGGAAAAGGCTACCCACTCCAGTATTCTGGCCTGGAGAATTCCATGGCCCATGGACCGTTCATGCGATCACAAAGAGTGAGACATGACCGAGTGACTTTCACTTCCACTTTCCAACTGTTAGGGCTATAGAATTTTAAACTGATAGAGCTGTAGAAGAAATGAGGTCTAAAATCTGAGGAATCCCTAGGAAATCTGGCCTGTGACATGTTCGAGTCTGTTTACTCTCAAATTTTTGAACAGAATCAGCTTTGTGTTTAACACACAGAAAGCACAGTGATAGGTCGGGCTTGGGCTTTTTCTTGGAAAAGGCATGATTCAGCTCAACCCAGAGGCTGCTCGTGAAATCCGAGTGGCCGGAGCTGTCACGACCCAGCCCTTCCTCATCTGAAAACCGGCTTGTTTGCAATCAAACCCACTTGTCATCCCACTGTCTAGTTTCCCTCCACTGCTCCACTCAGGTTGAACTGACCCTTCGGAAGGCACGGGGCCGGCCAGCGAGCATGAAAACATTCCTCCCTAGGGGTGGAGGGGGCGGCGGCATCTGGAGGACCAGATGTGAGCAGAGGAGAACAGAAGCTCTGCTGTGACTCAGCCTCACTCGGGAAGAATGTACGTGGCCCTGGCGCTGGGTCCGTCTCTGCAGCCCTGTTTTTCTGCTCCTCCGGGATGTTTTGGAAGCCACTGAACCACCCCGCCTCTGGAACAAGCTCTGCTGGACGTCATTCTGCTCCAGTGACTCTCCAACAGACACCGCAAACTTTCTAAACAGGACGTGTGGGTTCAGACCTGCTGGACGAGAGCCGCCAGGAGGGAGAGCAGCCGTGTGCTTGCACAGTGTTTTGTTCTGTTCATTGGGGTTTCATTGTTGCTCAGCGTTGTGTTCGTTTCTGTTGTACAGCGACATGAGTCAGCCGTCCCTGTACATATATCCCCTCTCTGTTGCCGCAGGGCATTGAGTAGAGCTCCCTGTGCTGTACAGCACGTTCTCATTAGTTATCTATTTTATACGTAGTAGGGTTTGGACTGCAAGGAGATCCAACCAGCCCATCCTAAAGGAGATCAGTCCTGGGTGTTCATTGGAAGGACTGATGTTGAAGCTGAAACTCCAATACTTTGGCCACCTGATGGGAAGAGCTGACTCACTGGTAAAGACTGAGAGCAGGAGGAGAAGGGAACGACAGAGGATGAGATGGTTGGATGGCATCACCAACTCAATGGACATGGGTTTGGGTAGACTCTGGCGGTTGGTGATGGACAGGGAGGCCTGGCGTGCTGCGGTTCATGGGGTCGCAAAGAGTCAGACACGACTGAGCGACTGAACAGAACTGAGGGTTTGTGTGGTTTGGATTTTCGTTGTTTTAATGTTCCACTAGTGAGCCAGAGATTTGCCGCCCGAAGCACTGGGTCCACTGGACCAAGGCGGCCGTCCAGGACAACCAGCACCCCCTTTCCGCCCCCGGGAGAGTTCAGTGTTCTGCCCAGGTCACCAGCCAAACTCACTAAGACTCTCGTTCCTGATGTCCAGGTATTTTTCCTCCCACAGAAGGCTGCCCACAGCCTCTCAGGAGAGAAGCAACCCTAAGATGGGCTAAGATGGCCCTAAGATGGGCTTCCCAGGTGGCTCAAGTGGTAAAGAACTCTCCTGCCAAAGCAGGAGTCATGGGTTGGATCCCTGGGTCAGGAGGATTCCCTGGATGGAGGGCATGGCCACCCACTCCAGAATTCTTGCCCAGAGAAGCCCATGGACAGAGGAGCCTGGCAGGCTACAAGTCCACGGGGTTGCACAGAGTCAGACATGACTGAGCACAAGCACGCACACCACCCTAAGGAGCGAATTCAGAATCTTGGCCTCATCCAGGCACGCCTGATCCAACCCCTGAAGAGGAAGCAGAGAAACAAAGGATGTTTGCTTTGGACAAAGAAAAATATGACTCGCTCATATGTGAAGGTGGTTTACGAGTCAGAAACTCACGAGTTCAAAAAATAGTTTGTAGCCAGCCCGGGAGGGCTCAGACAGCAGTAAAATCTTCTTGCGTGAATTCCAGGGATCTGAGGGGCACTCATTACAGGGAATGTTGAATAGAGCAGCTGGACTGCAGCCACGGGAGCCCGCCCAGGAAAGTGACCTGCTCTCCCTTCAGTAAGCTGGAAGCAAACGCACGGAGTGACACCCTTCCTCACTGGTCTCCAGACCCCCCGGTGAGTGGGAGGGGGGAGCCATGTGACCCCAGCGCAGGGGTGCTCAGCCCTGAGAACAGAGTCCCCCGGCACCTGCAGGCCTTTATGGTACCACAGAAGAGAAACGGGATTTAACCATCTCCTCCACTTGGCTGTCCACCGCACACCTCCCCAGTCATCCCAAATGCCTTTTATAGAGGTTTCAGCTTTTGCCCCAGGATCCAAGTAAACTCTTTCACTACATTTTATTGTTTCTGTATTTTTTACTTTCTTTTATTTTAGAATGGTTGCCTGTCTTTTGATTGTCTGTTTTTCATGACAGAGAACAGTCTAGACGAGTTGTTTTATAGAACACGTGGCTTTCTGGATCTGCAGAAAGCAGATTGTCACCTAGTTATAGGTGACAGATTGTCACCTAGTTATAACATTTTGTGGAGGAATGCTACATAGGCGAACTGGTTGCGGGGCATAGTTATCTTTTCTGATGGACGATATGTCCTCTGGGAGGCCTTCAAGCCATCGCCTGTGTCATTTTCCCCTCAGCCCAGGGGCACTCCCTGGGTTTCTGAAATCAGATGCTCCAGGTGCAAACTGTGCCTCCCTACCTGCATAAGTCATGTCTCCAAAGATCCCTGGTTCCCTTTACTGGGGAATGGTGTTTAGAGACCAAGGCGTGGGTGCTAGGTGTGTTCACTGGTCCTGGGATGTCATCGTATCTTGCCACTATTGGTAAAGAATCTTCCTGCAATGCAGGAGGCCTGATCTCTGGGTCAGGAAGCTCCTCTGGAGAAGGGAATGGCTTTATGCTATAGCATTCTTGCCTGGAGAATTCCACAGCTAGAAGAGCCTGGTGGGCTACAGTCCAAGAGGTCACAAAGAATCGGACATGACTGAGCGACTACCACTCTATTGTCACGCTGCTGACAGGTAATCAATACACGTGTGCTCCTGCCTGTACCGCTAATTCAAACCCAATACCATGGTCCTTCCTCACCTCCCCCATTCCGTATTTGTGTCTCTCTTCTCCCACAGTGAGTGCCCTGGAGCCCAGCAAGATGAACGCATTTACTTACTTGATCTCTCCTACAATATTCACAAATTAACTTAAAAAATCGCAGGGGCTTCCCTGGTGGTCCAGCGGTTAAGAATCTGCCTCCCAATGCAGGGAACTGTGGGTTTGATCCCCGATCAGGGAACAAAGATACCACATGCTGTGCGGCAACCAAGCCTGTTAGCTACAACTACTGACCCTGCATGCCACAACTAAGACGCAACACAGCCAAGTAAATAGATCAAGTGTTTTAATGGCAGAGTTTTGGCAGCCAAGCCGCTATCAATAGCAAATCTCCTTAGCAACATTCAAAGTTACTTGAATTAATTCTTTTCTCCTGTACAATGAAGGTTACCAATCTGACCCACTGCTAAATTCATTTCTTTATGCTTTTATTCAATACTAGAGTTTGCAGCTTCTGTATTAAACTTTGTTTTTGAATAATAAATATATATGGCATGAAGATCACAATATTATGAAAAATTATATGCAAACAACCGTTTCTTCCTTGGAGGAGGAAACGACAACCCACTCCAGTGCTGTTGCCTGGAAAACTTCGTGGACAGATAAGCTTGGCAGGTTACAGTCCATGGGGTCGCAAAGGTCAGATACAACTGAGAGTATGCACACGTGCACAACCCTTTCTTCCATCCCTACGCTCTACCCCATTTTTATCCAATCCCTGTAGCTCCGTACTTTTACTAAATTCTACTTTATTTTTTCTGCAGCTCTTTTTTCATAAATATGCAAATATAAACATATATTTTTACTTGTTCTCTGTAACAGTCTTTTTCATCTTAACATCTTCACCTAACAATATATCCTGGAATTCATATTATATTCATTCTTAATGATCTCCTTATTAATTTTGCTGGGCATATTATTCCTTTGATTGTCAATCCATCCCATTTCATTGTCTACACACATCAGTTGAGAAGAAAATGGGAGTTGATGAAGTTGTGAATAGCAGAGGTTAGAACAGAGACAAGAGAATGGTGATAAATAGGAGTAAGCCAGTTCCAAAGGGTACTTTGATAGAATCTGATACAGCATGAAGCACAAGCTGGAATCAAGATTGCAGGGAGAAATATCAATAACCACAGATATGCAGATAACACCATCCTTATGGCAGAAAGCAAAAGGAACGAAAGAGCCTCTTGATGAAGGTGAAAGAGAGTGAAAAAGCTGTCTTGAAACTCCACATTCAAAAACTAAGATCATGAAATCCAGTCCCATCACTTCATGGCACATAGATGGGGAAACAATGGAAGCAGTAAAAGACTTTATTTTCTTGGGCCCCAAAATCACTGTGGAGGGTGACTGCAGCCATGAAATTAAAAGACGCTTGTTCCTTGGAAGAAAAGCTATGACCAACCTAGACAGTGTATTAAAAAACAGAGACATTACTTTGCCAACAAAGGTCCATCTAGTCAAAGCTATGGTTTTTCCAGTGGTCATGTATGGATGTGAGAGTTGGACCATAAAGAAAGCTGAGCGCCAAAGAATTGAAGATTTTGAACTGTGGTGTTGGAGAAGACTCTTGAGAGTCCCTTGGATTGCAAGGAGATCCAACCAGTCCATCCTAAAGGAAATCAACCCAGACTATTCAATGAAAGGACTGATGCTGAAGCTGACGCTCCAATACTTTGGCCACTTGATGCAAAGAACTGACATTGGAAAAGATCCTGATGCTGGGAAAGATTAAAGGCAGGAGAAGAAGGGGACAACAGAGGATGAGATGGTTGGAGGACAGGAGATGGTGGAGGACAGGGAAGCCTGGTGTGCTTCAGTCCATGGGGTTGCAAAGAGTTGGACACGACTGAGTGACTGAACAACGATACAGCGTGCCCTCCGTGTGGAAGGAAAGGCTTCAACAGGGCAAAAAGATGTAAGGGTATCCATAATGTCCAAGCAGTGGGGTTCCTTGCAAGATCAGAAGGGGTCCCAGAGTGCTGCCAGACTGAGTAGAGGACACAGTCCTACATAGCAGATTAACCAACGAATAGGATGAGGTGCAGATCCAATGAATGAAGTCAGCTTTGCAGACTAGATTTTTGAAGCATTTGTGTAGGATTACTTATGCAAATGGCACAGTGACAGAATAACAGCCACAAAAGCAGGGGTTCTCAATTGGGGTGTCTGTGAACCCTCTGAAATTCCTTGCAAAATGAGTAGATTTTAGGAGGAAAGCATGTAAAATTTTCAGCAGGTTTTGAAAAGGAACTGTGACACAAAACCTTTTTTAAGTTGAGGAAGAGTGATGTAGGGGCCGGAAAACTAATGGATGAGCAGAAGGCTGTGGCTGCTGAATGGACTGTACCAGCCAATGCAGTCAGTGAGGCTGCCTTCCCCGGGCTTCATCCCTTGTAACCATAGATGGGCTTTGCATGCATTAGTTCGTGCATCTCTATGAAAGTGTTAGTTGCTCAGTCATGGGGTTGAATCTTTGCAACCCCATGGACTGTAACCCACCAGGCTCCTCTATCCATGGGATTCTCCAGGCAAGAATACTGGAGTTGGTTGTTGTGTCCTCCTCCAGGGGAATCTTCCCAAGCCAAGGATCGAACCCAGATCTCCTGCATTGCAGACAGATTCTTGACCATCTGAGCCACGAGGGAAGCCCTGTAAGCATCCCTATAGCAAATGTTTATTATTAGCCCTGTCCCCGAGGAGTTGATAGCAATCCCAAGGCCATGACACTGACAAGCGGTGAAGCTGGGATTCCAGCCCACACCTGCCTTATTCCAGAGGCCACATGCTGAAACCAGCAACAGATCACTTCTCGCCAGTCTGGCCACTGCTGACACACCACGTCAGTCCTGCGTACCTTCCTTAGAGACGGAAGTGCAACAGGCCCAGAGAAGAGTGGCCACACAATATAAAACTCACAATCTTGTCACTGCAAAGACCAGTCCAGTGCCCTTCCCAAACTCTCCCCTGCAGGCAGTCACACCCCCGCACCCTCAGCCTGCCAGCTCCTACATCACAGGGCTCCAGGAGGCAGAAAAGGCTGGAGATATTGAGCCCACCTGGCCCCTGGGAAGGACGCCGCAACCACCCAGTCTGGCCAAGTCACTGCCTACACCCATAACTGGAAACTGATCCCTTGGGTGGGTCTGCATACTGAGTTCCTTGGTACTAGAATTTTTTGGTTCTCTGTCCTGCATTTGGACCTTTCTCTACCCTGCCAGCTCTCTTCTAGGAAGACCCAGCCTCTCCACCTACTGACCCAGATTCTCACCTGGGTCCAGACCCTGGCTGTTATAAGCACTCCCTCTTCCATCACCAGCTCTGCTAGCTCACCTGCCCCGTGGACACAGCTTTGCTTTTCCAACAGCACCTGCCAATCTGTCTCTTGCTATATAATGTTTTTAGTGTCTGCAAAGTGAGCTCTTCTCACAAAGCACATCGTTTAGCAATCAAGAAATTCAGGTCAAAGCCAAATTGCAGTTTATTACTTTTTTAATTAGTTCTAAGTACTTTTTATGAGATGCCCGATTGTTATAACTTCTCTATCCTGAAAAGGACAGAGTGGGTCATCTCTGCCACTGCAGGACTGCCCCGCAAATTCAGAGTTCCTCATGAATATTGATGTCGATAGAGAAATAAACACCACTGATACCGAGGCATCCCATGGGAATACAGTTAATAACAAATGGAAAGAATGCACCAACTTGAAATCATCACAGCAAAACCTTGTGACTCCACTTTTGATTGTCTTTTTTCTGGAAATTGGTCTTTTTCCATGACTTCTCTCTGGAGGGAAGTTAGGAATATTTTTCAATATTTAATAAGGAATCATCTCCTTCTTGAGGACATTCTTGTGTTTCATATCTGGTGCTTGGCCTCAGTTGAACAAATGGGATTTTCCATTAGATCCTTTTAGAGAAAACTCAGATTCTGTGAGTCTGGAATCAGCCTGGAAACTCAGCCTCTCCTGATAACACTGCCATTTAGGGAGCTGGTTATCAAGAATGTTTCCAGTGCTTACTCTGTGCCAGGGACAGTTACAAACTCATGTAAGGGCAAACACTGACTCATGTGACACACACCCCCAGGCACAGGAGCTTAACCACGTTAGAAGTCAGTCTGTGAACCTGGCCTTCCACATGTAACTTAATTCTCTACAGGTAAAATTTGCTTTGAATGGTATGCTATCTCAAGTCAAAAATATGTTAAAGATGATGTAGTTGGAAGTCAGAGGGAAAGAACGATGACTGAGGAGTGATTGCTAATGGCTTTCTTTCGGGGAGATGAGAATGCTCTGGAATCAGAGTGGTGATATTCATACAACTTTGTGAATGTTTTTTAAAAACAGATTGAATGGTACACTTTGAGAGGGTAAATGTTATAGTGTGTGAATTTATCTCTCTCTTCTTTTTAACTTAACAAGAGAAAAAGACAAAAATGCAACCATGCTTGTCCTCTGTCTCATGTTCCAACCAGCCGGGCCCCACGCTGACCATGACTTTTTCCCCTTTTGCCTGCAACTCGGATGGAGAGGGAGGAAAAAATAAAACTGCAGAAAGAACAAAAGCATAATGGTGCTGCAAGAGTCGCCAGGGCAGTGGTCCCCACTTCTCAGTGGAAAACAACTTTTGGCTCCCAGAAGGGTCCTCCCTGTTCCTGGCCTGAGGCCCTGCCTTGCAGCCCTTGGTTTGATTTCAGCAACATTCTCCAGGCGGCTACCAAGCTGGGCCGGCCGGACATGCCTGTGCTGGAGTGAGACAGCGGGGAAAGGCCACAGACAAGCAGAGAAGCGAGAAATGTCCTTGCAGGAGGTACACAGAGCCTTCAGGGGGACATAATGCTGGCACATGGGCAGATGCTGCAACAGAAGCCCAGGCTGGGAATGGAGGAGGCCATGGGTTCTACTAGGGCCCCAGGAAAGCTTTCCAAAGTAGCACCATCTGCTTGGGGCTTTGAAGGATGATTAGAAGCCCATCGGGAGAATAGAGGGTACCCTGGAGAATGGGGCTAGGGGATGACCGTGCGTATTTGGCACCAGTAAAAGCATAGATGCCTGATAGTGGGAGAGGTCAGAAAGGAAGCCACGCTGAGAAGGGAACCTGGAAACCGGCTTTGAGAAGGTGAAAAGGGAGTTTGCACTGTGAGTCAGAACAACCCTCTGGAGGGGTGGATGCTGGTTTGGGGAGGAGGGAAGAGGTGCAACCAGAGAAAATTCTGTTCACATCACTGCCAGGGCTCCTGGCTTCAAGACAGGGGTCTCGTCTCATGTTGGAAGAGCTGGTTTGGTGTGACTGCGGGTCTTAACCAGTAGAGGCATCCTGGGGATGAGATGGGTCCCGAGCTCAGGCGTCAGAGCAGCCTGGACAGAAAGAGCGGGGCTTGGGCTGACTGTGGGCATAGAGGCTGTGGGGGGAGGAGCAGGGAAAAAGGGAAGAGGGTAAGGATGGAGCCCTCAGGGCAAGGAGGCGAGGAGGCCTCACAAAGGAGACGGAAAAAGAGAAGGAATGGACACGGGCCAGACAGGGGAGGAGGAGAGGCGGAGCACTCCAGGGAAGGGACCACAAGGAGGGTGAGCACCAAGGATGCAGGCTCCTGGAGGCCCTGCAGGTGGGCGTGAGGACAGATGGGCAGGACCTCAGTGGAGACGGGGGCCATGCCCAGCGCTGGGACCATCACTGCCCCACACACATCAGGATGGCTCCTGGAGAAAGAACTAGTCTCCGCACTTCCTTGGAGAAAAGGATGCAGCCCAGACAGACTGGGCGGCCTGTCAAACACTGGGCCCTGGGCCAGGGGGACCTGCCCTCCTGACGCACTCCCCTCCCCTATTCGCTCACATCTCAGAGCAGCTACTTTCCTGGGCCAAGTCTGTGCTTCTGATGCAGACCGTGGAGGAGGCCCCGGAGCAGAGGGCTGGTGCGCCAAGTGGCTCATGTCATAAAGAAGCATCTGACGACCGCGTTCCACCCGGCCTAAAAAGCTTCTCCAAACATACTCATGGAAAATGCGCTCTGGAGGCACTTTGCAAAGCAGGATTTTCTGAGGTTTACAAAAGGATTTGTTGAGAAAGAATGAGCCATCACTGGAGAAGGGTAACTGTGTGTGGTTATACGAGATTGATAGCGCAGCGATCACACATGCTCACATGCTCACACACACGTGCACGCATGACGGCTTACGTGTGGACCTCCTGGTGACCCCTCACCCAATCACCATGGGGGGACTCTATTATTCTGACCTGGATTCTCCTTCTTCTAGGCTCTGATCATCCCAGGCCATCTCAGTGGACATCATTCCAAATTTAAAACCTCATGACGGGGCTTGCCTGATGGCTCAGTGGTGAAGAATCTGCCTGCCGAAGCAGGGGACACGGCTTCGATCCCTGATCCAGAAAGATCCTACATGTCGTGGGATAACTGAGCCCATGCACCACAACTCTCAAGCCTGTGCTCTAGAGCCCAGGAATGATAACTACTGAGTCCTCATGCTGCAGCCACTGAAGCCCATGAGCCCTGGAGCCCGTGCTCCGCAACGAGAGAAGCTGCTAGTGAGAAGCCTGTGCACCCCGGCTGCAGAGTAGCCCCTGCAACTAGAGAAAAGCCCGTATAGCAAGGAAGACCCAGTGCAGTCAAAAATAAACAGATACTAAAAAAAAAAAAAAAAGATTTATGACTATCTGAAAAGAAATTGGTTAGACTTTGATCTGAAACTACTCAGAGTCCCATTTACATTCTTCTTTTTTTTTAAATTAATTAATGTGTTTTTTAACACCAAAAATTGTTGTATTGGGGTATAGCCAATTAACAATCTGCGGTAGTTTCAAGTAAACAGCCAAGGGGCTCAGCCATACATATACATGTATCCATTGGGAGGTTTCTACCAGGCTCGAGTCTATCAAAGAGCCCTTCAAACGAGCTCTTCTAGCTGCCCTGTGGGCTCAGAGATGACCAGTAGATTAGGAAGTGACCAAGAGACACTGCTTGTGCTCGGGCTTCCCTGGCGGCTCAGATGGTAAAGAGTCTGCCTGTAGTGTGGGAGACCTGGGTTCGATCCCTGGGTCAGGAAGACCCCCTGGAGAAGGAAATGGCAACACACTCCAGTATCCTTGCCTGGGAAAATTCCATGGACAGAGGAGACTGGTGGGCTACAGTCCAGGGGTTGCAAAGAATCGGACATGACTGAGCAGCTTCGCTTTCTTCACAAGAGACATTGCAGCTCTCCCTCTGTCTTTACGTCAGTCAGGGTCTGCTCTGCCATGTGAGGGGCACTGCGCTCCCCACCAGAGTCCACACTGAGCCAGGATTCCTTGTGGGGCAGAAACATGGACAGTCAGAGGCACTTTCTGCATGAGGGCATTAACCACCATTGTCCTTGACCATGGCAGCTCTAGAGAGCCCCTGCGACCTGATCTCAAGGTGACCTTCACCTAGGCACCCCCAGAAGCACTCATACATCCTAGCAAGCCTTGAAAGGACCTTTTCAGAAGAATCTGATTCACTTGGTGTGGTGGGACTCGAGTCCACAGTTTTTTAAATGCTCCAAAAGATTGTTCCAACTGCAAGTGTGACCTCTGGCCTTCCTTGGACAGAAGCTGATGTCAAGGTGCCAGTACAGTGTCTTGTGATAAACCACCTGCTAGTCTTGGGGCTGCATTCCTCATCTTTTGAATGTCTGTACACTCCGTTCAGCCCACAGAAAGTTGACATGGCTTGTCACCCTCCTTCAAGATGTCTTATTATAGAAAGGTAAAATAGGTGAGAAAGCACAGGCTGGAATCAAGATTGCCAGGAGAAATATGAATAACCTCAGATATGCAGATGACACCACCCTTATGGCAGAAAGTGAAGAGGAACTAAAAAGTCTCTGGATGAAAGTGAAAGAGGAGAGTGAAAAAGTTGGCTTAAAGCTCAACATTCAGAAAACGAAGATCATGGCATCTGGTCCCATCACTTCATGGGAAATAGATGGGGAAACAGTGGAAACAGTGTCAGACTTTATTTTTCTGGGCTCCAAAATCACTGCAGATGGTGACTGCAGCCATGAAATTAAAAGATGCTTACTCCTTTGAAGGAAAGTTATGACCAACTTAGATAGCATATTGAAAAGCAGAGACATTACTTTGCCAACAAAGGTCCATCTAGTCAAGGCTATGGTTTTTCCAGTGGTCACATATGAATGTGAGAGTTGGACTATAAAGAAAGCTGAGTGTTGAAGAATTGATGCTTTTGAAGTGTGGTATTGGAGAAGACTCTTGAGAGTCCCTTGGACTGCAAGGAGATCCAACCAGTCCATCCTAAAGGAGATCAGTCCTGAATATTCACTGGAAGGACTGATGTTGAAGCTGAAACTCCAATCCTTTGGCCACCTGATTTGAAGAGCTGACTCATTGGAAAAGACCTTGATGCTGGGAAAGATTGAGGGCAGTAGGAGAAGGGGACGACAGAGGATGAGATGGTTGGATGACATCACCGACTCAATGGACATGGGTTTGGGCGGACTCTGGGTGTTGGTGATGGACAGGGAGGCCTGGCGTGTTGCAGTTCATGGGGTCGCAAAGAGTTGGACACAACTGAGTCACTGAACTGAACTGAAAATAGGCAAGAGTGGCAAATAGCTTTCTCCTTCCTGGCTCAGAGGATCTACTGCCTGCAAGACTTACTGCTGAGAGTCTGAGCAAGTGAGTGAAAGAAAGAAAGTGAAGTTATTCAGTCATGTCCGACTCTTTGCAACCCCACAGACTGTAACCTACCAGGCTCCTCTGACCATGGGATTTTCCAGGCAAGAATACTCAAGTGGGTTGCTGTTTCCTTCTCCAGGGGATCTTCCCAACCCAGGGATCAAACCTGGGTCTCCCACATTGCAAGCAGATGCTTTTACCATCTGAGCCACCAGGGAAGTCACATAAGTGAGTGAGGCCCCCAACCTGGGTATGGAATTTCCCCCATAAAGCCCCAGCAGGGGGGATGTATTTGGGAGTAGAAGGAAGAGAAGAGAATGAATACAGTCAGTCTTGTCTGGTCACCAGTCGGACCTACCATCTCACTTTGTCTTCACATCATCCCGCCTCAGGGAGGGGACCTTGCGTTGTTCAGTTGCTCAGTCGTGTCCGACTCTGCCATCCCATGGACTGTAGCACTCTAGGCTTCCCTGTCCTTCACTACGTCCCAGAGTTTACCCAAACTCATGTCCTTCGAGTCGGTGACGCCATCCAACCATCTCATCCTCTGACGTCCCCTTCTCCTCCTGCCCTCCATCTTTCTCCAAAGTCCAAAATCAAGGCAGGGCCACGCTGTCTCTAAAGATGCTGAGGGAGGGTCCTCTGTGAGTCTCCCAACATCTGGGGGCTCCAAGAGTTCCCTGCCTGGGGCTGCATCACTCAGTCTCTGCTTCAATCCTCACATGGCCATCGACTCTCTGTATCCCCCCTTGTCCTCTCCTCTTCTCAGAAGGACAGCAGTCACTGTATTTAGGGCTGTGGATGAGAAATGTCACCCCCGTGTCAGTAAACAGGGGATGTTGCCGCCATCAAGCCATCGGCCACTGCAGCCGCCCCCGACTGTGGACCCTGTGAGGGGATTCAGGGTGGAGAGAAGCAGGAGACTGGCCCTAGATGGTTAGCATGTGCATCAGAGGGATGATTTTAATTTTTTTTATTGAAGTGTAGTTGATTTACAATATTGTATTAATTTCTACTGTACAGCAAAGTGACTCAGTTATACATACACGTGTATGCGTACAACCTTTTTCAGATTCTTTTCCATTATACGTTATTACATAAATAACACAGTTCCTTGTGCTTTACAGCAGGACCTTGTTGGTTATCTGTTTTATATATAGTGGTGGTGATATAGTCTCTAAGTGGTGTCTGACTCTTGCGACCCCATGGGCGTAGCCTGCCAGGCTTCTCTGACCATGGGATTCTCCAGGCAAGAATCCTGGAGTACAGTTGCCTTATATATAGTAGTTTGTATCTACTATATGCCCAGACTCTTGCATTTTCCCATACCTAGAAAAGCACTAAATTCATTTACTTGAGATGTCTAGTTTTTCTTTGATTAACATCTTGATGCTCCAACTACTGATTTTTGTTGCAAAAACTCCTATATATCCTCTCCTCCATCACCTCTTTGGAGCAGTACTTCAGAGTTTTTCTGAGAGGCTGTCTCCCAGGCTTAAGTCCTCCGCAAGTCCGCCAAATAAAACATAATTGTCAACTCTTAGGTTGTGCTTTTTTTTAATTCACTCAAAAAGGTCTACTTAAATCCAGGATAATCTCTTCTAGGAGAAGCAATGGCACCTCACTCCAGTAGTCTTGCCTGGAAAATCCCATGGGTGGAGGAGCCTAGTAGGCTGGAGTCCATGGGGCCGCTAAGAATCAGATACGACTGAGCAACTTCACTTTCACTTTTCACTTTCATGCATTGGAGAAGGAAATGGCAACCCACTCCAGTGTTCTTTCCTGGAGAATCCCAGGGATGGCGGAGCCTGGTGAGCTGAGGTCTATGGGGTTGCACAGAGTCGGACACGACTGAAGCGACTTAGCAGTAGCAGCTGCAGAGATCCTTAACTAGTCGCATCTGCAAAGACCCTATTTCCAAATAAGCTCACAAAGTTCACAGGAACCAGGGCAGAACCAGGGAGCAGGGTGTCACTATTAAACCCACTACAAGGGGATCGCCAGGTGACCCCTATTTCACAGAGGACATAGGAGGAAAAGTTACTGATAAGGATACAAAACTGGAAAGAAGCAGAGCTCAGGGCTATTATGTATAGTGAGTCTGAGTGTTTGTTCTAAAGAAGGAGAAAGAGAACTCCCAGACATCTGATGACACCCAGAGCAAAGTTCAGTCCCCAGAAACGGCACTGGTTTTGACCCTCCCAGAACCAGGGCACTTATGTCGATTCTTTCGGTCCATAAACTGTAGGCCACTGTCCAGGGCAGGGCCTCCAGCAGGCAGCTACCCTCCCAGCCCGGATCAGTGACATGGGCCCCAGTGACTGTACCACGAAATAGAAAGATGCTGCTTTAGCAAACACACTCACTGGTGATTCTCCCTGAATAGGCAAGGACGCTTCCCATGCTAATTAACCAAGACTCACAGGCAAGTCTCTCAACCTGGGGCTCACGAGGCAGCCTTAATTTATGAGGACTGATCATAAATCCTCATTTAATGCGAATCATTCCACAGCTTGCGGGGAATATGTCAGCTGTCACCAGCGCCTGGAGGCTTCGCTTCGCTGCCTCCAGTGAGTTGAGCCTGATGCTTGGAGAGAAGGCATGCGAACCGGCCTCTGGAAAAATTACAGAAATCTAGGAAGAGACATCCGAGATCTCCAGACCACTGATCCAAGACTGAAGGGCTGACAACAGAAAATGAGACGCTAGCGGGATGGCTCCATCAGGGTGCTCTTGCTGCTGAGAGGCAGAGGGAAGTGGGGGAGAAGGAAATATGGAAAGTTAATTAACCTGCCAAATTTAGAATCCTTCACCTGTAATCTGGAGGCAGAAAGAGATGACAGGGAAACAAAGGAGAAGCATTTCTCCCGTGCAAAGAGCATTTGGCAGCTGACCCTCCAATCCCAATACTGGACCTGAAGACACGTGTGTGCTGAGTCACTTCAGTCATGTCTGAATCTTTGCGACCTCCTGGACTGTAGCCCGCCAGGCTCCTCTGTCCACGGGATTCTCCAGGCAAGAATACTGGAGTGGGTTGCCTTCTCCTGCTCCAGGGGATCTTCCCAACCCAGGGATTGAACCCGTGTCTCTTACGTCTCCTGCATTGGCAGCTGGGTCTTTACCACTGGTGCCACAGGACAGAGAAGTTAGGAGACAAGACAGAAGTCATCCTGCTTCTCAGGCCAGGCTGCTCGTAGAAGCCAGGCTCCTGACCCAGCTCACCCCACTATACCCAAAAAGTAGGTTTCCCACTAAGAGCTGCCAAGTTTCCCTCTGACTTTAATCAATACCAGCTGAGGACTTCGTTTTCTTCCAAAACCAGTAGCCAATCTCCGAATGTATTGGTGTAGATCTTAGCCTGGGCGTCGGGTTAGAGATGGTCGAGCTGAGTGTTGTCAGATGGAACTTCGGGCTCATTGTGTGGCTGCTTCTGCAAAGATGCGCAAGCGTGGCAAAGCAGAGCCCAGAGATTGATTTTCAGGGGTCGGGGGCAGCCTCTAACACCATTAAATGAATGCTCCAGAATGTTACAGACACAGGAACGGTATCTGTTCAAAACACTTGATATTGCTGGTGTGAGTCCACATTTTACGTCTGATTGGCTCTTCCATACTGCTGCCCCAAGGATTCTGCTTCTGACCATCTCCTCGGCTCACACCAAGGGGCCAGCTTCCAGACCTCTCACCCACCCGCCCCCCACCATGTCCAAATGGATGACCCGCAGATCTTACTTTCCAACCAGGTCCCTCAACTGTCCGAACAGAGCGGATGCCCTGGTGCCTCCCCTCCCTTCACACCTGTTCTTCCCGCTTCAGCTCCTGGGGGCTGGATTTCAGCCCGGCCATCCGTTCAGCCTGGATTGGAGGGTGTCACCCCCTCTTGGGTCTCAAGCTAGCCCACCATCTCCACTTAATCCCCTCTTTGTCTTCCTCTTCTTATTTCTTAACTCATTTGATAGCTTTCTCCCTATCGCCCATCCCCCACCAATGAGGCCCTCTTTGGAGACTTTTCCAGGAAGCCCCTGACCGCTGTCTCACCACCCGAGTCCCAGTGGAGACCAGCCCTCCCGACGCTGCGCCCACGTGCCCCCGTGCCACCTGGGAGCCTCCCTGGCTTCTAAGCCCACAGAAGGAGGGACGCTCAGTGTGACTCGCAGGTTGTCTGCAGTCCCATAGCCCTTGGTCTCATCCATACCACATCCTAGAAATGCAAACCGCACACTTCCTGCCCTCAACGCCATCTCACGGCCCTGCTCCTCGTCACCTGCCTGCCCCTTGCCTGCACTGCCCTTCTCCCCATCACCTGCCTGACCAACTGCATCCTTGAAAAATGCTTTCAGGCTTCTAACCTGTAAAGTCTTCTCTGAACACCACCACCCTTTCCCCCAACCACCCCGCAACAAGGTCAGTTCATTTATGCCCCCGACCCCACCTGGACTATCTCACATCCCACATGTACACACTGCTCTATTTAAAATGGAGAGCCAACAAGGACCTACGGTATAGCCCAGGGAACTCTGCTCCACGTTATGCGGCAGCCTGGGTGGGAGCGGGGCTTGGAGGAGAGCGGATGAGTGCGCGTGTGGCTGAGTCCCTTCACTGTACACCTGAAACTGTCAGTTCAGCCGCTCAGTCGTGTCCAACCCTGTGACCCCAGGGACTGCAGCACACCAGGCCTCCCTGTCCATCACCAACTCCCAGAGTTTACTCAAACTCATGTCCATTGAGTCAGCGATGCCATCCAACCCTCTCATCCTCTGTCACCCCCTTCCCCTCCTGCCTTCAATCTTTCCCAGCATCAGGGTCTTTTCCAGTGAGTCAGTTCTTCCCATCACATGGCCAAAGGATTGGAGTTTCAGCTTCAGCATCAGTCCTTCCAATGAACATTCAGGACTGATCTCCTTTAGGATGGACTGATTAGATCTCCTTGCAGTCCAAGGGACTCTCAAGAGTCTTCTCCAACACCACAGTCCAAAAGCATCAATTCTTTGGCACTCAGCTTTCTTTATAATCCAACTCTCACATCCATACGTGACCACTGGAAAAAACAGCTTTTATCAGGACATTGTTGATTGGCTATTTCCCAATACAAAATAAAAAGTTAAAAAAAAAAAAATCCCCCAGACACAAAACGGGAGAAGGCATGCAGGGAAGTTCTCTGTAAGTCTGAAACCTGGTCTCACGGCCAAGGTCAGACTCTGGTGCCACGGGGGCATCCGGGTTGTGAAGACGGGCAGCAGACTCACAGGGTGGTCCCCCCACTGCCTCCTCCCACCTCTGATCTCAGCGCTGCCAGCCCGAGGGCCTGTTTAATAGTCACACACACCCCACCCCGCAAACTGCCCCATGCTTTTTCTCATCCTTGGAAAAAAGCCCAGCATCCTCTGCCTAAAACACCCTGCCTGCCCCCAACTTTATCTCAGTCCCCTCTCTCTCTCCCTCCTCTCAATGTGGACCACTCACATCAGACCCCTTCCATCCCCTGGACACCCTAAACTCCACCTTCGTTGCCTGCCCTTCCCCCATCCCTGATATACCTGACCCTTCAAGTCTCCTCTAAACTCTCCCCTCCCCTAGTCATTGTCCTCGTTGGAGATTTCTGGCTTGCTGGCCGCCTGCCCCGCCCACTGACCCAGTCAGCCCGTGACAGCAGGCCCACACAGGCCTCGCCCAGTGGATCGAGGGCCCAGAGGCTCATTAACACTTAATGAAGGGGTGAAGGAGTGATGCTGGCCGCGGTTAAGCATTGTGGAAAGCCTGGCTTCAGGGCCAGCTCGAGGAGGGTATGAAACAGAACTTCCAAAACCTGTCTACAGCAGAGCTGCCTTCCCTGGGAAGAAGCCCCAGATAAAAGACACCACGTCACAAGCTTGCAGGGATTAAGTCAGATAAGGGGTTTGAGGAGCCAAGCCCAGTGTCTGGCACGTAATAAGACGCTCGTTAGCCCTTCATTTTTGTAAGATACAGTTAAGCCAAGAGTATATGTGTTTCAACCGTTTCCAGAACCGACTCCGGCTGTCATTCCTCCAAACTCCAAAAAGGCCTCGTGTTTCAGCTCAACCCTGAGTCATCCAAAGCAGCTCATTGCATACACACACAAACACCAAAAAAATGCTCACTTTATACCTTTCTCATACATCCGGAGTTCCAAAAAGATTCTAATGATATGTTTGGAAGCAAATGTTTCTTTTTCTGCAGGTAGAAAATACGAGATGAATTTGACAGCGCCACTTGGAAGGAAGACGGTGACTTCTGTGTCTTTTGCTGGTGGAAACTGAAGCCAAAGAAAGACTCCAAAGAGAAGAGGAATCTGAATAGGAAACGGAAAGAAAGAAAAGAAGACAATGGTGTTCCGCCCTCCGTCCCGTCTTTGCTTTGAAAACTCCTCCTCATCAAATTCTAAAAGGAAAACACTCCCTTTATTGGGAATGATTAGAAAGCTCACCAGAAAAGTTTAGGAAATGGTGGCAAAGCATAATTTAAGGCAGAAAAGACAAATGTCTGTCAAGGAAGACAGTGTGCAAAAAGAGAAGGAGAGATGGACGCCCCGAAACTACAGTGGCCGTGGGAGGGCTGAGTGGGGACACTGGGCCTGGCACCACTGGGCCCAGGGATAAAGCAGCATTGCACAGCTACTCGCCCGGAAAGAGGACACACGAAAGCGGTGAGGAGGCGGCCCCCCAGAGAAGTGCCTCGGCTGGGGTGTGGACAGCACTTGATGGATGGCTGGGGAACCAGGGGCATTGTGCACAACAACAAAGAGACATCTGGTAAACTCACTCTCTGCCAGGGAGGGGCCCACGGTGCACGAAGGCTCCAGCCTACCCGAGGTCCCTGCGGAAAGGGGCGTGTCGCCCTGACGGTGTTCCCTGATCAGGGACGTCAGACAGACAACAGCAACAAAAGTTGCTCAGGGGCCTTGCTCCCAAACCCGCTGGTTGAGCTGAGGGTCGGGGGCTCAGGGCCCAAACCTCCAGCTCCTGAGCACGTGGGCAGGGCCCCTTGCATACACCGCAGGCCTGACTTCTGAACTCAGACGTTCAAAGCGACAATTACTCCTCCTGCCCTCCCTGGGTCTGGAAGATTCCCCTGGAGGAGGGCATGGCAAACACTCCAGGCTTCTTGCCTGGAGAACCCTGAGGAGCCTGGCAGGCTACTGTCCATAGAGTCGCAGAGTTGGACATGACTGAACCAACAGAGCATGCGTGCGCGTTTATGATGATTTATTATGGGAGCCCCAGGGAGCGAATGCACTCAGCTTCTTCAAGTCCAGCCAGACTCGGAAAGGTGGAAACCACCAGAAGTTGGTGCAAGGGACACCCCAGCCCCCCGCCCGCCAACAGCCCTGTCCTCCCAGCAGCCACCTGTGGGGATCAGCTGACAGTGAAGAAAGCAAAGGTCAGAACAATGCATTTTCCTCCAGGTCACCCTGGAAAAGTCGAGAGCAAGTTTACCAAGACTGCACTGATCTCTCCATGTCGCCCCTACCTCCTCTGCTGCAGCTCCAGAGCTTTCCCTGGGGTCATCTGGGGGCCCTGCAGGCTGACATTGCTGCCCCCCGCCTCCCTCCACCTCCCCAGCTTCTCCCAGATGATAATTATTGCAGGAAACCAACCATCCCCTTCACACAGCGTGGGGCTGCGAGGTGCTTGAAGCCTGGCCGTGAGGATAGCAGCAGAACGTATGCAAAGAAAGGGCTTCATTTCCAGGAAAAGTCTAGAACTCTCTGGAAGGAATTAACCCCAACAGGTTCGTTTCTCACCTGAGTCCGCAGAGTGAGCTCAGGATGGCGGTGCCTGTCGTGAGGGGCCAGGGTGGGTGCACTGGGCGGAACAGGGCCCCCAGGTTCACATGCATCGGGAGCCTCAGAAACGTGATCTGATTTGGAAACAGTCTCTGCAGCTGTAGTCAGTTACACTGAGATGAGGTCCTAGGGGATCACGGCGGGCTCCGTTCCAACAGGACTGGTGTTCTCATCACAGGGGACAGACACACGGGGGAGGCCATGTGACCGGAGACAGGGACCGCAGCCACGCAGCCGCGAGAGAAGGACGCGGCCAGGAGGGGCCCTGCCCTGGAGCCTCCGCAGGGCCTGTGCTACCACCTTGATGTCACGGTTTCTGGCCACAAAGGCGGGAGAAGAAACATCTGTCTTTAAGCCCCTACTATGTCACAGAGGCCGCAGGCAGCCAGCACCCTGGGCAACCTCTCCCCAAGCTGTGTAGTCCAGCAGGCTTGCCAGGTGGAGACCTACCTGCCCACCCCATTTTCCTCACTCCCTGGCCCTGTGGCCGCAGTGAAGTCACCTGCCCTGCCTTCGTTCCCCAATCTGTGAAATGAATGGGGGTGATGAGCTGTATGAGTTAAACTGCAGTGTTGGAGAAGGACTCTTGAGAGTCCCTTGGACTGCAAGGAGATCCAGCCAGTCCATCCTAAAGGAGATCAGTCCTGAATATTCATTGGCAGGACCGATGCTGAAGCTGAAGCTCCAATACTTTGGCCACCTGATGCGGAGAGCTGACTCATTTGAAAAGACCCTAATGCTGGGAAAGATTGAAGGCGGGAGGACAAGGGGATGACAGAGGATGAGATGGTTGGATGGCATCACCGACTCGGTGGACATGAGTCTGAGCAAGCTCCAGGAGTTGGTGATGGACAGGGAGGTCTGGCATGCTGCAGTCCATGGAATTGCAAAGAATCGGACACAACTGAGTGACTGAACTGAACTGATGAGCGATAATGGATGTGGCAGTCAGTAAGGCCTCAGAGACAGCTCAGCCACCTGCATCGCCTGCTGTCCTCCTGTGATGTGGGCCCCCGTCCCTCCCCGGGGAGTCCCCAGGGAGCCCCGGGATACAGGAGCCGCTGCACAAGTCTTGTTGTCCCTCCGCTCATCCCCTCCTGACTCTGGGCTCCTGTGGGAGGAGGAGGGCCGACTTCCTCTGAGAACCCCCAGAGCGGCTGCCCGCTGCCCCAGCTGCCCCACAAGGTCAGGATCCGCAGGGCCAGCCTGTATGGGTCAGGCTGTCTACCTAAGTGCATTCCTCCAGGTAGTGACCTCTCAGCCCCTCACCAGGTCCCTCCGCTGAGTCCAGAAGCTGGGAGCTCAACACTTGCCTGCCTCCTCAGCTTAACACCCATTTCCCGATCTGCCCAGGACCAAGGGGCTCCCAGGACGCTAGAAGCCCAGTGCTAAACCAGCACCATCTTGGCAGGCCAGGACGAGCTGTTCACACTCCTCTCCAGCCCTGCCAGGACCCCGAGTCTGGCAGAAAGTCTGCCCCTAATCCCGGAGTCTTGGGTGAGTCCATCGACCTGAGTGGCACCCCTGTGCATATCACACAAACCCACCCAGGGGTCACCCTCCCTGCCTCCCCATGTACCCACAGTCCGGACTGAGCACAGGCTGTGTCAGGAGGCAAGAAAGTCAGCACATGTTTCCTCAACCCTGGTCTGGAGACCTTTGTCTTCTGGGTCCCACCTAATCCCCATCTTCTTACTGATGGGTTGGTCCCTGAAAACCCAGCAGCTGCCGGTCAGCACAGGGAGGGCCCCGGGCACAGCTGCTGCTCCGATGCCTGGGCCCCCCGACATCACTGAAATGGAGGCTCTTCATCCCCCATGCCCAGCACTGACCACCGATCCTGTGTGATCCTGCCGGCCCCCAGGGAGGAGGGCACACACTGTTGGGGGGAGCAGGGTTGGGGGAGTGAGGTGGTGCAGACAGACGTGCAGGAAGAAGGCCCTGAAAGCCACACTGCAGGGGGCAGGGGTCGGGCAGGTCTGAATCACCCCTGCCCTCTGACCCCAGCATCACAAGCTGGTCCCCAGAGCAGCTCACCCAAATCCCACCATGCACCCCGCTTCCACCCCACAGAGAGCACGACTACACTCTAAGCCTCAGTTTTAACTCCCAGCCACCACCGTGCCCCCCAGCTTAGCTCCTTCCCAGCTTGCCTGGCAGGCAGTGACCCTGCAGGGACAGGCTCCTGATCACGCTTCTGGGAAACAGAGGAATGAGAGAAACTTACTTACTGGCCCTGCCCACGATGTCTCTCCCGTGTTGATGCACTAGTTACGTGGTCCCTTTTCCATGACACTGGGCTGAACCTGAGAGAGAAAAAAATCATCAGAGAGTCTGGGGGTCCCGGGTATGGGGGGACATACTCCTCACACGTGAAGGTTGTTGGCTCTACTACTGCACCCATTTTACAGATGGGAAAACTGAGGCTCAAAGACAAATCATTTTACCGGGGTCATGCAGCGAGGGCAGCTTCTTTACTGAGGACTGACGGGTGCCTGTGTGTTCATTCAGGGCCCGTCTCCGCACTGGGACTCTTCCAGGGGCAGGAGCTCCTTAGATGTGGGGAGACAGCAACCAGCAAATGCCAGGAGCTCCTGCCCTTGGAAGAGTCCCAGTGTGGGGACAGGCCCTGAATGAACACACAGGCACCCGTCAGTCCTCAGTAAAGAAGCGCAAAACAGGGTGCCTGGAGGCAGGCCTTCGATGCCTGTCTGCTACACAGATGGTCACAAAGTTTCTTAAGCAAAAGAAATCCTTTACCTGACTCCCCAAAATCCTACATGGAATTGCAGCAAGAGATGCTGACCCAAAGCACTTTCTCTGGAAGGGATGGGACTGGGGAGGGTCCTCAGTGCCCCTCATGCATGCGGGGTCAGCCCCTCCTCCAGCCCCTGAGGTCTGGGAAACATCAGGGTCTGTGGGCCCCAGGGAGAACCTCAGAGCAATGGCTGGGATCGCGTTCCCCTCCACGGACTCTGCGGTCCTGACTTCAGCTGGGAGCCAGGCCCCACAGTCAGGAGGAGCCAGGGGCTGCCCCCTCCCCCGCCGCATCCTGCCCACTCTGGGTGCTTCCAGGCTGAGAGGGAGATGCTGAGAGCCTGGCACCCCCGTAGAGATGGGGCCCCTCCAGGGTGCTTTCCTGGAGACGGATGACGCTGACAAATGACCCTCTTGTCTAAAAAGCTTAGATGTGCGTAACGGTGGCACCCGGGCCACGGCACATTAGTGGGTCCTGAGAAAACGGGGCCCCGGGCCGCCTCCCCAGGCCTTTATTCACACGTCCACGCTCTTTCCGAGGTGGAGACGGATCCAGCCAAGAAGTCAGTGAGGGAGACGGTTGGCTGGTTTCTGAGCAGGAATGGCAGGTTCCCTCGGGACTTCAGAGAAACCTTTAATTGTGTTTAAGCTGGAGGCTGACCTGCAGAGGGACGCTGAAACGAGGGTGCCCGCTCGGGGGAAAGCGTCTTGAGCCCCACCCGCAGCTTCGGCTCATTGCTGGGTTCCCTAAAGCCTCTAAACCCTTTTGCTGGCTTCTCTCTGTCTCCCGATCCCTCTCTCCTTCCTCCGACTTTTATTATTCCTGCCAGCTCCCTTCCCGGGCTGCATCCAGTGCTCGCTCCAGAATAGCTGATGGATTGGATTAAAAAGCTGAAAATGATTAAATGGAAATCAAGGTCGGGAAGCCTGGTACCGTCTGTGATCAGTTTCCCGATATTAACAAATGAGCAGGATAAGGCAGGAGAGGCCCAAGCTAGGAGGCGATGAAGAGGCGTCCAGTCCTGCACTCTGCCAGCAGAGTGGACGCTTGTGCCCGGGGCCCCAGCGGCCTGCCCGGCCCGGTCTCCCACTTGGTGGACACAGGCGTCACCTCCTCCCTGCGACCTACCCGCCTTAGGTGGCACCTTAGGTCACCTCGGTGTGCATTTGCTTCTGCGCTCTGCCCTCACCTGGGCACCCAGCACCTCCTGCTCCTGACACAAGCTGGGGGCTCAGCAGGGCTCCTCTTCAATGCCCTCCCAGCCCCACCCATCTTTCCCAGGGGAAAGATTCCCACCCTCACTCTCCATTCCCACACTCCCTGGGGACCAGGGGCTGTGCCTGCTTCAGCTTTTCCCCGCAGGAGCTCAATCAGTGTCTGAGGCCAAGTCCCTGAAGGCTGCAGTGACATCCTGAGACGACACCGCACGGCCCCCATGCTTCATGTCCTAGCCCTGAAGTCGGCGTCCTTAAGCAAACCTCACGCCCCACTCACACCTTAAATACAGTCCCCCAAGTAGCCCCCCAGTCGCTTCTAAGAACGAAACCATCCAGAAGAACGTTAGGACAAAGCAGAGAGCCCAACCGACATTTGCATTTCCAGTTGGCATGGCCGCCACTGGTGGGGAAGGCTCAGTTTCAGAAACTGGGCACCCACCAGGCCGCCGCCCCCTCCCTGGTCTGCCCTCTCCTCCCAAATGTTCCCCGGGAAGATTTCTAAGTCCTCAACATCCCATCTGAGCCCGAGAAACCGCCCCCAAACCTGCACAGAGCAGGTGAGCACCAGGCTGCAGGGCAAAACGTGGATCCTGAAGAACGTAGAACAAAGCCGTGCTCAGACGCTGGAAGGTCCCATCACCCTGGGAGCCTCGGAGTAGCTGGGTTTACCTGTCTAGGCTTTTCATGTCAGTCCACAGGCAGGATGTAAAGCAATTTACTCTCAGGGTTGGAGGTCACCCCCACTTTAGGCACAAAACTCCTTCACACCATCCTAGGAAAGTGGCTGAACACCTCCTCTTGAATGCCTCTGTTGACTGGAGCCTCATCACCACTAATTCACAGTACATGCTAATGACCTGGGAGAATCTCTATACTGAGCCAGTCTCTGGCTCCTCATCTTGGACCCCCATCTGGAACCATCTGAAGGGGTCTAATCCACGTCCATGGGGCCTTCAAACAGGTACCACCTCGAAAGGTGCGTATTTCCTGACCAACACTGCCCATCGACTTAGACACACTTGGCCAGTCCCAACCCCTCTTAATGGCACCCCACTCTAGTACTCTTGCCTGGAAAATCCCATGGACGGAGGAGCCTGGTGGGCTGCAGTCCATGGGGTTGCTAAGAGTCGGACACGACTGAGCGACTTCACTTTCACTTTTCACTTTCATGCATTGGAGAAGGAAATGGCAACCCACCCCAGTGTTCTTGCCTGGAGAATCCCAGGGATGGGGGGGCCTGGTGGGCTGCCGTCTATGGGGTCGCACAGAGTCGGACACGACTGAAGCGACTTAGCAGCAGCAGCAGCAGCAGCAGCAACCCCTCTTAAAGTCCAGCCTGGCGCCAGAGCCATCTGCAAACGTGCTCTGATGGGGGCACAGCTTAGGGGACCCCCTCCCCCGCCTTGATACGATGGCTCACTTCAGTCTCAGAGCTCAGGGGCATCAGAGCAGCCCACACTGTCCTGACTTTATAGTCACAGCCACTGACTCCCCACGTCATTTTCAGATGTCCTGCTGTGAAACCAACCCTTTCCCGTCCACAGTCCTTCATCAGTCGGGCTCTTCTGTACCTTAGTGCACGTCTTTCAAATAACGTCTGTTGTTGAAGGCTTCCCTCACAGCTCAGCTGGTAAAGAACCCACCTGCAATGTAGGAGACCCCCGTTTGATTCCGGGGTCGCAAAGATCCACTGGAGAAGGGAAAAGCTACCCACTCCAGTATTCTTGGGCTTCCCTTGTGACTAAGCTGGAAAAGAATCTGCCTGCAATGGGGGAGACCCCAGTTTGACCCCTGGGTCGGGAAGATCTGCTGGAGAAGGGATACGCTACCCTCTCCCGTATTCTTGGGCTTCCCTTGTGGCTCAGCTGGTAAAGAATCTGCCAGCAATGCAGAAGACCTAGGTTCGATCCCTAGGTTGGGAAGATCCCTTGGAGAAGGGAAAGGCTACCCACTCCAGTATTCTGGCCTGGAGAATTCCATGAACTGTAGTCCATGGGGTCACAAAGAGCCGGACACGACCGAGCGACTTTCACTTTCACACTTTTCACTCTCATTGTTGAAGGGGTAGTTAGGGACTTTGGGATGGACATGTACACACTGCTATATTTAAAATGGATAACCAACAAGGACCTAGTGTAGAGCATGCGGAACTCTGCTCAATGTTTTGTGGCCGCCTGGATGGGAAGGGAGTTTGGGGAGAACAGATACATGTGTATGCACGGCTGAGTCCCTTCGCTGTTACCTGAAACTATCACAGTATTGTCAACTGGCTATACCTCAGTACAAAATAAAAAGTTCAAAGTCTGAAAAATTAAGTGATGTGAGAAATTAAAAATATATATAAATAACCCCTGTGGGCTTCCCTGGTGGCTCAGATGGTAAAGAATCTGCCTGAAATTCAGGAGACCCGGGTCTAACCCCTAGGTTGGGAAGATTCCCTGGAGAAGGCAACGGCAACCCACTCCAGTATTCTTGCCTGGAGAATTCTATGGAAAGGAGCCTGGCGGGCTGTGGTCCATAGGGTCACAAAGAACACGACTGAGAGACCCGCACTTTCACTGTCTATCAAGATATTTCAGTATCTTAACAGAAAGATATATAGGAAACAGCACAATCCAGGCAAAATGGGGAAATTGCAAGGATAAAAAAGACAGACTAATGCCTCCAGTTCTTTGAAATGATGGCAAACTTTCACACAGAGCTTCCTGGAAGACAGTGCGAGAAGGGAAACACAGCAGGTTCCACCGACAGGTTAAAGGAAGCAAGCGGGCCTCGGGTCCAGACCAACATTTTCCTGGCAGGAATTCAAAACAGAACGTGTGCCATATTTTCTTAGGTGAGTTCTGAGATGAAACACAATGGGGAAAATTAGCGCCTGTGGGGTTCTTCCAGCCGGCGTCTCTCATCCTCAGGCTTGGAGAGGACAAGCCGTCTTCTGGCGCCAAGACAGGGAGGCACAGGCAGCCCGTTAGGACCACATTTCAGCACCTTCAGCTCAGTTCGCTGCAGAATTCAGCCCCCAGGGTTGTTTTGGATCCGGGGTTATTTCCAGCAAGCAGCCTCCTGCCGTTTGGAATTTTAATCAACAGGCCTTCTGAATGTGCGTCGCTGTCCCTGATCACAGGTTGAGCAGAAGGGAAGAGGGTGGAGTCACAGTCCCTGCATCCGGGGCCTTTGGCCAGAGGAGGCTGGCTTTGCATTCTGGCCAGAATGGTCAGACCGACCAGCTACCAGGGAGGAGACGGGCCCCCAAAGGGCCAGGAGCCCTGGACCTGGGGAGTGAGAGGGGGGCAGAGGCAGAGGGCACAGCTGTGCATGCATCCCAGGGGCCTGCAGAGCGGCTCTCAGCCCCCAGAAACTGAAGAACATCTCAGATGACTGATGCTCGCCCTTTCCTCCAAGCTCTCACTCGGCCTCAACTGTGGTATCTTCCTTTCCAGTTTATTGTTCCCTTCTGTTTATCTGAATATTATTTTCTGCTTGTCTTTGTTGCTTTCATCCTTAGTTTAAAGATGAGGTCAGCAGGAAGCAGGGGCCTGCACCATGAGCTCCTCCTTCCAGAAACCCCTGGACCACCCTGCCTTCCCCCACCCCCCAGCCCCAGGCCTCCCACCTCCCAGGACTCCTCTCGAAGCTCCTTCAGCGGTGTATCCCTGTGAGATGACATCCCTTCCAGGCCAGTGAGGACCTCTCCTGATGGTAGCTCTGTGTCCTGCTGCAGGACCCCTGACCTGGGGCCACCAGGTCCCCGAGAAGGAACCGAGTTAAACCTGGTCCCGCCTGGAGCTCCAGGGAACCACGCACACCCTGTGGATCAGCTGCCTGCCTGCAGCTCATGCAACCAGGACCTGTCCAGTCACCTGACGCATCTGCGCATCTCGTCCACATGTAGGGAGCACCTGCTAGGGGCTGAATATCAGAATCTCCTGAGGCTGCCCGGCTTGGTAGAAGGAGCAGAAGTGGGAGTGTGGCTTCCCACAGCAGATCTCCATCCCCCCCACCCCACGTGTTGTGGGCAACCATATTTTCGTCTGCCTGGAGTGCCATAACTAAACACCACAACCCAGGCGACTTAAACAACAGAAATTCATCTTCACACAGTCCTGGGCCATGGAAGTCCAAGATCAAAGTACTGCAGGGGTTCATCCTTCTGGGGCCTCCCTCCTCGCATCAATAGATGGCCCCTCCCTCATCAATAGATGGCTCCCTTCCTCATCAATAGAAGGCCACATCCCTCATTAATAGACGGCTACCTCCCTCATTAATAGATGGCCCCCTCTCTCATCAATAGATGGCCACATTTGCCCTCACACCATCTTCCTGTTCCATATCTATGTTCTAATCTCCTCTTCTTATTAGACACCAGTCCTTCTGGATTGGGCTTCCCTGTTGGCTTACAGGGTAAAGCGTCTGCCAGCAACGCGGGAGTCCTGGGTTTGATCCCCAGATCGGGAAGATCCCCTGGAGAAAGCAATGGCAACCCACTCCAGTATTCTTGCCTGGAGAATCCCTTGGACGGAGGATCCTGCTGGGCTAGAGTCTATGGGGTCGCAAAGAGTCGCACACAACTGAGCAACTTCCCTTCCAGCTGGATTAGGATCCACCGTTAAGACCTCAGTTGACTTAACTACCTCTTTAAGGATTGTCTTCACACACAATCTGAGGCTCTGGGGTTAAGAGTTCAACCTGCAAGTTATGGGGGCCATGGTTCAGCCCAGAATGTACCCCCTAACTGAGCACCTCCAAGGTAACCCTCTCCTTCCATCCGCTCCACTCAGCAGTGGTCCTCACAGCATTGCCCTGCAGTGAGAACAAACTCCCCATCCCTGCTTCCAACCCCCACCTCCCAGCCCAGCCCTCATCTCCCTAATCCATTTGCTAAGTTGCCCCCAGTCACCAGGCTGCTTTTTCATTTAAACATCATTGCTGTAACTGTTCCTTGCAGGAGAAAAAGACTAATAATGTCTTTTCACCAGCTGACTCAGCTGCTTCCCCCTCCCCCTCCCCCTCCCCCTCCCCCTCCCCTCTACCCTGCCCACCAGGCACCCTGAATTGATACAAACTCTCAGGCAGAGGTCAGAGCAGCTCTTTCCCTCTCCCTGGACCCAGTGCTCCTCTTGTTGCTTACCCCTTTACTTGGAAAACCAGATGACGACTCCTCCTCCAAGAACAGCCCCCTCCAGCGGAGGCATCCTACCCTCGCCCCCAGGTGATGGTCACTCCATGCTCTGTGAGCCTGAGGGCTTCAAACAGACCTGTCCCCTGCACAAAGCTCAGGGGACGCTGTCTGCCCCTCTATCACTCACTGACTCCAGCGGACAGAGGACAAAGCCTTTCCATCTCCACTTTTTATTTTTTAGATTTACTTATGTAACTTTTCACCCCACTCCAGTACTCTTGCCTGGAAAATCCTATGGATGGAGGAGCCTGGTAGGCTGTAGTCCATGGGGTCGCTAAGAGTCGGACACAACTGAGCGACTTCCCTTTCACTTTTCACTTTCATGCATTGGAGAAGGAAATGGCAACCCACTCCAGTGTTCTTGCCTGGAGAATCCCAGGGACAGGGGAGCCTGGTGGGCTTCCGTCTACGGGGTCGCACAGAGTCAGACACGACTGAAGCGACTTAGCAGCAGCAGCATGTAACTTTTGGTTGTGCTGGGTCTTTGTGGCTGCACGGGTTTTGGTCACTGTGCGCGGGCTTCTCGTGGCAGCAGCTTCTCTGGTTGTGGCGTGCGGGCTCTAGGCATATGGGCTTCAGCGGTTGCAGCCCACAGGCTCAGTAGTTGTGGCCCATAGGCTTAGTTGCCCACAGGGGATCCTCCCAGACCAGAGGGTAAACTGGTGTCTCTTGCGTTGCAAAAGGGATTCTTAGCCATTGGACCCCCAGGTAAGCCCTCCTTCTCTGTACTGACGGTGCCTGGTATGGGGCAGACACCCCCTAGGCCCTGGATAAACGAATGAATGATTAATTCCGGGAATGAACCTACAGCCCGGGGGCTCCTCCACTCAGAGTAAACACAGAGCCTCACAGAGAGCTTATTTTGCAGTAACATGCAGGCTCTAAAACATGAATCACTGTCTCTGAATTCTAAGAAATCCAGTATCAAAGCCCATAACAGGAGACGGAGCTGTGCAGAGAATTTAAGGAGCTCTGAGCTTTACAGCATCCTTCTGTCTGCCGAGCCTCAAAGCCCAGGGGTGTTATTCGGGGGTTGGCTTCATCCTGCCTGCCAAGGCGTCCACTTCGGGGAAGGCTGACTGTCTCATCCACACTCATCCTGCAGATATGGGTAATTACACGTGAAGGATGCCGGCAGCTCCAGGGAGCGATCGCAAGGAAACGCCAGCCTCTGTCTGCTGGACTCGGCCAGCAGGACAGGCCACGGGACGACCCGCCCTACTCTCTCATCTGCCGCCGGTCTGGGGTTACAGCTGGAGAACTGGGACTTTTCGGTTCTGTCCCAGAAGCCGAACGTGTGAGGGAAAGGGGGAAGTTTTTGGAATAATAAAGAGCTCTCTTGTTGGCGTGCAATCCACTCCTTGGCTTCTAAACACGAATGCTCACTGCTTTCTAAGCCTCACGTCTTCTCCTTCAGAAAATGGGACAAAACCCAAAACCTTGAACTTGGCCAGGCTCTCAGTTCTGTGCGCCAGAGCCCCATCAGTATCCCAGCCCGTGTGCCCACACCTCTCCTCTGGATTCAGTGCCGCCTGACACAGACCCTGTGGCCCCTGAAACAGAGAAGGTAGAGGAGCTGTGCTCTCTGTGCCCCGTTCTCACTCCTGGCACAGGGTATGGGCAGCCTGCACCTCAGCTTCCCACGGGGATTTATAGAACCCAGCCTCGGGAGACGCTGGCCCAGGACTGTGAGCACAGTCCCTGGCCAGTCGCTAGCAACGTCCTCGCTCACTCGTTCATTCCGCAGACCCCGATTGGGCACTGCCCTATGCCAGGCACTGATGGTGTTGCAGTGAAAAAGTCAGGCCAAACCCTTATCTTTCTCCCTCCGATGCCCCCTCCTAGGTTGTATCGTCATGGCTTCCCCGGAGGTCAAGGCTTCCTTCTTCTGCCTCCTTCATTAGCGTCACTTCCATCCCTTCCCCAAACACAGAAGGGTTTCCAATAGCCCATTTCCAGTTTTGTTTTAACATTTTATTATGTACTGGAATATAGTTGATTAATGATGTGTTAGTTTCAGGTATACAGCAAACTGATTCAGTTATACATGTACATGCATCTATTCTTTTTCATATCCTTTCCCCGTTTAGGTTATTACAGAATACTCGGCAGAGTTCCCTGTGCTGTGCAGTAGGTCCTTGTTGGTTATCGATTTTAAATAAAACAGTGTGTACACTTCCAATGTGTACAATTCCAAACTCCCGATCTGTCCTCCCCCACCCTTACCCCTGGTGATTGTAATGAGCCCTGGCTCATTCTCTAGGTCTATGCGCCTGATTCTGTTTTGTAAATAAGCTCATTTGTATCATTTTTTAAGATTCCTCATAAAAGCAATATCATATGATATTTGTTTTTCTCTGTCTGACTTACTTCACTTAGTATGATAATCTCCAGGTCCATCCATATAGCTATAAGTGGCATCCTTTTCTTCTTTTTAATGGCTAAGTAATATTCCAGTGTGTGTGTGTGTGTGTGTGTGTGTGTGTGTGTGTGTACCTGTATACCACATGTTTTCATTCATTCATTGGTCAGTGATCATTTAGATTGCTTCCAGGTCTTGGCCATTGTAAACAGTGACTCAACGACCACTGGGGTGCATGGATCCTTTTTTTTTCCACATATATGCCCAGGAATGGGATTGCTGGATCATATGGTAACTGTATTTTTAGTTGTTTTTTTTTTTTTTTTTTTTTAAGGAATCTCTGTACTATTCTCCACAGTGGTCTTATCTCTTCCACCTGGTGGTGAGCTAAATGATGCTCAGCTGCCCACATGAAAGATGCCCACATCCCAACCCCTGTGACTCATGAGTGTTTCCTTATGTGGCAGAAGGGACTTTACAGATGTGATTAAGATGGAGGGATGTCTCCTGAGATGGACAGATTCTCCGGTACCCTAAGTATCGGATCAGATCAGTGGCTCAGTGGTGTCCGACTCTTTGTGACCCCATGAATCGAAGCACACCAGGCCTCCCTGTCCATCACCAACTCCCAGAGTTCACTGAGACTCACGTCCATTGAGTCAGTGATGCCATCCAGCCATCTCCTCCTCTGTCGTCCCCTTCTCCTCTTGCCCCCAATCCCTCCCAGCATCAGAGTCTTTTCCAATGAGTCAACTCTTCGCATGAGGTGGCCAAAGTACTGGAGTTTCAGCTTCAGCATCATTCCTTCCAAAGAAATCCCAGGGCTGATCTCCTTTAGAGTGGACTGGTTGGATCTCCTTGCAGTCCAAGGGACTCTCAAGAGTCTTCTCCAACACCACACTTCAAAAGCATCAATTCTTCGGTGCTCAGCCTTCTTCACAGTCCAACTCTCACATCCATACATGACCACAGGAAAAACCATAGCCTTGACTAGACGGACCTTTGTTGGCAAAGTAATGTCTCTGCTTTTCAATATACTGTCTAGGTTGGTCATAACTTTCCTTCCAAGGAGTAAGCGTCTTTTAATTCCATGGCTGCAGTCACCATCTGTAGTGATTTCGGAGCCCAGAAAAATAAAGTCTGACACTGTTTCCACTGTTTCCCCATCTATTTCCCATGAAGTGATGGGACCGGATGCCATGATCTTCGTTTTCTGAATGTTGAGCTTTAAGCCAACTTTTTCACTCTCCACTTTCACTTTCATCAAGAGGCTTTTGAGTTCCTCTTCACTTTCTGCCATAAGGGTGGTGTCATCTGCATATCTGAGGTTATTGATATTTCTCCCAGCAATCTTGATTCCAGCTTGTGCTTCTTCCAGCCCAGCGTTTCTCATGATGTACTCTGCATATAAGTTAAATAAACAGGGTGACAATATACAGCCTTGACGAACTCCTTTTCCTATTTGGAACCAGTCTGTTGTTCCATGTCCAGTTCTAACTGTTGCTTCCTGACCTGCATACAAATTTCTCAAGAGGCAGATCAGGTGGTCTGGTATTCCCATCTCTTGAAGAATTTTCCACAGTTTATTGTGATCCACACAGTCAAAGGCTTTGGCATAGTCAATAAAGCAGAAATAGATGCTTTTCTGGAACTCTCTTGCTTTCTTATGAGAAGGAGGCAGGGAGAGAGAATGCAACATGATGACCAGCAGAGGTTAGGGTGATGTACCTTGAAGGTGATTGAAGGGGCCATGAGCCAAAGACTACAGGCAGCCTCTAGAGACTGCAAAGACGTGAAGCAGGTCCTTCTCTAAAAGACTCCAGAAGGAGCCAGTCCTGCCAACGCCCCAACTTGAGCCCGGTGAAACCAACATCAGACTCCTGACTTCCCAAAATTAAAATGAGTAAGTGTGTTGTGTCAATTCACTAAATTTGTAGCACTTGTTACAGCAGCCCCAGGAAACTAATACATATCTTTTCCCTCAAGTGGGGACTTCATGGACCCACTCCAGGAAGGCACAGCATGGGCCATCTAATACTTCTCCAGATTTGTAATAGTCAGCACCTCATTCACTGAGCAAACATTACGGAGCATGGCTGAGTGGAGCATGGCGCCAATGCTGGGAGTGGAGGTGACAAGGACAGCCTTGCTGCCTGGCCTTGAGGAGCTCCCACCGTGAGGCTGTCTGCACACATCCAGCCCCGGGGACTTCACCCTGACCCAAGGAAGCCCGCTCATCCTCGGAGAGCTAACTCTTAGAAAGTTCCAAGGAGCCGTTGAAAATTACATCTTCCAACAAGCTCTGAGAAAGGCTGCTGCCCAGAAATGAACACATGTCCCCAGGGGCTCCTTCTGCAATTTCACTGCATGACCTACAGGTGCGTGAAGGCAGCCCGAAGCCGCGTGGGTCACCCCTTGACTTCATTACCTCATCCTCCCAAATCCCCAGCCTCCTACATACCTGCCCTCACTCTGACATATCCTTGTATCCATGCAATTGGTTTTCTTGAAGTCAAGTTAATTTTGCTTATGAGATTGCAACCTTTTAGCTGCCTTCCAGTATTCCTCCCTAACTGTTCATCCAGATCATTCATAGACTTCTTAGCTATCTGTCATTGGAAAAGTATGTCTTCTATTTGTTTGTGTGTGGAAGTAAAAACTGCTACAGTATCCTCCTGCAGTTAACTTCTCCTGACTCCCGGGCCTGCCCTGCCAAGGGCTGCTGGACACACATTCAAACGTCCTGCTCTCAAATGCCCACCACCCTCGCAGTCTCTCCTCTCAAAGCAGCGCCAGCTTCCTGCCAAACAAGAAGGGGTTAACGTGCCTCCTCGCCCTCCTCTATCTGGAGTCCCAGACATCAGTCCTCCGGCGTGCACATTCCATGAGCATTAGGGTACCAGGCGAAATCTTCCCAGACAGATTCCGCGGAAGACACATGGAGGCAAAGAGCATGCTAGTCAGGAGGCTGGCCTCCAGCAAAGGTCGGTGAAGCCTTCCTTATCAGTCTGGCAGCTGCCGCTGGTCACGCAACACACTCCCTAGTCCCACCAGCAGAAAACAGATTCTGGTAATGAGGGGCATGCAATTTATTAGGGACAAAAAACCGGTATCACCAGAAAGCTGAGTTTAGGAGAACTGGAGGGGAAAGGTCAAAATGTAAATCAGGGTGACAGCTTCTGTGCATCCTTGCCAAGCCTTCAGCAAAGCATGCGCTCGAACTTCGAGTATGTGCTCACATCCTGGTCACAGACAGGAATAAAGAGATGAAGACAACCTTTCTGTAAAACACATAGTAATTTCTCAGAGTCATCGTGGCCACAATCCCCGCCCCCCACCCCAACTGCCCAGAAGTGAGCACTAATAACAGCTTGTGATTTCTCTTTCCAGATCTTTCTCGCCTGGGCATCCACACACCGAAAGCCATGCTGGACACAGGCAAGTGCCCTTGAATCTCCATTTGGTCTGTTTGTTTCTTCTTTGCATACGTATAAGTCATGGGTTATGCACAGTTTTTCCGGTTAGCTGTGTGGGTTGGTTTCCTGTCGTGTCTGCACATATAAACTCACTGTTCTTCACGGCAGCCTAGCACCCTGCTGTAGGAACCCATTCGAGATCTCCTCACTGTTCCTTCCATGCTGAACCTCTGGGCTGTTTCCAACTACTGGATTGGCCAATAAGTTAGATCAGGTTTTCCCATAACTTGGGCTGTTCGCGATTTTCTACCTCTGAGGTCTTTGTCAACCCGCTGCTTCCGTCATCACATGTTAAGGCTGGTGTCTCACCTCCGGGCCCCGATTCTCCTCCCGTCATTCATCCATGCACAGCCCAGGGAACCACATGTCACACCCTGAACCCAGGCTGAGATACCTCCGCCTGGCCATGGCCCACACAGTGACCTCGCTGGATGGTCCCTGCTCAGCCTCTCAGTTACCTACCTGGCCTACCCCCCATCCATTCCCAGCTCCTTGGATGCCTCTGCTGGGGTCATCCTGGGTCTGTGCAGGCAGAGAGCAAGACTCCCCATTCATAGGACACTGCTCAATGAATCACACTCATTTCACAGTCCAGCCCTTGCACCATTCCTGGAATATAGTAGGCATTTGGTTTTGTTGAGTGGATGCCAGGATGAACTCACTGGGTCCACGCCTACACACAGACAATGCTCATCTCGTGGTGGTAGACCCCCTGGCGCCCACATGTTTGCGCTCCCACTGTCACGATCGGCCACCCTCCAGGCCATGGCCTCTGACCAGCATCTGCCTTCCTGTGTTCTTCTGGGCGATGCTCCTGGTGTGCTGCAGGAATCAGAGGGAGGTTACCGAGCTCCCCGCATGCCAGGAAGAGCTCTGCAGGTTTTATCTCACCCGACCTCATTCAGGAATCACCAAATGTCCTGAATGGCCGGGTCCAGCTGTGCTGGGCTGAACAGCATCCCTCCAAAATTCACGTCCTCCCAGAGCTTGTGAAGGTGACCTCGTTTGTAGACAGAGTCTTGGCAGATGTGATCAGGCTATGCTGAGGTCACACTGGGTTAGGGCCGGCCCCCAGCCCAACTTGGCTGGTGTTATGGACTTAATGACTTGGCCCCCGAGATGCCCATGTTGAGGTCCTAATCCAAGTGACGGTCTTGGAGGTGGGGGTTCTGGGAGGGAAAGAGGTCAGAGGGTGGAGGCCCCATGAACAGGAGAGCCAGGTAGCTCACTCCCTGCCCACAAACATGCAGTGAGAAGCCGGCCATGTGTAACCTGGAAGCGGGCACTGCCCAGAACCCAATCCTGCTGGCACCCTGCTTCCAGAATCCCAGCCTCCGCAACGATGAGAAGTCTGCTATCTGTAAGCCATCCTGTCTTTGGTACTTTTGGCCCAGCCCTGTGAATTAAGACAACTGGTGTCCTTAAAGGAGGAGAAGAGACACAGAGAGACGGGTAAGGAGAGGAGCCACGTGAGGGCGGAGGAAGAAAATAACAGGCTGCAGCCTCAAATCAAGGAGTGCCCAGGATTGCCGGCAGCCCCCAGAAGCCAGAACAAGCCAGGGTGCCTTCTCCCTGCAGGTTTCACAGGGCGCATGGCCCTGGGGCGCTTGATTCCAGACTTCCAGCCTCCAGAACTGTGAGACAGTACATTTTGCTATTGAAGCCTTCCAGCTTGTAGTACTGGTTACAGCAGCCCTGGAAAACCATCCCGCCACCCTTCCATCCCTCCTTTCTTATTTCCCTCATCAGCCAGGCCAGTCAGGGACCCCAGTTACACAATCCCCTGCCTCATTAGGCTGATCACAGACAGCTAATCCTGCTACCCTCAGGAGAGGCGGCCAGACGCAGAGGAAGCTACACAACTTGCAAGGTGCACTTGCATGCACGCTCAGTCGCGTCCAGTTCTTTGTGACCCCATGGACTGTAGCCCGCCAGGCTTCTCTGGCCACGGGACTTCCCAGGAAAGAACACTGCAGTGGGACTAGAGGGGAGTCGCCGCTCTCTCATGGACCCTGGATGTTCCGTGTTGTCGGTGGGGAGCTGATGCAGACCATGCAAGTGGCCTGTGAATGCACACCCTGGGTGGGGGGGTTTGTGCCGAGAGCCGACCCTCTGGAGGCAGTAAATGCCCTGCTCCCAAACAGACCCCAGCGCACACAAACTGCATGCACAAAATACCTATTTTAAGTAAAACAAACGGTTAAAGTAGTCAAAATACCTCTTCTTTAGAATGATGGTATTTTTGGTTTAGCTGAGCTAAAAGTTCTTTGCTAACAAAACTGCCTTTTGGCCACATAAAGTGTGCCCTTGGCAGGGAGATGCTCATTTGGTGGCCTTGGCAAACGCCGACCTTGGAGAGAAAAGCAGACCCGGCAGCTGCTGCGATGGACCAGCTCTTGCTGTCAAGCCTAGAGGCGAGGCCTCGGCCAATGTGTCCCAGGGGCCCAGCTGGAGTGCAGAGCTAGGGGCTGAGAAGCAGCAGCAGGGGCCAGGTCCCTCTCCTAGCCCAGCACAGACCAGGCATGAGCCCACGGGCAAGCCCAGTGCCCTCAACTGTGGATGGGAGGATGATGGTGAGAAGAGCTCAGTGAACGAGCACCAGTGGTACCCAGGCCAGGGCTGGAACACGTCCTCTGAGACATCACGTCGCTCTGCATCCCTGTGTGCCCACATTCACACACCCGCGACGCAGATGCAGCTCTGGTCCCTTGGGAGAAGGCAAGCGGGCGACAGGCAGCTCTTCTGCACCCAGAGTGGTCTGACTTGTTCACAGAAATCTCTGTGGGCCGCGGAGAGAGCAGTTGCCGCCCTCCCGGGTCTTCACAATATTAGTTCAAGCAAAGACTAGTGAGGAAGCTTGACCAGTTGGAAAACATGACTATGGGTCTGGCTGTTTTTCCTTAAATCCCACAATTCTGTGAGTGAGGGTACTGATGGTCCTGTGGGACTCCCACACTGCGCCCATGAAAGGACACCGACCAGCCAGGGCGGTGGGTCTGCTTCCCACCAGGGTTCCGGGTGCTCGGCCAGCATAGACAAGCAGCCCTTGGGCTTAAGGTCCTGTGGCCTCCCCATGGGGACAGCCACACCAGGAAGATCCTGCCCTTCAGAGACACAGACAGAGGTCCATCAGGCTACACGGCTGCTTCCAGCTTTGCAACACAGTGGCACAGAGAGGTTGGACTTGGCACAGCTGGGTCATGAGAACTTCATCTTCCAAGCTGACTTCTGGGGAGCAGAGAGCTGGAGGGAAGGCAAAGATCAGCCAGCAGTCTTCTATGTCATGCTGAGTAAGGCCCACCTGAAGGTCAAGGAGGAGCCCTGGGTGAGGACAGAGGACTCGGACAGTCCTAGGACCCTGGTGGGTGTCACAGTGTGGGCCCAGCACTAACTCTCCCTTAGGGGCAAGTGGAGACGTGGAGACCCAGAAAACAGGGCCTGTTCAAAAATATGTCTATTTACTTATTTGGCTGCATTGGGTCTTAACTGCAGCACATGGAATCTTCATTGCAGCACACAAACTGCTAGCACTTCGCCAGCTTAGTTGCTTCACAGCCTGTGAGATCTTAGTTCCCCAGTCAGGGATCGGACTGGAGTCCCCCGTGTTGCAAGGCAGATTCTTAAGCAGTGGACCACCAGGGACATTCCAACTGGGGCTTTTTGCAATCCGTGTAATTAATCCAAGAGCCTGGGGGCCCTCGAGGGGTACTTTAAGAGATCTAGAACTTTCAAGAATTTACACAAAGCTTTCAGCTGCTGACTTTTCCCAAACTAGACACACCCGTCACAGGGAAGCACCTGCAGAACCGTGGCAGGTGAGCAGTCCCTTAACTTCTGCAGTGAGACCCTTCAAAGCAGCAATCGCCCAACTATCCTTCTAAAGGATGTAAATGAAGACTTGGGCTTGAGTAAATAAGGACAATCGTTTGCTGCTTTCCATGGAGTAAACACCTTTCCTCATCTCTTCTGGGTGTCTGGTTCCCAGTTGCTCAACACTCACGTTCTGAGAACCTTGTGCTACATACAGGTGCTACACCTGATGGAGAGGTGAGCGAAGTTCAACCTCTGCCTTGGGGACTTCTCAGTCTAGGTCATCGTGGTCAGACCCAGAGATGAGTAGCAACGAGCCTCAACCCCAGGTACTTCCAAGGCCAGACTCCCTGTGCTCAGCAGGCAAAGGCCACATTGTCCAGTCCCCAGCCCCCACCCCACATTCAACCCAACGGGAGACTCCCTGACCTCAGACCTCTTTAGTGCTGGTCCCCTAAAACCAAAGCAGCCAATGAGCTAGCCCCTTCAGGGTCAAACCCAGCTGATCAGCAGTGGTTCCTGTGATCACTGCCTTAAAAGGGTCAAGTCTGCAAGAAGGGACTGATGGGGAAGAGAACCAGGATGGATACACCACGCCTGCCAAGGACACTGAAGGTGTCCATGCAGCCACATGTTCAGTCCTGCAGGTATTTCTGCATACCTGGTTGGTTTACCCAGCTGGGCCCAAGTGAATGACCCAACTTCTTCAAAGCTCCTCTAACTCATAGCTTCCCAGGGCAGCCTCCGTTCCTCCCAGCTCACTGGGAGATTGTTAGCAAAATAAATTTGGATCATTCAAACCACCCACAAGTAAGGAGCAGGCTACAAGGTTGTTCTTTAGTCGCTCAGTCGTGTCTGACTCTTTGTGACCCCATGGACTGTAGCCCACCAGGCTCCTCTTGTCCATGGAATTCTCCAGGCAAGAGTACTAGAGTGGAGAGCCATTTTCTTTCCCAGGGGAGGGGATCTTCCCAACACAGGAATTCAACCCACATCTCCCATATTGCAGACGATTCTTTACCATCTGAGCTACCAGGGAAGCTGAGGCTAGAAGGTGTGGGCTGATCAAACATTGTCACTGAAGCTGAAGGTAAGTAGTTGTGTATTTTTGAGTGGCTGAACTGTAACTCACTGGGCTTACATCACGAGCTGAAGTGTTAACAGGGATGGCTTTCATGGGGCTCGGAGGGGTGACTAAGCTTCCACATTCCCTCCATTTGCCTTGCAACCAGGTCCAGTGCCAAAGGCTCACTGTCAACTTGACGTTGTTTTCATAAAACCTTTGTGGAGCCAAAACACAGGAGGAATTTTTACTGAAGACCCTGACGCCCACCCAGGACGAGGGCACCTGCTCTGGGGGTTACATGTCGCACTGGCTGGTCTCCCCAGCCCTCTTCCAGGGAGGCGTTCTGGGTGCAGCTGTCCCTGTTGCTCTCTGCCCGAAGCAAGCCTCTCCTCCGTCTCCTTACTGTCAAATGGTCACACACGGGCTTCATTGTCCATTTGCTGTGCGGCTGCTGGTGGCCTTTATCGTGGTGACCTGCGGAAAGCCCCTTGACTCATCATTCCAAACCTGCCCGGTGACAACCACAGGCAGTCACTGGAGTCCTCTTCTGCACCCTTTAGGACATGTTCGTTTGCACGGATGTGAAATTTGGCCCTGGACACTAATTTCTAACATTAGTGTCTACAGTAGACAGATAACCCTCAAATTCCTGAACAGCCTTGGACATAACTCACTCCCCTCTTTTCTAAACTAAGCCACAAGGACGCTTGGGGTGCCATCACGGTGTAGGAGCTGGTTCCCCATTCCTTGGTGATATTACACTTTGGTGGTGTTCAGTCTCTAGGTGGTGTCCGACTCTTTGTGACCCCCATGGACTGTAGCCCTCCAGGCCACAGATATTGCTTGTATTCATATATAAAGCATACAGAAAGGGTGGTTGAGTGAGTATTCTGTATGTCTTGATCTCCGCCAGCCAGTCACGAACCATCACTTTCTAATTCATCCCAGCTAATGTTGAAAAGAAAAGCCAACTTACTGTCTCATAGACGGAAGACCTAGGAGTGAAGGCAACCCCGGCTCCGGAGCTAGCAACATCGCTCCAGGCAGATGGGTGGGTGGTCGCAAGGACACAGTCTTCCAAGGCAGCCTTGAAAGTATGTGAGAGGCTGGCTGACAAGCCCTGGTCCCTCAGCGGGAACCCGGTGAGTTAGGGCTCTTGTCGGGGGACCTGCTGGCCCAAAGAACAGTATCTTCTCCTATTTCTCAGAATTCTAACTCCACTGGTCTCTCCCACCCAAGTTTAGGGTTTGTCTCTTGTTTAGTGAGATCTCATCTAAAAACTTGGTTTATTTGGAGAATCTAGCTCTACACAAATGGGAAACAATGCTGATTCATTTATTATTTATTTATTCATTTCTTATTTATCATCATTCATCTTTCAGTCATTCGCTTATTTCCCCATCTTCTGTAACCAAAGTTGATTATAATATACATAATAACTCGATTTCTTTCAAAATACCAAGCAAAATTATGCCATAAGTCAGGTGAGCAAAGAAAGTGGCTGGAATGAGCTTAAACTTGGCTTTGAGACTGGTTTGCATTTAAAGATGGCAGTTTGAATTCAAGGACTTCCTCCCTGCCCCACCCTTAAACCTTCCCACTGACTTCACCTTCACAATCAGAGAGAAATTCTGTGGCTAAGCTGGAAAATGATGTTGCTGTCCCCATGGGTCATAAATAAGCAAGACTTTTTACAGGTATGTGACTGGTGGAACACCGCCGTGGCCTATATTAGGAGTGACCAAGTCAAGCTGTGAGAGAGCAGGGGTCAGAATACCTTGCTGCAATTATCTTTGAAAAATACAAAATGCCACGGCACCTTTGACTACTTCACCATTATTGTTGGGGGTGCATTATTGTTTCAATTAATGAACTAGTTCAACTAACTGACATGAAGATATTATCATTTATCTTTCATCAAAATAAAATCAATAAGCAGTCACTGGGTAATTGTTTATGATGAAACGTAAGCAGACGGTAGCGCTCTTGATCAGTGAACATTAAAAACGCAGTGCAGATGCTGACGGCTCTGGGTCTGACTCGAGTGGGACCCATGGATTTTACACCATGTTCCCCAGCAACGCCCAAATTCTCTTGTAGAGGTGGGGAAGAAGGAAGCTTATATTTCGTGATTTCCACCTTAACCAGAGCAGCTTGGATTTTTGTTTGTGTTTTATTGCATGCTCAGTTGTGTCCAACTCTTTGCAAGCCCATGGACTGTAGCCTGCAAGACTCCTCTGTCCATGGGATTCTCTAAGCAAGAATACTGGAGTAGGCTGCCGTTTTCTCCTCCAGGGGATCTTCCTGACCGAGGGGTTGAACCCACGTCTCCTGCATCTCATGCACTGGCAGGCAAATCCTTTACCACTGTGGCAGCTTGGAAGCCCTTCGTGTTGTATTACATATCTGAAAAACATTACAGCAGCCTTGAGCTAATGCAATCTCAATGTTTATAGATAAGAAAATTGAGGCTGGTCTCCCTGGCACCTGCCTGGAGTCCCCTAGCTACCTGAGCACCTCGCCCCACCCAGGACCCAGGCTCACACCCTTCCCTGGGATCCTTGCTAACACATCAGGCAGCTGCCACAAGTCTGAATTCACCTGCATTTCTGTAATCGAATCAGTCAGAGCCTCCTAGGCTTGGCCTAGGAGTGGTTTTATTACAACCAAATATAAAATGAGGCATAACAGGGCAGAACCACACAACACAGGCAGACCTGACGTTATTCTCACAGGACTCAGTGAAAAACGGAGATATGACATGGTTTGAGATTATTCCAGAAAGCAAAACACAAACCAAACTCCCTGAGGACAGAGCGTAGCCCTTGGGGCATGTAAGATCTCCAGAGGCCTTTCATCCCTGCTAGGTTTGCTAAATAATGTCAAGAACCAAAAATGTCAGTGACATCTATTACTAAAGACTATGGATTTTTTTTTTTTAAATGGTTAAAATCTGAGTTTTTACCTGTCATTCAGCTTGGAGAAATGTCAGGACACATAACATGTGAGACCAGCAAGCCCAAGGAGCGTCCAGGACAGGCTGACAGCCCTGGTATCTCAGATCTCTCATCTGGAATTCATTAGGTGGTAATATTATTAAGCTTCCATTCACATAGAAAGGAAAAAAAAAAAAAAAAACCTGTATTCATTGGAAATGGAAGGTATGTGAGTGTCAGCAGCCAGGCCCTACCTCCAGGGACAAGGTTCTCTTAAAAGAAATGTTATTGCAGCAACCAGCTTGTTTTCCTGGCGACACCACCCGTTTCCACGTGGTTGGAATATGCAGGGCATTGACCTCCCCAGAAGCCATGTCTCCTTCGTCTTTACCCCAGCCCTGTGGGGGACACAGGACACTTTTTGGAAGGTCGGACAAGCTGTGAACTTGGCTGAGGTCACCCAGCCAAGAGGTAGCAAAGCTGAGTCCAGAAAGCCACCCTGGGGCTCCTGGCCCTGTGCCCCACCCCAGGTCCCCTCCACATTCCCAAGGCCCAACTGCTTCTAGACGGAACTGCGGGCCCCCAGATTTATATGTTGGAGTCCTAGCCCCCTCCCCACCAATTCCCATGTGACTGTATTTGGAGATAAGGTCTTCAGGGAGGTAATTATGCTTAAATGGGGTCAAGAGGGTGGGGCCCTAACTGGGACTGTGGCCTGATCAGAAGAGCGAGAGACCCCAGAAATGTCCCCTTTCTCTCTCCCTTCTCCCCAGACACACAAAAGAAAGGCCACGTGAGGACACAGCGGGAAGGCATCTGCAAGCCAGGAAGCAGGCCCTCGCCGGAAACCAAGCACCTTGACCTTGGACTCCTGGCTTCCAGAACCATGAGAAAGTAGACGAGTGCTGTTTAACCCCCTGGCAGGCGAACTTGGTTGCAGTGGCCCAAACAGGCCAAGAGAGCCACTCTCGCCCAAATCCACGGGGTGTGAGTAGAAGGCCTTAGAGGAAGGGTCCCCAGAAGTCGGGGCCAGAGGCACGGAACGAGGAGCTCACGGACCCATATTTGGCATGGGTAAGATCTCTTGCTATAGGTGAACTGCGCCCTCATCCAAATTCATGTGTCAGAGCCCTAACCCCCAGCTCCTTTGAATGAGAGGGCATTTAGAGACATCCACAAGCTGAGGTGGTTATAGTGGGCCCTTCTCCGATCTGACTGGTGGGCACCAGGGATGCACACACACACAGAGATACTTTGTGCAGACATGGTGAGAAGGGGGCCAGGTGCAAGTCGAGGAGAAACGTCTCAGCAGAAACCAGCCCTGAGGACACCTTGACCTTGGATTTTCTGCCTCCAGACGGTGCAGAACCAAACTTCCGTTGTTCAAGCCCAGTCCATGGCGGCCGGAGCAGAGGACAACCAAGGAATCCTGAAACAGGTCAGGATGCTGGTGAGGTGTAAGTCCAGGTGATAGAGGACAGAGCCACAGAGAGCCGGGGAGGGCAGGAGGCACCCTCCAGGGAGACACCATGTCAAGTAGACACTTCCTGGTGAGGCCATTCACCAGCGAAAAGTCAGGGCTGTTTCTATGGAGCCATGGGTTCCAGGCCAGGCTGGATGGAGTCAGCAGGAGGACAGACCATGAACGTAGCAGGAGCAATCAGCCCTTCAGGATGCTGGGAGTCAAGGGCAGAAATGCTGGGGAAGTGGTGTGAAGGGGACTGAGCATCCAGGGAAGACTTGAATTCTGCTTTCTTTTGTTCTCAGTAAAGAGTGTGTGAATTATGTGAGAAACTCAAGACTGTGTCTGTGGACAGAGGGGAGTCGCACGTGGCTGGCATGGGACATGTCCTGCAAGATTTGACCAGACAGCAGAGCACACTCAGCAAGGAGTGTGCAGAGAATGTTTCTGGAGAACCGTGGGCTGCATTAAGGGAATGAAATGGGATGCTAAGACACCCAAGTGAAAAAAGTGAAAGTGTCATTTGCTCAATTGTGTCCAACTCTTTGCGACCCTATGGACTGCAGCCCGCCAGGCTCTTCTGTCCATGCGATGCTCCAGGCAAGAATACTGGTGTGGGTTGCCATTTCCTTCCCCAGGGGAATCTGATCCCAACCCAGGAATTGAACCCAAGTTTCTCACGTTGCAGGCAGATTATTTACTGTCTGAGCCAGGGAGACACCCAAGGACTAAACATCCAAGAGGTGAAGGGAGGAGAGAGAGAAACGGCGATGCCCGCACCGTGCTTGTCTACTGACCGAGGAGGGGAAGGTGCCTGACAGAAGGCAGGCATCAGAGGACCTGGCACTTTTAGACCCGCAGCGTCATCACAGGAGGGTCTGAGAGCAGAGCCAGACGCCTCTTCCACCGCTCATCTGCTCGTGGAGACAGGCCCAACCAAGGACCAAGGGCAAGAAAGCCCAGTGAACAGGCCAAAGGGGCCATGCTCCCACATACAAGGCAGAGCTGATCATGGACGTGGGGGTTGACAGACAGGAATTGTGTTCCCCCCACCAAAAAAAAGTATGCTGAAACCCTAACCTCGAGGACCTCACAATGTGACCTGACTTAGATACAAGGTCATTGCAGATGTAATAAGTAAGATGAGGTCACCGCGGCACAGGGTGGCCCGACTCCAGCATGACTGGTGTTGGTCTAAAAAGACAGCTGTGTGGAGCCGGACATGCAGGGAGAGCCCCGCGTAAAGACAGGAGATTAGAGTGAGGATCTACGAGCCCTGGAAGGCCAGGGACGGCCGCCAGGGACTGCAGCCAAGAGAAAGGCAAGGGTTGAGTCCTTTCCTGGGGCCTCCCAGGAAGCAAAGACCTGCTGGCACCTGGGTTTCCAGCCTCCGGAACTTTGAAACAATGCTTTCCTGGGGTTTTAAAGCACCAGTTTGTGAGGTCGGCCCTGGGAAACTAATACAGAGGGATAAAGAGGCTAATGGGCAGATTTGGGAAGCAGGGATAAACGAAGTCCCTGGCTAGGCTGAAGAGTCAGGAGCAAGACGCAAGAAGTCAGACTTGTTGTGAAGAAAAAGGAGAGGGGCGATGAGTGTGGCATGGGTCCCCAGAAAGAAACGGAGGGCACTCCCTTGCTTCCCTGCTTTTTTCAGGGTCCTTGGCCAGGCATTAGGGGTAGGGGCTGAAGTAGAAGTTGAGGAGTCAAGGGAGAGCTGGGCACATGTTGGGGAGGGGGGAATGGACAGGAAGATTCTGGAAGAAGGACATTGTTTCCAAGGGTCTAGGGAAACCCGCCAAGATTAAACACTGTCCCCTTGACAGCACCAGTCTTCACAGTCTTGGGATTTTTCTCCAGCGGTGACCATCCCGGTACATGACAAAGTGTGGGCTGTTGATATCATTTGGGGCTGGGGATTTGCAGGGTGGACCCTGAGAAGAAGGGCTACCCAACAGGACTCTGTGCCACGAAGGAAATATTAGGGCCACCACCATGTCTGGCTACCGAACACTCTAAGCTGCGGGTGCAACTGACAAACGGAATGTGTTCTACTTCCATTAATTCAAATTTAAACCACAGGTGGCTCTTGGCTACCATATTGGATCTGGCGGGTGCGAGCCATGGTGGGCAAAGAAAAGGCCAGTTTCAGCCAAGGATCTGGGCCTGCCAAGCTGGAGGCCAGGCTGGAGGCTCATCCAGACGAAAGAACAGGCTGAAATCATTAGAGTCTCTCTTCCCTGAATTAACCCCTCAAAGGGAAATCAGCCAGGGGCCTAGAAGTTGCTGGATAATTTTCAGAAGCAGAGCTGTGCTGAGGTGTGAAGCCTGGAGAGGAAGGTCACTCTCTGGCATCTTTGCTCAGTCGGCCGAGGTCGCCGCGCCCCCTGAGCACCTCGTGTGCCTGTCACGTGCCAGCAGCTCTCTGAAAAGTCTCAAAATGTCCCAGACGTGCTGAAGAGCTGCGTCCTAGAAAGTTACAGGCCTGATATTTTCATGGCACTTTATCGGATCCTTGGATCCTTTTCCCAACAATTTTAAAGAAGCCCCTTGAGGGGGATAAGATGCCTGTTGATTAATTAAACTCAGTAACCAGCCACTTGCCCCCTCCTGGGGCTTATTAAGCTACAGAGATTCCATAAAGGAGTCCCCGAAGGAACTGCGATGTCCAGAGAAAAGTATTTAATCACCTTTCCATCATCCACTAAATTCCTCGCTGGTTTTCTTGATGATAAAATGCATTTTTGGAAAGTTGGCAGCTCCTACCCATGCCCGTGTTCCCTCCCCAGTAAAGTCTTGAAAGCCTTTGACAGAGGACCTGCGTGTAACAGAAAAGTGAGCTGGGATGCGGTCTCTGGCCAGAGGGGACCCAACCCAGACCCCACGGACTCTTCCTTCTGTCCTCTTCCATAAGTCCTGCCACCTCCTGAACACCACTGATCCAGAGCAAAGCAGAAATGTTTTACATTCACCCTTCTTCCCAAAGCTCTGTCAAATTTCTACCATGGTGTATGCTCAGATACAAGGCAAGTGAAAGAATTGTGAGCAGTCACAGAAAAGAATTCTAAGGACACAAGAAAAATAAATGGTAGGAAGTCTGTGCTCGTGCCAGCAACGGAAAAATACACACACTGGTACCTGTTAGAGCCACTGATAAGCGGTCCTTTTAAGAGAGTCGGAAATGCGGACACGGGCCCGGGGTACCACAGCCCCACGCACACACGGAGGGTACTCAGGCTCCCAGATGCCAAAGGCCAAGGAGGCCAGGGGGCGCCCATCTGTTTCCAAGTGATAACGTGTAAAAGACTGATGATAGCTTACACAGTATTTTTCCTGGATTGATTTAAAAATTAAAAAAAAAAAAAAAAAAAAAAAAACATGCGAGCCCTTTGTTTCGGCTGGTCGTGGTCTCTGAGCTGCCAGCCCCAGGACCACGTGGTTCCACAGCCTCTCCACCCTAGCCCAGAGCCCCCTGGCATGGGGAAAAGCATCCTTCTGTGGTCTGTGAAGTTTTCATACACAGACTCTCAGTGCTCTGGGTTCTCCCACCCCATTTATTCAAACCTAATTGGCAAAAAAAGTCATTCCGAGAACCCTTATTAAATGCTGTCATTTCAGATGTGAGAATGTAATGGTTATGATGTCATTTGGAGATTTTGAAAAACAACATTTTTTTTTTCCCAAAATCTATGAAGTTGGCCTACCCTCTTGAAGTTTGGGTGTTGTCTCAGTAAAATGAGTCTCCCCAGGCAATGTGTTTAGTGGGGAGTGGGCTGGTCCACCCACACACAGGCGACCGAAATGGCAGTATTTCCCTCTCACCAAATAGCCCGTGAGGTTTCTCTTACTAAAGCAACATCTAAAGCTTACCTCTGGTTCCTGCTGGTTAAAAATCAATTCTAGCACCCGACCGGGGAGCAGGGTTTCATGATGAATGGACTCATTCTCTGTAGTCTGTTTGGTAGCAGAAGTAAGTCGCTCATAAGCTGTAGAGCCAGACAAGGTAAGTAACTGGCTTGTGAGTTTTGTTCTCAGTAGGAAAAAGAAACCATTTAAAGTAATATTTCATGGTTACCTCTTCTGAAACTTACTTGACAGGTACCAGGGTGAAGGTGGGATTGGGGAGACTGGCCCGAGGCTGGTTTAGAGGTTGTCCCCTTGTCCATCTGCAGTGATGTGTCCACTATGGGATGCTCACAGGACGTGAGAAGGCAGTGCGTTGACAACTTGGGTTTCGTTGTGAGGACTGCTATTATTTACAGATCCGTCCAATCTTCAGCCCCCACCGCCAGCCACCATTCCCCACAGAAACACTGCAGGTAATTAGAGAAGAGCCTGCCTCCCCGGGGCTGTCGATGGTAAGTCCTGGCACGATTTACGTTGTTTGGTTTTCATTAAGGAAGCCGCAGATAGTTGTTTTCAAAAACCCAGCCTGCCCTGAGGATAGATGTGGTAAGTCTTGGCCAAGTTTATGAGAGTCTCATGAAAGCATGTAAATCCATCAGCTGGATCTGAATAAGTGAAGTCTCTTGGTTCCCTCTAAGAGCAGGAGTCTCAGTCATTCATTCCTTAATTCAGAAAGTACGGATGGATCATCCCGTGTTTTAGACACTAGAAGGACCCAAAGACGCTAAGATGAGCAGGACAGCCTCCTGATTGACAGCTCCACTGCCCTCCTCCCAACTCCCTCAAGGTGAAACACACAGCAGAAGTTAGAGAACGTGCAAGCAAAACAAAACCCAGACCCTCTTATATGCCAGGGTGCTCCCAGGGGGTGCGGCTCCCAATGTTCACATCCCTTCTCTGTCAATCCTGAGACTGAAAGCCAAGCAATGGAGCATCAAGAGGGCCAGGTGGTCAGGGACAGAGCTGCCCCGAAGTGGCATGTGGAGTAGATTCTGATTAAGACCCCTCAGGGAATTCCACCTCTTCCAGGCAGCCTCAGGGGTCTGAAAGGCAAGCTGGAGCCCCATCCCTCTGCCTCAGTGTTGTTCCAACAGACCGAGTTAATTGACTTTGGGGGGAACAGCGCCTGATCATGACTTACTCAAACCCTGGCTAAGAAAGAGAGTTATGAAAACTGAGTCATCATAGGTGGGGTCAAGAATGTTTTCTATTTTCCCCACTGTTACCAATTTTTAGAAATATATGAATACCTCAAATATTATGCACATGACCACAGGGGCAGGGTTTTAGAAACTAATCACAGAGGGCTATTAAAACAGAAAAGAACTCTGCATTTGAAATATAAGAACAAACAACTTCTGGTAAACATGCTTAAAATGAGGGATGTTGTGGAAAGACTCCTCCTTGAGAAGACCAAGCAGGCTTCAGTACAATCAGAGATCACTGGGTCAACTTAGAATCTGCCAAGGTTGTGGGTTGTGAAATTGAAATAATGGATGGATTCATTTAATAACCATCCTCTGAGACTCCCATGGGCAGGGTCTATGGTGGGTACAGGGAAGTCCCAGCATTGTCCAAGCCTGTGTATCACAAACGTGCTCTCCTATCCTCAACTGTCCTTTCACGATAATGTTGAACACTGGAGGAAATTCGAAAAAGAATGCTGCTGGACAAGGGGAAAAGGGGGCCAGCCCTGAAGGGACGAGGGCACTGGGCTGTGTTACCAAACGCAGGTCTGTGTGCCCAACACACAGTGAGGCCAGACAGACTGAAAGCTCGGAGTTTGGACCAGAGAAAGGTTTATTGCGGGGGCTTTGCAAGGAGGTGGGTAGATCATGCCCTGAAAAACCCAGGACTCCCTGAAAGGTTTTAGCAAAGCATTTTTCAAGGCAAGGTGGGGGAGGGACACGGAGGCTGTTGCAAACTTCTTTCTCGTGTGTGTGTGTCTGTGAATGGGTTTTTCTCCCCCCCAATTTTTTTTAAAATTTATGTATGTTTAGTTGAAGGATACTTGCTTTACAGCATTGTGTTGGTCTCTTCCTGGTCTTGGAATCCTTTGTTCCTGCAGCTATCCATGTACGTCAGTCACCCGGTCCTGTGAACCTCCAAGAGGACAGATGTTATTCTCTGTGTTGCAACTTTTTCCCTTCATATGAATGGAAGAGTGCTGTACTCTTAAAAGTCAGAGCCTTGAGAACGGGCTCTGTGTATTTCAGGCTGTAGGCCGCATTCTCTCATGAACGAGCCAGCCTGACTACGTACAGGCAATGAAGCACAGGGTTAAAGGAAGAGAAGCAGATCCAGCATGGAGTCAGACCTGTTCTTCCCTATTACACATGCAGCCAGGGCGATTACTGAATTGTCTTAACTCTCCTACACTCTTTGAAATGGATGCCAGTATAGGATCAACTCTCTCAAGGAAAGGATGAGGGCTCTGAGGCCCTGAGTCACTTGTCCAGAGCGAGAGTATGCATCTAGGTATGTCTGATGACGCCATCTCTGAACCAGAATGCTCTAGACCAGCAGAGGAAGGCTTCCTTGGGGGACGGGCAGCACGTGCTTCCAGAGCAGGGCTGTGAGCTTGGTGGTCCAGGCCAGGGGAATCCAGAACAAAAGTCTGGCTCGCTGAGATGCTGGCTCCTGGGTCTGAGTTGGAGTTGGCAGGATCCAGGGAGACCGGGTGGTTTCGGGCCCACCCTGGAGTCCAGGACACTCAGAGAAACACACCCGAAGGTGGAGTGACACACCACCTCATCTGGCCCAAAGCCGGACCCGACCCCACAGTCATCAACTCTCAGACTCCTCTAGTTTCTTGGAGCTGGCTTAGAATCCAAATGGGTCTGTTCTGACTGCATGTTCCCTCACTGAGATGAGCGTTGCCAGAAAGAGCAGTCATTTCCCGTATTCGTGTGATTGCTTGTTAAGTCAGGGAGCCTCTGTGAGGTCTACTTTGTTGCCAGGCTCAACATGAGACCTGGAGGTACAGAGAAGCAGAAGGGGCCTCCCCAGTTGCCCTTCTCCGGGATTATGATTGAGTGAGAAGCTAACCGCAGAGAAACATACCAAGGGAACACTCTGCTGAGCCTTCAAATCCATGGGCATCTTCTAGATCAAGGAACCAAAAGTAGACCCTGCACAGAAGCCAACAGCTCTCACGGCCATCTGTTAAAGGAAGTTAGGGTTAGGGTTAGCAGAAGAAAGTTGGCTGCCTGTCAATACAGAACCTTCACAAAGCCTCTGATTGGCTTAATCTCCAGTTTCAGACATTTCAGAATTTTTCACCAAAAGCAAGCCAGCTTTGGTGTCCAGCTTCATAGCCTGCCCTACCTCACTCAGGATCTAGCTTCTGAGAAAGAGCTTTCTATCCACATGCTGTAGACATCTTTTTATGAACAAGCAGGAAAAAGAGATGGTCAGTTTAACAACCTTCAAGTGATCTTAGAAGACTCGACCCAGCCTCAGAAAGAAAAGGCTTGGGGAGGGACTTCCCTGGTGGTCCAGAGGTTGAGAACCAGCCTTCCAACACAGGGGCACAGGATCCCTCCCTGGTCAGAGAACTAAGACCCCACACGCCTTGGGGCAACTAAGCCGACGAGCCACAGCCAGAGAGCCTGCATTCCCCATCGAAAGGTCCCATATGCTGCAACTAAGATCCAACACAGCCAAATAATAAAATAAAAATTATTAAAGAAATGATGGGGAAAATGAACTGCAAAGTAAAAATCAGTGCACTTCCTTTGTTTAGTTTTAAACCCTCCCCTTCATCTTTTCCTTCCTTTGAGCAGAACCCCAAAAGTCCAATTTTCTGTTTTCAGATAGTCCCCCTGGGCTGCAATCCTGCTTGGCCTTTGTATAACTTCTGAACTTGGCAAATTCTTGAAAATAAATCTGTATTTCATCAGGTGTATCTGCTCTTAAAATCAGACTTGAGGACTTCACAGCTCAGCAAAGAGAGAGAAGGACACAGAATTCTTTTGCAAATTGGGTCCTTTTTTGGAGGCAGCTGGTGGAAGAGGCCTCAGAAGCAGCCAGTCCTGGGTTCAGACTCGGGCTTCGTCCCCTTACAACGCTCTGTGGGGGTTTCTTTAACATGAAGCAGGAGTGGTAACCATGCTCAGTCTAGATTCGATGAGATGACGTTTGTGACAGGCTCACCCTGCACTGAACACTTACACGGGGGCTTCCTCCCTCTCAGTCAGTCCCTCTGAAACCTCAGCCTGCACCAGGCTCCACTCTAGACCTGGCCACCCCCCAGTCCACCATCTCCAGCCAGCTGCTCCCGTTGTATCATTGTTGGAGCCGCCAAGGAACCAAAACTTGAGCAAAACTGCTGGGAGCTTCTGCTTTTGTCCACCAAGAATGCAGGAGGTATTTTTTGTTGTTGCTTTTTTTTTTTTTTTTTTAATTGGAGTGGCTTGCCATTCTCTTCTTGAGGGGATCTTCCCAGGCCAGGGATGGAACCCAGATCTCCTGCATTGCAGGCCAGGGAAGTCCCTTTTCACTTTTTCATCTTCATAGTTGATTTACACTGTTGTGTTCATTTCTGCTATACAACAATGTGATTCCATTATTACCTACATACATTTTTTTTTGTTCTTTTCCATTATGGTGGTGACTTATTAGTCACTGAGTCATGTGCGACTCTTGTGACCCCATGGACTGTAGCCCGTCAGGCTCCTCTGTCTATGGGATTTCCCATTTCCTTCTCCAGGGGATCTACCTGACCCAGGGATCGAACCCAGGTCTCCTGCACTGCAGGCAGATTCTTTGCCGACTGAGATACCAGTCAACATTATGATTTATCACTATAAATCATAATAAACCATAATTTTTTTTCTTTGAATCATGTGGGCTTTGTACTACTTTATAAGCTGAAGCACATGGAAGTATTTCTTTTACTTTCACACAAAGAAAAGAAAACCCATATCCTGTTCAGTGTCTTGGTTTTCAGGTCTGAGTGGGAAACCACTGGACCCTATGGGAGACCAAGGGGAACAGGGAGCACTAGGGGGCGCACTGCAGCCTCCAGGGCCCCTGGGCTGTCGTTTCTGAATGCATCTAGAGGACATGGCCCAGGATGCCACTGTTTAATGGATTTAAACCAGTGTTCCTGCTTTCGGTGTCTGTTGTCACAGCGTCTCTCTGAAGGCAGCAGACTGTGGCGTGAAGAGCTTGGGGCTTAGCGTCAAAAGCGCAACCCTTCTTTCGTTCATTCATCTGTTTATTCAACGGCTGTGCTCTGAGTGGCTGGCACAGCAGGCACGGTGCTGGGCGCTGGGTGGGCAGCGACGACCTGATTCCTAATTCAGTGCACTCGCGTCAAACTGAGGACACAGAAAATGAAGAGAGACAGATCCATGGGGCACAGGAACCCAGAGGGACCGTAACCTCTGTGTCTACACGGACCCCGTCCTGAGTGAACACGCGGATCAGACATCATGCCGTAGAGTGAATGCACTTTCTCTGAATTAGTCATCAAAACAACCCCATGAAAAAGTCACCAACTGTATTCCCACGTGATGGTCATCAAAACCAGAGCTCTGAGATGCTGTGTAACTCTCCCAAAGTCACACAGAGACAGAGAGTAAGACCCAGACCTGCAAGACCCGCACCCCCGCCCCCCAGACTCCAGGGCTTGGCGATCGCTTCACATCTCTCTGTTTCACTTTAGACCTGAGTTTTCCACCCACGCCCCTTTCTGCATTGTCTGCTGACAATGCACCTGAGGCACCCTGATGGTGTGGGTGGGGAGGTAGAATAGTTCATGCATGCAGAATATGATTAATAAATTCCAGCGTTTTCCATACAAGGAAGTACTCGGTGAGCTAAGCAAGATTTTGACCCATTTAAAACAGATCTGAACTTCATTTGAGGCTGAGATCTGGCCACTTATTAAACATGACTTGTTCCACTGATTTACAAATTCTTTTGTGCAGCCAAGCTTAACCACATGAGGTTCATAAGAGCTGCAAGGAGTCCTGTCCTGCCCAGCTTCCACTCCCCTCCGGGCTCCCCAGCCCCAGGTGCTGTTGCTTCTGGGTCTACTGGAACCACCGCTCAGGGGGACCTGATTCCATGAGAGTAGGACAGCCTCAGTTTTTGCGGGTCCTTCTGTCCTACCTGGTGGCTCAATGGTAAAGAATCTGCCTGCAATGCAGGAGACCTGCATTGGTTTGGGAAGGTCCCCTGGAGGAGGGCATGGCAACACACTCCACTATTCTTCCCTGGAGAATCCCATGGACAGAGGAGGCTGGAGGGCTGCAGTTCATCGGGTCACAAAGAGTCTGACATGGCTGACGGACTAACACTTTCTAACCTGCATGATGATTTTGGCACAAGATTCCAGATGGCCAGGCCCACTGGACCCCAGCGTTACCCCTGGCTGCTCATGCTTGCCTTTGGTGGCCTGGAAACAGATCTAATTGCCACTCCCCTGTTACTAAAGGTGCCGGTGGATCAGTTCAAATCCACAGCCTCAGGCTTTTCCTCAAGTGATTCTAAATGGGTCCATCCTCAGTTCAGATGTCTCTTCCATCTTGATTTTCCCAGGTGATGTGGGGCACATTTCCCAGGATGGGTGGAAATGTACTAGAAGCACTTTCCTGGATGTTGTGCAAGTCAAGGGTGAGTAAATAATCACAAAGGAGGCCCTCTCCTCCCCTCCACTTCCCAAAGGAAGAGCTGCTAACTCAGCAATTCAGTCCCGCCCAATCTCACAATTTTTGCGCAGTCTCCCAATTTCACTGCAAGCCACTGATGCAAAGTTACTTTCCCAACAGCTGTCTTCCCAGCCCTCGAAAAGCGTGATGACCCCATCACACTGATGAGTCTGCTGAGGCCGAGTTTTCCAAGATGCTCACTGCCCAGGGTAGATCTAAGATGGACTCAGACCACCACTGGCCTTCCCTGTTTGCCTGTGAGGTGCTCAGACTTACCAGAAAGAAAAACTCAACTCCAGGACTCTGTGGCCACCAAAATGCTCCTCTGGGTGTTTGAGTCCACATCCTAACCTGAGTGATCATGAGACTCTCCAGGGAAGTTTTAAGATGCCTGGATTGTGGGGTCCACCCAGGAGTTCCTAAACCAAAACATCCACAGGTGGACCCCAGGATTTGCTTTGGTTTCAGACCTTCCCAGGGAGCATTTTTGATACCTGATGCCAGGCTCAAAAACTCTGCCGTGTTCCACGTGAGCACTGCCGGCAAAACCAGCTCTGGGGCCAGAAACACCTGACCAGTAAGGAATGGGTCCCACGGCCACCAGAGCTGAAAGGGGTTCTTCACCTCCAGACTTTCTGACCCCTGGAGGATGCACCTGCCGTTCCCACAATGCAAGGCGGCTGACAAGTGCTAAGTCGTGTCCAGCTCTTTGCAACCCCAGGGACTGTAGCCCACCAGGCTCCTCTGTCCATGGGATTCTCCAGGCAAGAATACTGGAGCAGGTGGTCATTTCCTTCTCCAAGGGATCTTCTCAATCCAGGGATTGAACCCGGGTCTCTTGAGTCTGCTGCACTGGCAGGCAAATTCCTTACCAGTAGCTCCACCTGGGAAGCCCAGCTCTTCCTAAAAGTGGGTGGTCACAGAACACCCTTTCTCCATGAGCACTGAGACTCTGGCTGCGCTGGGCACGCCTGGAGAAGTGCCGCTGGGACCGAGTGCCGAGCATCACTTCATCCCTCATCTTCACAGTAGCGTGTACTCCACGGAGCCAGGGCTCCGCTCCCTGGAGCGTAACTCGGCTGAAACCCGATACCCCAAGGACAATCCCTCAACCTCCACCAAGACACCTGCCCTGTGCTGTGTCTGTTTATTCTTCATAAAACAAGTGTCGGCCTGAACCCCAGAGTCGGCCATATGAGAAGCCGTCTGTAACCTGTGACCAAGGAGCCTGGGGCTCTGGGGTTTAGTCACAGAGGAGGGTGATGATGAGGCTGGTCTTCTCATGATTTGTTTCACCTAGTGGGCACTCGAACCAGATGGGCAGGGTCCCCACAGCAAGCTGAGCGCAAGTGGTCCAGAAATGACAAATTGATTAAGTCAGCCTCCAGGCAGGCAACCAGTGACCACACCTAATTACTCAGTGACTGCTCGGGGCCTGACCGTTGGGATTCCACACCCGTGAGTCACTTGCTCCCCTTCTCTGCTTGGCTGTGTCTCCTCCTCCAGCCGGCTTGTTAGTGCCTCTGCATAGCTGGTGCCTCTGCCAGCACTGAGGCCTTTGGGCACCATCAAGCAAGAGGTTCAGCCCTGAGCGCTAGCGAGGAGGTGTTGTTCTAGGTCCCAGGATTCTACATGGGCAGCATTGGAAATGAGGTGGAGCTTTGGGTTTCCTTGGTGGCTCAGAAGGTAAAGTGTCTGCCTGCAATGCGGGAGACCCGGGTTCAATCCCCGGGTTGGGAAGATCCCCCGGAGAAGGAAATGGCAACCCACTCTAGTACTCTTGCCTGGGAAATCCCATGGACGGAGGAACCTCGTAGGCTACAGTCCACGGGGTTGCAAAGACTTGGACACAACTGAGCGACTTCACTTTCTTTCTTTCTTTACCCATGTTAGTGTTGAGTACAGAATTTACTAAAATGAAAACAGAGAAGAAAAATATCAAGCATGAGGGGGTGGGAGCACAGAGTGGGAATCAGGAATGCCCCTGCACTCCCCTACCAAGGGCAAGAGACTTTGTCAGGTTCAAAGGCAGGATTCACTGATTCAGAGTCTGGCCAGGAACAAGGACCCCATGCCTGTCCTTGAGTAGAGAGCAGGCTGTTGTTCAGTCGCTCAGTCATGTCCGACTCTGTGACCCCATGGACTGCAGCATATCAGGCTCCCTTGTCCTCCACCATCTCCCGGAGTTTGCTCAAACTGATGTTTTACTGACTCAGTGATGTTATCTGACCATCTCATCCTCTGTCGTCCCCTTCTCCTTCAATCTTTCCCAGCATCAGGGTCTTCTCTATGAGTCAGTTCTTTGCATCAGGTGGCCAAAGTATTGAAGCTTCAGCTTCAGCATCAGTCCTTCCAATGAATATTCAGGACTGATCTCCTTTAGGATGGACTGGTTTGATCTCCTGGCTGTCCAAGAGACTCTCAAGAGTCTTCTCCAGCACGGGTATACCTGTGGCGGATTCATTTCGACGTTTGGCAAAACTAATACAATATTGTAAAGTTTAAAAATAAAATAAAATTAAAAAAAAAAAAAAAGAGTATTCTCCAGCATCACAGTTCAAAGGCAGGGATTCTTCCAGAGCACATAGTACGGGGAACTAGGTAAACAGTGCTGACCCTGCTAAAGAGTCATTCAAGGCCGATGAGGCCACCTGGAGATCAGTACTGGGGTGGAGGTGGTACCTGAGCAGAGACCAAGGCCACCCAGCGGGAGCGGCTCTGTGGTCAGGCACAGCCAGTGGGAATTAAGATTATAGAGACAATGTGGGCCCCGCTGGAGACAGTGACTGAAGCAGAGACTGGGAGGATGGACAGCCTGGCTCCCTCCCTCTCACTGGCCCAGCCTCTGGCCCAGGGTGGCCAGGAGCCAGTGCCCAGGGATCCCCAAAACCACAGTTTGCAGGAGTCAAACCTTTAGTGCCAAACATTTGGGAGAATGACTCTGACATTCCCATGAAGGGTGAGCTGGATGGACAGAGGTAAGGTAAGGGACGAACCAACCAAAGAAATCTGGAAAGGGCGTAGGCTGAAGGCCCTGGTGGGAGAATGACGGGGTGGCTGCAGACTGTGAGGACAGACCAGCCCAGGAGACAGTTCACTTGACCTTGAACTTGCGATGTGACACAGCAGGCGGACAGCACTGTTTCACCCCTCCTACCCCACCCCAGTCAGGAGGAGAAATCTGAACAGGGGAGTTTTAATGTAAAGCTATAAAGTACAACAAGGAACACCTGGCACTCCTTCCCAAAACCTCACCACAGGGCAGCAGAGAAAGTAAAAAGACATGCAAATACACACACGTGCGTGTGTATCTGTATGTGTGCATGCGCGCTCACTCAACCCTGTCCGACTCTGCACACTCATTTACCTTCACCGCATCTTTTGCTTTCCACCTTTTAAAACTGGAAAGAAATCAAAAGGCCTGCAGGGGGAGAAATCACAAAGAAACAAACCTATTTACACCACAAGTTCCAGAAAGCCTTAGAAACTTGAGCTCCCATGTACCAGTGAGTGGGGGATGAGGCCCAGTGGCGAGGTGTTCGACCGGCAGTTCATACCAGTTTGCGAGAACCAGCGGCGACACGTTCAGGACTTTTGTGAGTCAGCTTTTGAAAGCGGCCATCATCGACACTTAAATCACAGAAACTTAGAATTTAAAACATTTTCTGAAAAACCATGTAGAAGGTCCTCAGAACACATCACTTCCTAATTCTTCCATCATGCTTGGCTACTGTCCTTTCTCGAGGGGACCCGGTCTCTTGAATCTACGTGATGGGCGTGGCACAAGCGTCTCTGACAGACTCCGCCTCCAGGGACATCACATGGCGGCTGGAAACGGGCCTCCAGGGGAACATTGGCCACACGGGAATCGGCAGACACTAGACACCAGGGCTGATTTCTCCTCTAGAAAGGAGTTGTTTAACATTTCCTAAGGCGCCGCTGGATGAGGCTGAAAACACACCATCTTAGACCCTCCTGTCCCGCCCCTGCTTCATACTCTGTCTCCATCCAGACAGAAGAGTAAGGGTGTCCCGTGGGGGAACTGAATCGGGGTCTGGGCTTTGGGACCTCAGGCACAGCAGATCGTCTTGAAAATAGAGCCATTATACACATTTATCCCCCTGGATGGTAAGACTTGGTGGGTACAGGACAAAGGGCTAAAGAAAGGGGCGGCTGATAAAAAGTGCCCCCCAGAGGTGAGTCTCACCCACCAGTCCTCTGCCCATTCCCCTTCCCTGGGTCCTTCTCCAGGGGGCCACGAATCAGGCTTACATACCCAAGACTGGAGGAGGGTCTGGAATAAGAGACCCATGAGAGATAAAGCCCCCCAGGCCCTCACACTCAGGGCACCAAGGTGAAGCGTCTCGGTCCATCCGTGAGTCCTTCCACAAGCTTTGCTGGACGCCAGGGCCCTCCCAGCACACAGAGTCTCATTGTAGACTGTGGCTAGGTCACCAAAGAGCAGGAGCTATTCGAGAAAAAAACCCTCCTGTGAAAGTCAGAGACCAAAACCAACAAGCAGGCAAATGGGGAGAAGGGCTTGACTGGAGCTCAGTCCACACTGGGTCCCGTATGTGCGGAGCTGGGCTGGGAATCAGGACACGGGCTGACCATGTCCACCCCATCAACAGGCAGGAGCATCCCCGAGGTGCTGATCAGTGTCCCCGCAAGACATGCCCATCTGGAGCCTGTGAGTGGGGCCTTCCTGGGGAAGGGTCTTGGCCTGGGTGCAGCACCTGCATTGGAGTCCATCCTGACTGAAGCCCCCATACCCCTACAGTGGCCACATGCCCTCCAGGGCACCCCCAGGACTCTCACGGATCAGGAACCCCAAGTCCCAAAGAAAGCAGGTTGGGGCTCCAGGTCCAGTCTTTGTAGCCAAACGCACAGACCAGGTGCAGAAGGTGGGCAGCTGGGAGCACCCCTCCTGGGGCACTGCACACTCCGGGCTCACTGCACACTCCGGGCTCCTCTCGGCGGTGCCTGAGTTGTGCTGTGTTCATGGCAGATGATCCAAGACTCCTTCATTTACAGACCCCGTGGGGAGCGGGCAGAGACGCTATGGAAACCCTGGGAACTGGCCAACTAGAAGAGACCTTGACAGCTCAGCTTTAAAACGTGGTGTCCGCTCCCGCCACCCGGAACTGCCAGAGACCTTCCAACCATGGTCAGCCTACTGACTGCAGTCAGACGTTGAGCAGGGCAGGAGTCCAGGCTCTCCAAGGACCGCCCATCCCACTGAAACATGGGTCCAGTGGTCCATCCCACAGCTGGTGAGAGCCGAGCACATGTTCCCCAGAGCCTCCATCCTTTGCCCAAGTCCTTGTCCTGAAACCCCATCTTCTGTCCTTAGGATGGGCGTGGCCCTGATGATCTTGGCTTCTGACCTTAGAAACAGGCTCCTATCACACAGTGCTTAATAGCATCAGCGCTGATTGACTTCTGGACACCTTAGACACCTTCACTTTTCCTGGAAGTGTTTCCTTTTAGCAGTGACAGCATTCCCAAAGCTGTCCCAGGGACTGCCAGCCCATACCCTGTCCCAAGGGCCTGCCTGCTGGAGTCTTGGCCACCCTCAGATGGAGATGGGGCAGGGCGGCTCTTCGCAGACATTCCCCCATTCCTCCTGGGGCAAATCGCTGCCTCCTCTCAGCTCTGAGCCTCTCCAGAGTCTTCTTACCATGCTCCCAGTAACAACGTCTCTGCATCTTGTCATCCATCTCCCCTTCCAGGCTGGGATCATAGAAAACTAGAAAAACAGGGGCTTCCCTGGCAGTCAAGTGGTTAAGAGACCATGCTTCCGACTGAGGAGGCACAGGTTCGATCCCTGGTAAGAGAACTGAAATCCCACATGCTGCATGGCATGGCCAAAAAACTAAAAAATAAAATTTAAACATTAAAAAGGAAAAACCAAAGCCGCAGCCGTCTCTAACATTTTAAAGATGAGCCCAGTGCCTGGCACACCATGGGCGTTCAATAACGATGGCCTGATCCGTGATTGAATAAATTAACAGGAGCCAGGGCGGAATAAACCACAGGGAAAGATATTCACAGGCTACACAGCTGGGCAACGGGCGATTCTTCATTGACACTCCAGCTCCGCACGAAATTCAAATTCTCATTAGAGCACAGCCTAAAACACAATCCCCACTTTAACCACGATCCTGAGAAAGGCAGCGATGGGGGGACCTTAATGCGTTCTTCCTATTGACGACAGCCCCGCGAAAAGGAATGAAAGGCTCAGCTTCAAACACTTTGCTGTGAAAGCCTAAAAGGAAGCAAATTCAGCGTGGTAGCGTGAGGCCCGGGGCCCTTTCAGACACACCACGGCCACCGACTCGCTGGGTCTGCGACGCGCCCCGTGACACGCCGCCGTGCCAACCCGCATTCTGAGTCACCCAAGCAGATTTAATGCCCTCGCCACAATGCCTCTCTCGGCCTTTTCTTCTGAACGTGGTTAAAGGGAAGATTCCGATCTACCTAGGAAAGGATTTTAATCAGTTTAGTTCCGGAAATAACTATGGAAATTCAGATTTTTCCATTCTACTGCTTCTGAACGTTATATTCTAACAAATGGCTGATGAAGCCCTCCTTTTTTTTCACCCCCTCTTTTATTTCACTCCCAACCCCAACCAGTTGGGAGAAATGACATGATAGTCAGCCCTTCTGAATCCAGCATGGAAAAGGCTGAGTGAATAAGCATATGAAAAGCCAGCAGAAATGAAGCTTCGGAAATTAAGAAAAACACCAATGTTGCCCATTGCTTGTCACACACCCTACAGATAACCAGCAACGAGCCCCCCCGGCCCCCGCCGTGAAGAGCCTTCCTCCCACGGCCAGTCATCTCAGTCCTTGGGAAGCACAAGCCTGGGAAACCCAGACGAGGCCGATGGACAGTGGCTGACAGCAGGGATGGCCACCGTGAACGCGTGCAGACTTCACACAGGCCTGCAAAGCACAGGGCGCCCTCGAGATGCGACTTTGAAGGCACTCTGGGCCGCAGAGCACAGAAGCACTGGGACAGGGAAGGAATCTCGCCCCAAGCTTGGGAAGTCTTGGTGTGGCTTCAGAGGTGCTTCAGAGGGGTAAAGCACTGACTCGCCCCTTTATCCCATCACTCAGCCGTGTTTATTGGCACACGCACGTCTCTGACCTCTGCAAGAACCCTTTAATGAAGGTGGAGAAGCCGGTTTAAGGGCGAGAAAACTGAGGTTCGTGGAAGGACTGTTACCTGCATCACCCAGTTGCTGAGACGCAGAATCGAATCTGTCACCCTGCCTTCACGCAGCCCTGTCACCAACCGCATTCTTTCTGGGGCCTTCTAAACTAAATATTGTAATTCTCTTGATTTTGTTTTTATTTCTGCTTTTTTTTAAATTGCTTTATTCATCCTACTTTCTTCACAAATTCCTTTAGTTCTGATGTCTTCCTTGCTTTGTAAATCGAATGTTCATTTTTCTTCCTTCCTGCTTTAAAGGTGTTTACAGTTATTGCAAAAAATAAAAAAGATAAAACCTCCCAGGGGCACCTCAAATGTTGACTACAGTTTATTTGCCTGTGCCTTTTTCACAAGTGTCTTTAATGTAAACTAGTAATGAACCAAATTTGTGAAATTAAAATGAGAATTTCGGTCTGAATCCTGTGACATTAAACTCTTTTCAGGCGCCATGAGCCTCTCAGTCCGAGTCCTGCACGAGCCCTGAAGGTGCGCCTTGCTCTCCCCTGTCAGCTAGTGTCCTTCTGCGGCGCTGAGGGGCAAGGAAAGGGGAGCTGGGGGCTCTGGGGACCCCTAGGATGTGCCCCCAGCTCCAGGACCGTCAAGGACCTGCTCTGAACAGATAGTAGGTAAGCAATGAATAGCAGACAGAATTCTCGTGTCTCATGGTTGGCTTATCCGAGACCCAGGTCCCTCCGCCTCAGCTCTGCTGACATCTGGGGCCAGCAATTGTTTGCTGGGGGCCCTCTGTTCACTGTAGGATGCCCTGTCCCTTCCCTCGCCTCCACCCACCAGGTGCCCATAGCGTCCTCACCCCCAGGAGAGACAACCAAAAATGTCCCCAGACCCTGCCCGTTGTTCCCAGGGGACAAACCAGGGGACAAAAGCACCAAGTTGAGACAGGTGTGCCCCACTCCTTCAGTCTCCGCCCGCGGGCAGGTATTCGCTCTCGATATTTCTCTGGAATGCATTGTTTCTTGCACAGAAAATGCAGCCTGCGCCCAGAGGCTGCGGAAGAGGGGCTCTGGACCTGAGCACAGGCTCTGGGTGCCCCAGGCAGCTGACCAGCACTCTGCAGGGTCTGTGGAATTTGACCATCTCAGGAACCCTGTGAAGCAGGAACTGTTATCACCCGACTTTATAAATGAGGAAACTGAGGATCTCCAAGATTCTCCAGGACACGAGCACTGAGGGCTCTTTGGGCTTCATGCTAAGCTGCCCCAACTCTGGCCGAGGTCTCCGTCTTCTCGAAGGCAGACCTCCACGCTGTGGTCCAGCCTTTGGCTAGGCCATCCTAGACGTGACCGTGGAAGCCGTGTCCATGATGCGTGTGTTAGTTCCCAGATGGTAACGAAACCACATGTATATGTGTGAGTGAGTGTAAGAGCCAATACCAGGGAAGAAAACCCTTAGCATTTTATAGAAGAGTCAAGCCGTCATTGATCACCCAGAAAGCAAAAAACTTGCTGCAAATACAAACTGCCTACAATAAATAATTTAATTTCCTATCAGACCTTCCCCAAACTAGCATCATTCCATATTAAATGGCCCTGTTATCAGTATTTTAGAGTCCTGGCAGGCACTGCCTGTATACACTGTCAAAGGTATACAGGAGCTTTCCTTGGAGGGTCCAAGACCACAGGTAAAGGAAAGTGAAGTGTTTTTTAATACTGGGTGGATTGTTTCAAACATTTAGCTACCATTGCTCAAGAGAGATGAGATCTTGGTGGCTCGTATCCATACAGAGGTACCCTCCTGGAGCTTCATACTGAAGCCTGGTCCTTCCGGGAGGGAACTTTGGGGACCTTCCTGAGCTAATCCACCATCGCCACTCAGCCCATTCAGGGCAGATTCACGTGAGACTCCAGATTCTGCGATGCCAGGCTTAACTTAGATGCAAAGTCTCCTGGACCCATGATTGATGGTCAGTGTCCTCACAGGAGGAGCCCAACAAAGGCAGAATTTCCACATTCCTAAAAAATGGGTCACACTGCTGAGCTGCTCTCTCCTGAGGAGACCCCAAGAAAAGGCCAGCTGTCAGTGATTTGGAATTTCTTGCTACTCAGTCAGAGAACTGAACCCCGATGTCCACGGGGCCTCGTCCCAGTTTGCAGCAACGCTGCTGGGAGGACTAAAGTCCATTGTCCTGTGGACTGCTTTGTGCCCAAAGGATTTCACATCTGGTGTTTTCAGTGACATTATTTTCCTTCTTCATTTTCGGGAACCCAGTAAATAGCTTATACATTAAACCAAATGAAAAGCCTTTATTGCTGACAACAGACTGCCTCCTGGGTGGCTTGCATGGTCTTCCTGCCTGCTGCCCTTTGGAATAGAGCTTCAGGTGGAAGGGTGGGGCCGGGGGGGGGGGGCAGAAAAGCTTCCCCACCTCCAGTGCCAGGCAGAGCTGTCAAGGATCTGATGGCTGATTTCCTCCCCAGCCCAGACCCTGCCCCACATTGGAGCTCCTGGTATCCACGTGGGGTCCAAATGCCATCACTCGTTAGATCACCAACAGTTTTATTACCATCTCAGAAGGCTGGCATTTTCAAAGATCTTTCTCTTTTTTTTTCTTTTTATTAAAAGTTTTTATTTTGTATTGGGGTATAGCCAACTAGGGCTTCCCTGGTGGCTCAGACAGTAAAGAATCCACCTGCAATACGGGAGACCTGGGTTCAATCCCGGGGTTGGGAAGATCCCCTGGAGGAGGGCACAGCAACCCACTCCAGTATTCTTGCCTAGAGAATCTCCATCGACAGAGGAGACTTGAGGGCTACAGTCCATGGGGTCGTAGAGTCAGACACAACTGCGTGACTAAGCACAGCACATAGCCAATTAACAAATAGTGTGGAGTTTCAGGTGAACAGTGAAGAGACTCAGCCATAGATACACATGTATCCACTCTCCCCCAAACCCCTCTCCCATCCAGGCTGCCACATGACACTGAGCAGAGTTCCCCATGCTATATAGTAGGTCCTTGTTGGTTATCTATTTTAAATACAGCAGTGTGTACGTGTCAAAGATCCTTCCATCACAAGAGAGGCCAAAAGGATGACAGAAGCGCAGAATTCAGACTCTCATCTCTGCATTTGAGAAGAGCTGCGGCTTCTGCCCAGCCCTTCTCCCCCCAGTGGCGACCACAAATCCCAAACCGCGCACATGACCTCTGCCCGCTCCACGTTTAAAATATTAATTGATGACATCCCCACTGATGTTCCGTGCCTTTGACCTGGGCCTCAATCATCCCACCTGCAGCCACACTGTCCCGTGCCATTGCTCCCAGGAGGGATGGTACACCAGAGATCAAAGGAAAGGATTCCAATCTGGATAAGTGGGTCTTCAGGGGGGATCCCAGGTGGCTCAGAGATAAAGAATCTGCCTGCAATGCACGAGAAGCAAGAGAGATGGGTTTGATCTCTGGGTCGGGAAGGTCCCCTAGAGGAGGAAATGGCAGCCCACTCCAGTATTCTTGCCTGGAGAATCCCATGGACAGAGGAGCCTGGCGGGCTAGTTCATGGGGTCGCAAAGACTCAGGCGTGACTGAGCATCTGAGCAGGCACGCACACGGGGGGGGGGGGAGGGGGCAGAGAAGAGGATTTCTGGAGGAGCAGAGAGGGCTTAGTCACTGGCACATCCCGCAGATGGAGCCTGCACCCTGAGACGCACAGGGGTCTGTGACACCGTGTGCTGAGCTCTACAGGGAGACAGGAAATCCACACGCTGTGTCCAGACTCAGTTCCTCCTCTCTCCCTCCACACCTCGGTGCAGGAGGAAGTGGCTGGTGATTTTCACTGGCTTCAAGAGGTGGGAATGCAGAAAAGAGCAGGCTGCAGCCTACCCAGTACCCAAGTACACTGTGGTCCGGCGTGCTGTGGAATGGCAGATAGAGAGCCTTGAACAGGGCTGCCAGAGGAGCCCTGACTGAGAACCAGAGGACATCTCAGCAGACGCCAGTGGGGATGGGGCAGGGTGCCTCTGAATGGCAGAGATGGGGCTGCAACATTGAATTATTTTTATTTGCCTATTAGAGAGCTGTTTTTCACTAGTCATGTATGGGTGTGACAGGTGGACCACAAAGAAGGCTGAACGCTGAAGCTTTTGATGCTTTTGAAGCTTGGAGCTAATGCCTTTGAACCGTGGTGTTGAAGACTCTTAGAGTTCCTTGGACTGCAAGGAAATCAAACCAGTCAATCCTAAAGGAAATCAGTCCTGACTATTCATTGGAAGGACTGACGCAGAAGCTGAAGCTCCAATCTTTGGCCACCTGATGCGAAGAGCTGACTCATTGGAAACGACTCCGATGCTGGTAAAGACTGAGGGCAGGAGGAGGAGGTGATGACAGAGGATGAGATGGTTGGATGGCATCACTGACTCAGTGGACTTGAGTTTGAGCAAGCTCTGGGAGATAGGGAAGGACAGGAAAGCCTGGAGTTCTGCAGTCCATGGGGTTGCAAAGAGTTGGACACCACTGAACTTGGGGGTGCAATCCATCCCCCGCTCTGCACTGGCTGCATGGTAAGTATATTCCTGTCTGAACTCAGGCCACCAGGTAGCACAGAGCAAACTCCAGTCCTTTTCTATCATCAAGAACGTTTATTTGGGTCACAGTCTCCTCTGATTTCACTTTGCCACCTGCCGATCCCTTCTCCCTGACCTTGGTGTCTTCACCTATGGTTACATCATTATCCATCTGACCTGAATCCTATTTGGAACAAGGCAAGGGTCAGTGGTAAAGCATCCGCCTGACAATGCAGGAGACCCAGGTCTGATCCCTGGGTCGGGAAGATTCCCCTGGAGAAGGAAATGGCAAACCCTTCCAGTATTCTCGCCTGGAGAATCCCATAGAGGGAGGAGCCTGGCGGACTAGTCTGTGGGGTTGCAGAGAGCCGGATATGACTTAGGGACTAAACCACCACAAGGCGCACGTGGACCTGAGAACATGTATGTGTATCAAGTAGATGTTTAAAATAATATGTAAGCTGGGTTTCACTTCAGCCCTAAGCCCTCTGAGAAGGGGGAGCCCTCCTGCAGTAGGTTGGAAGCAGGGCCTGGGGGGCTGTCTGCTGTGGAAACCGACGTGCCCAGGGCATTTTCCTATAGTGGGAGCAGCCCCCAGGTTCCCAGGTGAGCCTGGAGTCCCGGTCCGGGTCCACCTTTGTGTTGGCAAAAGCTCTCTCTGTTCATCGGTCCCAACAGAGGGTGGGGTGGGGGGGGGCTCATCAGGAAGCCACGCCCTCCTCTGGGTTCCTGCCCAGACATGCCCACCAAACCCCCACTGCTCCTGTAGCCCATGTAGATGATAGGGGCTTCCTGAGAGAGCTCTTCCTGACCACTAGTAAGGGGGGGTTAATTTGGTGACGGCACAGGCCAGGATTGTACTTATTGCACGGCCTGAAGAACAGGCTCATGGATGGATTATCTTTTAAATGAAGAATCTGTCTTGATCAGAGAAAAAGAAAGGACTTAAACCACAGAGCCTCAGCAGGGAAGGTTCAAGGCCTGGCGGACACGAGGGTGAGTTCCAGGCCCTCAACCCTTTTGGGCAGACTGCAAACTGGGACTTTTCTTTACCAACTTTGCATTGACAAGTGCACCTACCAACCAGCTCCCCTCCCTTACACACAGGCAGAAATTTAAAAAAATTAAACCACAACACTCGCACTCAGATGTTTCTCCTTTCATATAATTTCATCCAAGTTAACCTCCTGGGATTTGCTTTTCTGACAGTATTCCTTTCTTTAAACATATTTATTAGGTCGATCACCTATGTTGCAAATATTTGTATATCATCATCAAACACACCGCCTGAATGCCAAACATGCTTTGAAAACTGAGATCTGAACACCTTTTTAGGAAAAAAAACATCTTTATTAAAAAAAAATAATAACTTACAAATGGAAAGAACTCTCTGGAATACAAGGGTTTGTTTTGTGTGCCGTGTTACAGACTGGGATAGTGTCACTGCATTTATTTTTAATGTCACTTTACAATAATATTAATGTCACAAACTGCATTATAGAGCAGTTTTCGTTCCGTATCCCAGACCGGCCCAAAGCACCACACAGATATAAAACTATCGTCAATAAAACATTTCAGCCAGGACTGGCATATATATTTTTATATATATATATATATATATATATATATTTATATAGAGAGAGGCTTTCAAAACAGCTAACAATTAAAGTCATCCTTAGTCAAAACGGAAGTCAAACTAACCTCAGAACTACGACACTGAGTACATGTCAGCATGGATACCTCCCATACGATATTTAAAATATAAACTTTCAAATACACTGAGAGGGTACATCAAGAGTGAGAAAAATAGAGTCTTAAGATTTAAATACAAATCCCCATTATGAAACCTTTAGGCAGCACAGAAAAGTCCTATGTTACAGAAGTGCAGGCAAGCCTGTCCCGAAGCTGGTGTGACGAGCAGCGGGGGCTTGTCACAGGGGCCCCGCGAGGGTCACGCTGGGCCGAGAGCGAGAAAGGAGCCATAGGGACGCAGGCTGCCCCTCTCCACACCAACGAGGGTCGCCAAGCCCGAAGCCACTATGCTTTCCTCCGGAAAACCAGGCAGCCCGGCGGGTCGCCCCGCTGGAGCCCGGCGCACAGGTCCAGAGGCCGCGCGGGGCGTCATCACTTGGCATTCTGCTCCAAAGCGGAGTACTCGGTCTCCGACACGCGGGAGGCATCGATGAGCTTGGTGAGGCCTGTCTTGGCCGAGTACTTGAAGATGAAGGCCTTCATCAGCTCGTACCGGTAGTTGCGGTTGATGAAGCTGTAGAGCACGGGGTTGACACAGCAATGCACCAGCGACAGGCACTGCGTGACGTGCAGCGCCGTGAAGAGGAAGGCCTCCAGCTGGCAGGTGAAGGGGATGTAGTGCAGGATGGAGAAGATGTCCAGCAGCACCACCAGGTGGTAGGGCAGCCAGCACACCAGGAAGACCACCACGTAGGAGAGGATGATCTTCCGGCTGCTTTGCTTCTCCTGGTCGCTGGAGGAGGCGATGGCACGGGCCAGCAGGAAGTAGAAGACAGCGATGATGCAGAACGGAATGGCGAAGCCCAGGATCACGGAGACCAGCTCCATGCTGATGAGCCATTCCTTGACGCTGTGCTCGGGGTAGAAAGCCCGGCAGTAGGTCTCGTTGTTGGAGGCGGACGTCACGGTCTTCAGGTAGTAGGTGTCGGGCAGGGACACGCCGAAGGCCAGCAGCCACACCAGGACACACACGGCGCGGCGCACCAGCCTCTTCTTGCGGCTGGAGGTGCTGGCGAAGTAGGCGACGGACAGGTAGCGGTCCACGCTCATGCAGGTGAGGAAGAAGATGCTGCCAAAGAGGTTGATGGAGAAGATGAGGTGGGTGACCTTGCACGTGAGCTCGCCCATGGGCCACTGGTTGTGCTGCACGAGGCTGACCACCCAGACGGGGATGGTGACCACCACCCACAGGTCAGCGATGGCCAGGTTCAAGATGTAACAGTGCGTGTCGTAGCCCGTCGTCTTGGCCTGGATGTTCACCCAGACCACCACGGAGTTGGCGATCATGCCGATCACGAAGATGAAGATGTAGACGAAGGACAGCGTGTACAGCAGGACACTCTTGTTGGGTACGTGGCCGCACTGCAGGGTGTCCACCGCGATGCAGTCGCTGCCATTGCAGGGCCAGCTGATGTCGGAGAAGTTCCCCGGCTCCGAGTAGTCCAAGAGATGCAGATCCATGGTGTCGAGGGCAGCGGTCGAACGGCCTGCGCGCAAAAGCAAATAGAGTTTTAAAAGATGCAAGAGGAGAATGGATCCCTTAGCAAACGCTCCAGGCCTGTAAAGCGCTTTCCCAGCACCCCCATCTGCTCAGCAGTTTCACAGTAGCTCCCAAGTAACTTTGCAAAGAAAGGAGAGAACAAAACTGACCGCGACAGAATCTGCAAAACACACCCACATTCTAAAACCATGTGAGTCCATCTCTCTCAAAGAGTGAAAGCGTTCGCTTCCTCTGTCTTTGCAGGACTGTGTTCTCAAGAGGTCACCAGACTGGGCTGTGCCGGGATGTGAAACTGACACACTCTGGGGGGTCAGAGGGACGTCGGGCAGCTGAGCCTCAGCCCACAGGTGCGTGTGGCCAGCTCACTTTCCCCTGCGGACGGCAGGGGCATTTCACCCACATACCCAAGAGCAGAGGGTGGATCTGTTCCCTGCACTGGTGAGTCACAAGCGTCCTGCTTGGCCGTGTCGGGCTGCCTGCGGTTTGCAGACCTCTGGAGGTGTGGACAGTGTGTGGCCCACCCCGCAATTTCACTACGCCCCCATCCACAGTCTCTGACTTTGCCATGTGATTCTCAACTCAGAGCCACCAACCGGCCATCTCCGAATGTGGGCCATTGCCTGGTTTTCCACCTTTTATTTGTCCAACTGCTTTGAGAGCAACTTGTACCAAGACCCAAAGCTGGGTCTTGGAGGGGCTGGCTTTTCCTAATGGTCTTCCCTGCTGATGTGGCGTGAGGTCAACACTCTCGACCGGCACCATCTTAACACCCAGAAGAACCCCGGCCTGAGGCGTTACTGTGCCCGGGGATGACGGCCCACTGGCACCAGCCCTGAGAGCTGCCCAGGGCTGTCTTCTCCTGCTGACCCGCCCGCCTGCAGGCTCTGAAGTGCCCCCACCACCACCCTGGGTGGACAGCCTCACTGCGTCCCCACAGGAAGGGGCTGTAAAATGAAACCATTCTGCCCAAGGGTGCCCGGCTGGGCATCGCCATCTACAGTAGGGAGTCTGTTCCTCCTTCTCCCGTCGCAGGTAAGGACCGACTGCAAGCCAAGCTTATTTGCCAAGTTCATCTAAACTGGACTCCAGGCCACACACGAGAGGTCCCGGAGGATGGGGAAGGATGGTCAAGGATGGTCCCTGAGTCAGGGCCCAGTGGCCGGGCTAACAGTCCACAGAGACCCAGCTGGGAGAGCACCCCTCTGGTGACCAGACCGTCCTGGGCTGGGATTCGGGCTCCTGCCTCATTAGTGTTTCATGTGAGTCTAGTTAATCCATCATCTGCCACTGCTTTCTCAGCGCACCAGCCCCCGTCTCCCAGGGCTACCTAAGAACTCACGGGCTGAGGACAGAATCTAACAGACAGAAACTCAAAACCGCATCCACCCCCTCTCTTGACCTATCAAAAAGCACGGACTCGCTTACTTCTTGCTCCACATTCAAAACTGACCAAGTGGCTAAGTGGTCAATGTCCCGCCCTGAGAGGGGGGAAAGGCAGGAGCTACCTGCAGACAGCGAGCTGATGCCTTTACCTCCAGGGGAAACGAGCAGATGCCCAAGAAGTGAGGCCATTCACCTGCTGCCGCCCAAGGCCACCTCAGTCTCCAGACTCACAGCTGAGGACCTGCCCTAGGACCACAGGTATGGAGATGGCCCTCAGTTGCTGTCTGTTCGCCTCTGTGAGCAGCAGGTGGCCGCTGGTTCCCTTCCAGGTGACCTGACCGGGCCTCAGCATCCCCTGCTGCTGATGGACACAGCTGGATCTCTAAGGAGGAGGTGGTGGAGCCACAGGGCCCGAGGCCAGGAAACCTGGTGGTCCTCAGAGCCTCCCCCCATCACCAGAGGACACTTAGGCCCTGGGACCACCGACTTGGTCAGGCAAAACCTGACCAGAGGGCACGCATGGAAAATCAGTAAGGTCAAGTTGAAGTGAAATGAAGTGAAGGTCACTCAGTTGTGTCCGACGCTTTGCGACCCCATGGACTACACAGTCCAGGGGATTCTCCAGGCCAGGATACTGGAGTGCGTGGCCTTTCCCTTCTCCAGGGGATCTTCCCAACCCAGGGATCGAACCCAGATCTCCCGTATTGCCGGTGGATTCTTTGTCAGCTGAGCCATCAGGGAAGCCCAAGGTCAAGTTAGGACAAATAAACTCATCCTCCTAAGAGACTGTGGAAGACGCAGCTGGAGGACCCCAAGCAGACATGGACACACAGCGCATGCCTGTGAGAGACCAGGCCTGGACTGGCCTCGCGGTGGGCAGCCACCTCCAGACCCTGCCTTCAAGGTGCTCCTGACCCTCCCACCACCCTGGGCAGCCAGGAACTGATGGTGCCTGCCGCACCCCTGACTTCAGGAGAGAGGGAGGGAACGACTTGGGCTTTGCTCTCCTGTATGGCTGTAAGGTGTGACCCCCTTTTTCCCATCTCCTTAAAATGAAACACATCCACAGCTGAGCGTCGTTTCCGATTTGGCCCAGCCACCTCATTCTTTCTGGAGCTGTTAGCAATTGTGCTCTGCTCTTTCAGGAGAAGCATACAAGACACCTTCCAACCTGGGCGGGGGCTTCCAACCTTCCGGTGTCATATTTTCTTGTCTTTTCATACTGTTGATGGGGTTCTCACAGCAAGAATACTGGAGCGGCCTGCCCTTCCCTTCTCCAGTGGACCATGTTTTGTCAGAACTCTTCACTGTGACCCATCCATCTCGGGTGATGGACTCGTGGCTCATAGCTTCACTGAGTAACACAAGCCCCTTCGCCACGACCAGGCTGTGATCCATGAAACACACTTGCAGCACGGCATGGGGCTTCCCTAAGGCCTAGTGGTAAAGGTGGCATGGGTGGTAAGGAACCCTTCTGCCAGCGCAGGAAACAGAAGAGACATGGGTTCAATCCCTGAGTCAGGAAGATCCCCTGGAGGAAGAAATGGCAACCCAACTCCAGTATTCTTGCCTGGAAAATCCCACAGACAGAGGAGCCTGGTGGGCTACAGCCTGTGGGGTTGCAGAGTTGGCGCAACTGAGTGACTAACACTTTCACTTTAGCTTATAAAGCACTTTCAGCCCATGACCTCATCTGACCCGGCTCCCTGCAGAACTCAGCTGGAGGACGAGCTGCTGCCCCACAGAGGCGGGCAGAGCGGGGCTGGGCCCTGGCTGAGAGCCCTTTCCTCTGCCCGCCCTGGCACAGCCCTACTAGGCCTCCACAGATGCAGCCAGAATCCCTGGAGTCTGCGCCGTGCACAGGGGCTGGAGAAAAAGGAAGCCTGACTGAGATGCTATGCCCCCACCTCTGTCTTCCCCACAAGGAGTCATCCCGCTAACTGGACACGTGGAGGGGCACGGCTCAGTGTGGACGGAGGGGCCCACGGGCACTGGAGGCCTACAGGAATCACCAGGAGTCTGTGTCCCTCCAGGGCCCACGTCTCCCGCACAGCAGACCGTCCACACTCACACCTCTGGGCCTGGGCCGGCGCTCCGTGTCCCCTGGGCCGCGGCCAAGGTAAGGAAGGGCTCAGGGATCCCATCGGGTCCTTAGGTTTCTGGCCTCTGGACAATGAAAACCCGACTTAATGATCACTGGCCCTCTGGGACCAGAAGGTGACTTAAGAGTCGGTCCACCGCGCCCCCTCCCCCACAGTCCTCTCTGTTTCCTCTTGGGCAGTGTGGGGAACCTTCCAGGAGGGGCTGGGGGTACAGCAGAGGCTTGGGGGGGGGCGCCATGCTGGACCTTGAAAGCCAGCTGGTCCACCGATCATCCACCACCAATCACTGACCAGCCACCAGCCCAGGAGATGAGCCAGAGGCCTACGCCGTGCCCACTGGCCTTCTTCCAGGGAGCCCACCGGCCCCTCCCCTCCCAGGGCAGAGGCTCCAGGGGTCCAGAGAAGTAAGGGAGGCCGCAAGAGAGGAGGTGTGCACGCAAGGAGTGCAGCAATCCAGCCCCCCGCAGATCTAAACGGGAAGCCAAAGAGGGGGGGAAATGCTGCAGGAGAGAGCAGCCCACGTCATCTGTCATTTTTCACCTGTTGTGTTTTGGAAACAAACAAGGGCTCTTTCCAGAAAAAGAGAATAGTATCGTATAAAGATATCTGCCAGGTCACGGAGAATGCAGTCGGTGGGCCTCTGAGCGTGTGTCCAGGAGGCCCAAGGCTAATCATGGGTGGTCCCCGCGCCTAAGACAACAAACTTCCTAAGTCACTGTCTTAGATTTTAACAGGTGATGTTCTCAAGACCCTGACCTAACAAAGATGTGATCCAGCAACTGCAGAACGTCTACCCAGGCCCCTGGCTCCCCAGTGCCCGGCCAAACTTGAGGGAGGCAGGGGTGAGGGGAACGTCCCATCAACGCCCCGAGACCCTTCACCAGAGTCTCCACTTGCCCCCAGGAAAAGCGAGGGGTCATCCCATGCAACTGGAGGGCTCACTGCCTATGCCGACTGGGAAGCATGGCCGTGATCCTCGTATACACGGTGACATCTCCAGGCCATGTGGCCGGTCTGCGATGGTAGGAAGGGCAGTGGTGAGGCTGAGGATCCCAGGGCCTGAAGCCGACTCCCAATCCACGTGGACCAGACCCCCTCTGCTGCAATAAGCCAGCAGTTCCATTCCTGTCGGCTTGGGCCAGAGCTCAGGAGGGACCTCTGGGTGACAGTCACACCTGCCCACCACCTGCGTCCCTGGGGGTCAGAGCCCCCACCAGGGAGGGCAGGAGAATGACAGACGACTTCTGACACAGGTTAATAACATCTGCGTAAAGATTCCTCATGGAAGGAAAGCAACCGGGCTTGGGATAAAAGATTCCTCCAGTTCTTTGATCTCACAAGTTCACACATTCTCTTCTCAAAATAAATATTCCCAAGATGCAAGGATGTTTATTGGAGCACTATTTATACACCAGCAAAAAAAATTGGTGACAACATAAATGTCGATCCATGAAGGACCGCAAACCACTGTCTGGAATATAATATAGCTGTACAAAGAAAGAGGGGATGCTTTTATGAACATGGAAAGCTACACATATATACATGCCAAAAAAACAAGAATTATGTGCATTTTTATAGGGACATGTATGTGCATAAGAGGCTTCCCAGGTGGCACTAGTGGTAAAGAACCTGCCTGCCAAGGCAGGAGAGCAAGAGATGCGGGTTCAGCCCCTAAGCCAGGAAGATCCCCTGGAGGAGGGCACGGCAGCCCACCCCAGTATTCTTGCCTGGAGAATCCCATGGAGAGAGGAGCCTGGCGGGCTGCGGTCCATGGGGTCACAAAGAGTCGGACACGACTGAAGTGACTGGGCGCACACCCATGTGTGCGTAAAAGCGTGGGGAAAGATCTGCAGTGAAGAGAAAACTGGGCTGGAAGTGCGGGATAAGAGGACAAAGGGGGACTGTAGCTTTCACCCCACACACTTCTCTGTGATCTGAAACTTGGCATCAAGAGTTACGGAAATTTTACTAGAGGCACGAATGTCCCACAGAACAATGGCGGTTTGTGGTCCATTTTTTCTAGACCAGAGGGACCCCGCTGAAAACAAAACAGTAATCAGCATCACTTTTTTTTCATTCCCCTTTTCCCAATGGGTACTGGTTTCTCTCACCAAGCTCCCTCTATAGGGATCACTTCCTGTAGATTCTGGGTCCAACATCTGCACCCAGAGAGCATCACACTGCCACCAGGACAGGAAGTAGATTTTCCTATGGCCTGGAGGATGGAGAACCAGGGTGTGTCCACCTCGTCACCCCCACCCCCAACCCCGCACTGGCATCTGTAAGAGACTCATCTACCACTCACATCCCCATTTGCTGGAAGGGAGATGTCCCCTCGTCTCTCAGGCTTATTATTCATCAATCAAGGTTCCTTGGTGACCACAGCACAGCTCCAAGCAGCCTGACACATTCAGCTGCCCTCAGTGGTCTCCCTGCGCTCACCCTGCAAGCTGAGGGCAAAGCCAGAACAAAGCATCTCCAAGTTCAGGGTCTCCATGGGCTGGTGCTTTGGCCTGCAAGGAACATGTCCTTCCACTGGACCACAGTCACCCCCTGCAGGACACGGATGGCCCCACGTTCAGGTGCCCAGCCGGAGTTCCCAACACTGCCTTCAGCATGTGAGCAGTTTCCAGTCACAGACCTGGAACGCCCTTCCCAGCCAGCCGGGCAGGCCCCCTCTCCCCATTTACACCCTCTGTTACTCCCACCTCCTCCCAGCCAGGCCGTATACCTCCACTCTGTGTCGCTGGGCTGTTCCCCGGTCCCCCTCCTTCCTGCTCAAGCCCCCACCCCACGACGTCTTACTGCCTGTGTACAGGGCAGCCAGCAATGGCGCCTGGACAAAGCACGTGTTCAATGAATTCATAATGAATCAACAGTGAATCAAGCTCCCGAGACCAGAATGTGAGATTATCAATGGAAACAGGAGCCCCGAGGAGACTATTCCGGAACCCTCCCTTGAGCTAAGTCTCGCCCGTTTCTATGCCTGCCAATGTTTGTGGAGCCCCTTCTGTGAGAGGCACTGCTCTGGGGCAATAACAGACCAGAATCATCACTCCCCACCCACCCCAGGGGACCTGCCAGCTAACCAAGAAGCTCGGGAAGGCAGCGTGGACATCGCTGGAGCGTGGAGAGGGACTTCCACTCCAGTGACCGATGGGGACCCCCCAGAGGAAAGTGGGTGCTGGGGTGGCCAGGGATGTGCTACCGGAGGGTCACCGAACCTGGCTGAGCCTGTCCGTGCGGGAGCCACCACGGTCTTGAGCAAGGGCCTGGCTTTGGGGCAGAAAAGGCTTTGAGGGAGGAGGCAGCAGGCCTGCAGGGGAAGCCAGGTGCTTGTCAGGCCCAGGTGCAGTGCAGAGAAGGTGACACGGGCCGGGCTACCCAGGGCACCGACTCGGACGCCGAGGGGTCCCTGGGCTCTCCAGGATCTGTGCCCGGGCGACATTCTTCACTGGCTTTTCTGCAATTGGGGCTCAACTCATGTCCTCCCAGGGTGGAATTTCACGGAGCAGCTCAGTGTTGTCCCAACACGATCACCCAGCCTAGCTAACCGCACCGCTGGGCACCTGGAAACTGAGGCCAGACAGGCAGCGGGACCAGAAACTCAGGGGTGTGGCTGAAACCAGCTCTGTTCACCCTCCCCACACCCCAGGGACTCTCCAGGGGGACGCAGAAGCAGGTCTGCTGCGAAAGCCCAGCCCTTTCCACTCCAGGAGCGCAATTTATATACGGAAGACCTGCACCATTCCTTTCTTTTTTTCAAATTAATTAATTTTAACTGGAGGCTAATCACAATATTGTGGTGTTTTTGCCAAACATCGACATGAATCGGCCACGGGTAGACATGTGTGCCCCCATCCCCCTCCCCACCCCTCCCTCTGGGCTGTCCCGGAGCGCCGGTGCTAAGTCCTTAGGAAACTGCACAGCTCTGGGGTTTGTTCATTTCGTACCAATCCTGCGTTAAATCTATGGGGACGTCCAGGAAAGTTTTGGCCCAGGCTTGGGAGGCCAGCTGCTAGGACTGAGAGCAGAGTTGGGGCAGGGGGGCAGTCTGTCTCCCCCCACCCCATGTCAAACAAACAGAACAATGCCATCCTGGCTGCTGTTATTTTTCACAAGCAAAGCACTGCTCTGAGTTGTTTGAGAGAGAGAGAGAAAAATCCAAACCGTAATCCAGATACAGGCCATCAATTTCCAGAGTCCTCAGACACTTCGCATTGATACACGGGAGAACTGGGGGAAAGAGAACGAACCCCATGTCCAGAAACCTGATCTGTTCTATTGTGCTCAGCGGCCCGACTGGGAAGCGGCACAGGACCCAGGAGGGCAGACCCAGAGGTTCCCACGGCACAAAGGCTGCCCTCTGGGCTGGCGGGTGTAACCAGAGCCCTAATTCCCACCCAGCTTAGAAGCAGGACGAGCGGTGGGGGGTCAGCCAGCCTAGGACAACCCCAAACCCTGGGCTACACACAGTGGGGTTCCCATCTTAGACTTAAAACTAGGAGCAGACGTGACAGAGGTTTCCTGGACTGTAAGAGAACTGGGAGGTGTTAGCCATCCGGCTGGCCCTGCCCCCTTTATCTGTCCCCTGCCCGTGGGCACCACCCGAGGGGGTCTCAGCCCCTCCACCTCGGAACAAAAAAGCAGAGTCAGCTTCCAAATCTGCTTAGGGCTCCGCAAAATTTTCACTATGAAAACACGCAACTCTCTCATCACTTGAAGAACCAAGCAACGACATTTTTTCCAGTTCTAAGCTGAGTCAATTCTTGTGTAACCAAAGGATCAAAGATTCCAGCAGCAAACCATTAAGTATTCGAAATCAGAGAACTGCCCCCTTTTTTCTCATTCTTTCCTTTTTTTTTTTCTTGCTTTCACTTTAATAAAACATATGTCTCCCAGAGCTATAATTTCCTGGACTTTAAAAACACTGGACATGACACACAAATCTCCACCTACACACATGCAATTTGTCTGGAAGCCCTTCTAAAACTATTTCTGTCCCTGAATAAAAACCAAGTTCCGTGGTTGCCTGGATGAAAAATACAAATACTTTCTAGCCCAGAATTCCACTCGTGTTCTGCAGAACCACTGAGAACCATCTCAAGTCCTAAAACCTTTAAGGTTTTTTCCTTCTCCTGGTTACCCTAAGGGTTCACAGAATGACTCTCTTTCAGTCTCAGGTTTGAGTAACCAATTTCCCTGGTGTCTCCTGGAAAACACGAGCCTCTCTCTTTGCCTGGAGTGATCAGACAAAAAGCCACTGTTCCTGATTAAGTAGGTTTTTTTTTTTGTTTTGGGGTTTTTTTTTTCCATCCAGAAAGACTATACTTTGCCTGTTCTGGACCTGATTAGAAACCATAATACCTTCTCCAATCTCTCAAGACTGGCTGCTAATATGGGATAACCTCCAAAGTCCTGACTCAGTTAAGCATCTGCATGCTCCCTGCACTGTACCTTCCAGAACTTTTAAAAAATGACATCTGCAATGCACACCCCTTTAAAAAATCAGATGAGCGGCAAAACACAGCAGCAAGTCTCAATTTTCTTTTGCTTTTCCACCCAAATCCTGTGCAACCCTCCTCCCCCACCCCCATCTCCAGGAGTTTGGGGCATGGAGTTCCACAGTTGGTGCGCACTGGAGTGTTTATGGCAGAGACTGGGGGAAAAAGAGCAAATTGTTTCCAAGCTAGAGCTCCCCATGTGCAACTCTGCTTTAGAAAAAGGCTCTGCATCTGGGGAAGCTCAAGGGCTGATGAAAGAAGGGCAAGCAGTTTATCCATTTAAAATCTATGGAAAGTGAAGCCCAGACACCAGCCGCCTCCACTTGCCTTTCTCGGAGAGGCTATTTGATCTCCGCATTTCCCTGGAATAAATAAAGCCACACAAAGGCAGCATCTGCCCGTTTAAAGAGAAAAGAAAAAGTTACCACATTGAGACTCTGCAGAATGAATGTTTCAGGAGATGTCAGGGCATCAAATACCTTCAAAGGGCTGTAAACCATTTGGGGGGGGGAGCCCTTCTACGTCTGGAAAACGTAATGATCCTGGTGTGAGCAAATGAATTGAGAGAAAGAGAGACAGAGAGAGAAAGAAAAAGGGAGACAGGCAGTCTGACTTTTACAACTTCTCATTCTCCTGGAACTTCCAAGTCTTGGCTAACCACCCAAGCCTGACCTCACTGCAGAGTTTTGAGTCACTCCTCAGATCTTTATGCAGGCGAACAAAATCGAACAAAATTCATGTTTTTTACTTCAAGAGTACAATCACAGTGCAAAATCCTAGACTTGTGTGTGCCTTTTTTTTTTTTTTTCTTTCCCAACTGAAGTCAGATTTAACACCTTCTGAGCGAACAGCAAATAGTCAGATTAAGAAGGATGCAGTGGAGAGACAAGAGGGCCGGGCTGTATTTAACATTCACTCTTATAGCTTCCGGATTTACAGGCTCTGGTAATCCTCCAGAGCAGTGAATTCAAACCCATTCTGGACCCACAAAGACTCTCAGCCCAGTTTTCTTCTCCGCTGGAGGACGCCTCTTCATAAAGGGCACATCTTTCTGGAATTACACGTTTAGTGCCAGTTGTTTCCCCAGTGGAGAAACAGAAAACAGGTAGGCAGCGGTGCTAAGCTGACCCAGATGCCAACTTTGAGCAAGAGGGATGGACAGTCTGCTTGCAGATGAACCTCAGCTTCCTCAGTCCAACAGACACACAGAGAGCGCCTTTCACTTCAGAAAACAGCCCTTGTTGACTTTCTGCAGCCCACGGGAAGCCCCGAGTTAGCAGCCGCACTTCGCAAGGCAGCACGCCGCCTGGGCTTTCGGAAACCAGACCTGCGGACTCGCCGGCACCCATCAGAGCTTATTAGAAAGAATAGCTCGGGGAAAAGACCACTGCGCTTAAGAGCAGACCCCTGCCCGCCGTCCGCACGCCCTGCGGACTCAGCAGCGTTTCCTTACCTGGCGGCTGGGCTCCTCCGGCTCCGGGCTCGCCTTCTGGGTTCCGGCGCTCGGTGCCTTAGGGCTGAGCAGTTTGCACAAATGTGAGCTTTCTGGGGCTGCAGACTCGCGTTATATACACTGCGGGCGGGCGGCCTCTAGATGGCAGCTTTGTAACCGGCATCTGCTGCTTCCCTTCCCGGGCCCCCCCTCCCCCTCCATCCCTCCGCCCGGCCACCCACCCTCCGTGCGCGCGCGCGCGCACACACACATGCTTACATGCACGCACACACTTGCACGCGCGCGCGCACCCTCACCCCTCTTGTAAACCCTGATCTGTGGTTTCCGGCCAAACTCTCGCACACAAGCATACTCTGGGGAAATCCCAGCCTGCCTTCATTTGCAGAGTCTAATGAAGCTACAAGGTCCAGACCCCAGGTGGAGGGGGGAGATGCGTCAGCAGAAGAAACATCGGCAAAGAAACCCCAGCACTTTGCCAAATCATCAAATATTTATCTGGGTCTCAGGGATATCTTTAATAATCCCATTAACAAGAATTCCTTTGAATGCCTCTTAGCTCTAGGGAAGACTTTGTTCCCAAGACAAATTGCTCTGAACTTCTGAACTTCGGTGTTGATTTATTAAGCCTGGGTTGTCTTTGTTAATTCCTCCAAAACAGAAGCAACAGTTTTGGAAGGGGAGCAATGAATCTGTACCACATCATACTACCCCCAAAGGAGGGGACGGAACATTTGTAATAGATTTTATTTAGATTCTTTTATTTGTAAATCTTGAAAGTCTGGTGAAAATAACGTTCTGAACCACCTACCTACTGCCAGACACACACTAGAGGTATCAGACATGTCTTTTGATAATGTCCTGTTCAGAGGTTAATTTAGCAAATATTTATTTTTATTATTGACATATACATTCTTATCTAGAAGTGGGTGGCTGAAGTTCCGTCCGTGGGGGAATTAGACCTAAAAATGTCCTTCACATAAAATCACCTCTACTGCCCTATTTAGATTAATCAAGGGTAAGACAAGAACCTGAACTTTCACTTTTAAAACCATGCTTACTGAGCTTTCCCCCAGAGCAACGTGCTGTTCTGCGGCTTCTGTTTTGCTTTCTGCCTCCTGGGGTTAGTTCCATGGCTCAAGTCACTGTAAGCAGGCACCCAGTCCTCCCCTCCCCTCTCCCCAGCCCAAACCTTCTGAGATTCTTTTTATACTTCTACTAAAAATACCAGCAGACGGCCAAATGCCAAGTCTGGAGAATTGGGAGGTCAAACTCTTAGGCAGCCAGAAGGCCTTCGTGTTGCAAAAAGCCCTCAACAAAAGAAATATTTTGTTTAGATGAAACTTCACCAGCACAGTGAAATCACTCCAAAATACGAGCTAAGAGCACACCTGCTCCGGGAGGCTCTCAGAGGGGGTTTGCCCACCCTGTCCCGGCTCATCGGGTCGCTGTCCTTAACAACTGGCACGGACCTTATTCCTGCCCTCTCTCTTGGGCACCAGAAGCCCCATCTCCAAGCTCCCAGAGTGAGAGTGGTTGTGAAGTGAAACCCGGGCCGCCGGGATGCACACACGCAGGATTTGGGGGAGTCTGTAAGTACACGCTCAGGGCTTTCCTGGACCTGTTTTCTCCCAGCAGTGACCCTGCGTCTGAGCCTGACAAATGCCCGTGGCGGCAGCCAGGACAGAGCTGCCCTCCTCCGGACAGCGACGCACAGGCCGACCTTCTATGTCTATGAACTTGATCTGTCCCTCAGTGAACGCGATTCTCCTTTGGCAGGTTCCGGGGGCCAGAGCAAAAGGCAGGATGGGTTTGAATCTGCTCTCAATTAGGCGTGCTGTGTTGAAAAGAAAGCAAGCCTCCTCGCAGAAAAACCAGCGCAACAGGATGCAGTTGCTAAAGCAGAGGAAGGAAAACGCAAACTAGATGTTAAAAGAAAAAAAAAGAACCCACTTCAGGTCAGATGCTGTGGGGCCCGTGCTCCCCAAGAGGGCTCAGCGTCCAGAGGAGGGCGAGGGGCGCAAGGATCCTGGTACCGGTTCGTGCAGAGTTGCGTGCGCCCGCCCCACCACCCTCCCGGGTCCAAGTACTCCCCTGGCTGTCCCCACCCCCAGTCCTCTCGGAGAACCCAGTCCTGGGGGATTTGAGAGGGTAAGTAAGCCAGGTTTTGCAAGGGAACAGGAATCCATCACCCTGGGACCCAAAATGTCTCTTGGAACATTTGGAAGTCTGCCCTACTGTTGGGAGGATTGCGTTTCTAACGGAGGGGTTAGTTGGGGAAGAATGGGTTTTCTTAGCCCCATGGGAAACTCCAAGAAGCAGAAATGGGTCGCTGTGCCTAGGGTTGTCCAGAACTCATAGTTCCTTGAGCAGTTCCTAGCCCTGACTACTCATGCAGTGGCGCCGTGAAGGGGTGTTCAGCCAAGCCCCTCTTTTTCCCTGCTAAAATCTGCACCTGGGATTTTAGACCCCCATAGGGCAGCTGTCCCCACTGGGCTCTGATTTGCCTGTGGATGTGGCCCCATCAACCTCCTGCCTCGAAACCCCAACTCCCTTTCAGAGGGATCCTGGAGGGCCAGAGCTGTGGCAGGCAGGGTGGGGGCTTCGGGGGGGCACAGTTAGGATGGAGAGACGGTGGTCTCTGATGGCGGGCAGGGTGGGAGCTTCGAGGGGCACAGTTAGGATGGAGAGACGGTGGTCTCTGATGGCGGGCAGGGTGGGGGTTTCGGGGGGCACAGTTAAGATGGAGAGACGGTGGTCTCTGATGGTGGGCAGGGTGGGAGCTTTGGGGGGCACAGTAGGATGGAGAGACGGTGGTCTCTGATGGTGGGCAGGGTGGGAGCTTTGGGGGGCACAGTAGGATGGAGAGATGATAGTCTCTGATGGCGGGCAGGGTGGGAGCTTTGGGGGGCACAGTAGTATGGAGAGATGGTAGTCTCTGATGACTGCATACATGGCCCACAGAGGATCCCCCGCACCGTTGCCCGAAGGCCGAAGACTAACCCGGCCCCAGGGGGGGCCTTCCTTGCAACCTCAGCACATCACACCAGGTGTTATGGATTCCTGGAACCAGCCAGAGGCTTGGCCTGGTGGGAGTCATCTCAGCCAGGACTGGACATCCCCCCCACCCCGAACCACAGATGCCAATGCCTGGTGTGGTGAGAGGATCTGGAAGGGAAGACAGAGCCCTGCCCTCAAGGGGATGGAGGTCCCAGGCCAGGCTCGGGTCCGATGGGTCTGATTTAGAGCCTGACTTGCACACCATGTCTCCTTAGGCATCTTATGTCCTTGGACGCTTAGGTTCCTCTCTTTAAAGTGATTATAACAGAACCTTCTATTCTTGGCAGGTGCATCTCAGGCTTAGGGTTTCCTTGGTAGCTCAGCCAGTAAAGAGTCTGCCTGTGATGCGGGAGACCCCTGTTCGATTCCTGGGTCGGAAAGATCCTCCGGAGAAGGGATAGGGTACCCACTCCAGTATTCTTGGCCTTTCCCGGTGGCTCAGCTGGTAAAGAATCCACCTGCAATGCAGGAGACCTGGGTTCGATCCCTGGGTTGGGAAGATCCCCTGGAGAAGGGAAAGGCTACCCACTCCAGTATTCTGACCTGGAGGATTCCATGGACTGTATAGCCCATGGGGTCACAAAGAGTCGCAAAAAGTCGCAACTGAGCAACTTTCACTTTCACTCTAAGGCTTAAATGAAAAGGTTGGAGGCACCTTGTAGGTCCCAGAAAGGCAATTTCTCTCCTTCCTCATCCCCTGGCCCTGGCCAAATTCTGGTGACACAGAGCACCCTTGAAGATATAAAACTAAAGCCTTGCAACATTTTATGAACTCTTCCCTAAACTTTGCGCAATAACAGCTGTGCGTGTGTGACTTTTGCCGGTCTCTGTGCTAAGCGCTGCGTTCTTTCAGTTAACCGTCACAGCAGCTCTTAACCTAAAGTGTCTGCTTTTGTAATGGAGGAAACTAAGGCCCAGAGGGAGTGGGCAGCCTGCCCCTGGGCAGGTCATTGCCTGTGAAAAAGAGGGAAATTCAACCTAGTTTGCCCAGCTTTCCAGCACAGAAAGACATACTCTTAAATGTAAAACATGTATCAGGGTTCTAAAAGCAGACTCTTGGGTGAGAATTCAGGGGGCACTGATGTATTAAGGAAGTGCTCCCAGAAGAAGCCGGCAAGTGCAGGGGGAAAGATAACCAGAGATACCATTTCTGACTAAGTCTCACCTGATCCCTGATGTCTCTCTGAAGCCTAAATTGCACCCTAATGTGTGCCAACCCCAGGCAAGGAAGCTAGTTTTCCTGTCCTGTACCCTTCAGCCAGTGGATCTGGACTGCTGGGTGATGGGTCGGGGAATATAACCACAGATATTTCCCGTTCTCAACCTGTGTGGGCAAAGCTGCTCTAGGAAATCGAGGTCAGCCTCTCATAGATTCACCCAGTCTCAAGCCTGGGCAGTAAATCCACATTAAGGGTGCCAAGAGGGTACACAGAACTAGAAAGGGATCAAGGGGACCTGGGGGCAATACCACCAGCATCCACTGCACTTGGCCTGTGGCGCGTATAATTTCTCAGATTTGACCCACATAGGAGAATACAAGACCTGGACCAGCTTGTTTCCACCTCAAGACCTTTGCCCCTGATGTTTTCTGTTCCTGGAATGCTATTTCTAGTCATTGTTAGATGGCTGCCTTCTTCTCATTATCCTGTTCCAGGCTTAAATACAATTGCTTTAGAAACACTTTCTCCACTCTAGCCAAAGAATCCCTCTATCCCAGTTACTCTCGTCATTATTTTGCTTTCTTTGTAACACTTAGTCACCATCCAAAGTCATCATTTTGTGTTTGTCTTCTACCCGCTTGAGTGTAAATTCCTGCAGAGCAAGAATGTGGCCTGTTCTGTTTCAGTGCTGTGTTCTTGTGGGCACACTCGACGCTTGGCTCATGCTGAATGCTCATAAATATGACCTGAATAAACTCAGACAAATCTCACTTTCAAATCAGGGTTTTGCTCTCCTCCTATTTTGCTCATCTTCTCCCTCGTAGAAGTCGGGGGTGGGGTTTAGGAAAGAGTCCAGGTTAAGGGTTTTGGGGAAACCTAAAACATTAACATTGAATCAGAAGCTTGAGATTAGCATATAGACATTACTATGTATGAGATAGATAACCCACAGAGACCACTGTGTAGCACAGGGACCCATACTCAATATTTTGTAATGACCCATAAGGGAAAAAAATCTGAAAAAGAATATATGTGTGTGTGTGTAAATTGCTGTGCTGCATACCTTAAACAAACATGATATTAGAAATCAAGTGTATTTCAATTCTCAAAACTCTTGAGAGTCCCTTGGACTGCAAGGAGATCAAACCAGTCAACCCTAAAGGAAATTAATCCTGAATATTCATTAGAAGGACTGATGCTGAAACTGAAGCTCCAATACTTGGGCCATCTGATGCCAAGAGCCAAATCATTGGGAAAGACCCCAATGCTGGGGAGGATTGAAGGCAGGATGAGAAGGGGGTGACAGAGGATGAGATGGTTGGACGGCTTCACCAAATCGATCAACATGAGTTTGAGCAAGCTGCAGGAGACAGTGAAGGACAGGGAAGCCTGGTGTGCTGCAGTCCATGGGATTGCAAAGAGTCGGACATGACTGAGCGACTGAATGACAACAATACTTCAACTGAAAAAATATACACCTTGCAAGTGGGCAAAAAATGTGAACAGGTAGATACTTCACACAGAGGGATCTCCAGATGACCTAAGCACATAACGGAAAGTGTACAACTTCCTTAGTCATAGGGAAAATACAAACTGAAATAACAGGGCCACACAACTGGACCCCCATCAGAAAGAATAAAACGAGATGACTGTTACCAAAGGCTGTGGAACCGCCAGAATCCTCCCACACCCCTGCTTCTCGAACTCTGTGCGGTGAAAGAGCAGCATCCTTTGTAGGCTCCAGTGTATTGCAGACCAGAACGTGGCCCACCGAGAAGCACCAGGACAGAAGCCCTGCCGGGGCCCCTCAGGCAGCTGTGCCATCTGAAGTGTCGGTCTGCACTGCCCCACGAGGCTGCCGACGGTGGATCCATGTGCCATTGGCACATTTCTAGAAGTTTCTAAATGCGCACTCTCAATTTCTGGACCTAACCCTTTGCAGGCTAGCAGCAAGTAGCTCACAGCACACACGTCCAGTGACACACTCTACCCGGATGGTGGAGGTGCAAAATACCACAACCACTTTGGCGGGATTTGCTAAAATTAAACATACGTATACCCTATGACCCAGAAGTTCCACTGCAATATAAATACACAACTTAAAGGTGTTATATTGCAGCAAAAAAAAAAAAAGCCAGAATGTTTATAACAGGACTATTTATAAGAACTCAAACTAGAAATAACCAGACATTAGCCAAAAAGGATCTTGCAGACCTATATCCCTCATGAACATAGACATAAAAATCCTTTAAAAAGCAAATCAAATACAACAGTATAATATATCATGACTAAGTGGGGTTTATTCTTGAAATACAAGGCCAGTTAAACATTTCAAAATTAATAGAATTCACTAAATCAATAAAAAAGCATTTGAAAACCTTTAAAACCAATTCATGATAACTTTAAGCAATCTGGAAATGAAATAATCTTGATTTGATTTAATTTCTTAGTTTGATATAACCAATGTATACACTTGATATAGGGCATATATGAATACTTAACATCATACGTAACGCTAAAAAATTGAATACCTTAACTACATCTAAAATTAAAAACAAGCAAAGATACCCACTTTTACCATCTCCCTTCAACATTGTACTGGTTTCTGAGCTAGTCTCAATAAGGAAAAAAAGAAATAAAGGCAATGGATTGGAAAGAAAGTGAAAGTGAAGTTGCTCCGTCATGTCTGACTATTTGCAACCCCATGGACTGTAGCCTACCAGGCTTCCGCTTCCACGGGATTTTCCAAGCAAGAGTACCGGAGTGGGCTGCCATTGGAAAAAACATGTAAAACTTCTTTTATTGGCAGTTGACATGATTATTTACATAGAAAAAATCCTGATGAATCCAGGCCCCCCTGTCCATGGGATTCTCCAGCCAAGAATACTGGAGTGGGTTGCTATGCTCTCCTTAAAAATGAATGAGGCGGTAAAGCATGTTCATGGATTGGGAGACTCAATACATGTTAATACATTAATTCTTCCTAAATTTGTGTGTAAACTCAATGCAGTCCTAATCAAAACCCCAGAATATTCTTTGGCAGAATTAACAGGTTGATTTTTATATTTTAATGGTAATTGAAAAGACCTAAAAATATTTAAAACTAACTTGAAAGAATGTTGGAGAACTTACACTTTGTGATTTTATGGCCTAATGTAAAGATATATGATCAATCTGGTATGGTATTCACATGATAGACAAATATTAAAAGATAGACAATATAGTCCAAAAATAGACACACATGTACAGTCCAATCACTTCAGTTCAGTTCAGTCTCTCAGTCATGTCCAACTCTTTGTGACCCCATAGACTGCACCACGCCATGCTTCCCTGTCCATCACCAACTCCCAGAGCTTACTCAAACTCATGTCCACTGACTCGGTGATGCCATCCAACCATCTCATCCTCTGTTGTCCCCTTCCCCTCCTGCCTTCAGTCTTTTTCCCAGAATCAGGGTCTTTTCCAACGAATCAGGTGGCCAAAGTATTAGAGCTTCAGCTTCAGCATCAGTCCTTCCAATGAATATATAGGACTAATTTCCTTTAGGATGGACTGGTTGGATCTCCTTGCATTCCAAGGGACTCTCAAGAGTCTTCTCCAACACCACAGTTCAAAAGCATAAGTTCTTCAGCGTTCAGCCTTCTTTGTGGTCCAACTCTCACATCCATACATGACTACTGGAAAAACCATAGCTTTGCCTAGATGGACCTTTGTTGGCAAAGTAATGTCTCTACTTTTTAATATGCTGTCTAGGTTGGTCATAGCTTTTCTTCCAAGGAGCAAGCATCTTTTAATTTCATGGCTGCAGTCACCACCTGCAATGATTTTGGAGCCCAAGAAAATAAAGTCTGTCACTGTTTCCATTTTTTCCCCATCTATTTGCCATGAAGTGATGGGACCAGATGCCACAATCTTAGTTTTCTGAATGTTGAATTTTAAGCCAGGTTTTCATTCTCCTCTTTCACTTTCATCAAGAGGCTCTTTAGTTCTTCACTTGCTGCCATAAGGGTGGCATCCTCTGCATATCTGAGATTATTGATATTTCTCCCAGCAAACTTGATTCCAGCTTGTGCTTCATCCAGTCCAGCATTTTGCATGATGTTCTCTGCATATAAGTTAAATAAGCAAAGTGAAGGTATACAGCCTTGACATACTCCTTCCCAATTTGGAACCAGTCTGTCATTCCCTATCCAGTTCTAACTGTTGCTTCTTGACCTGCATACAGATTTCTCAGGAGGTAGGTCAAGTGGTTTGATATTCCCATCTCTTGAGGAATTTTCCTCAGTTTGTTGTGATCCACACAGTGAAAGGCTTTGGCATAGTCAATAAAGCAGAAGTAGACGTTTTTCTGGAACTCTCTTGTTTTTTCGACGATCCAACAAATGTTGGCAATTTGATCTCTGGTCCTTCTGCCTTTTCTGAATCCAGCTTGAACATCTGGACCTACTGTTGAAGCCTGGCTTGGAGAATTTTGAGCATTACTTCACTAGCGTGTGAGATGAGTGCAATTGTGCGGTAGTTTGAGCATTCTTTGGCATTGCCTTTCTTTGGGATTGGAATGAAAACTGACCTTTGCTAGTTCTGTGGCCACTGCTGGGTTTTCCAAATTTGCTGGCATATTGAGTGCAGCACTTTCACAGCATCATCTTTTAGGATTTGAGATAGCTCAACTGGAATTCCATCACCTCCACTAGCTTTGTTCATAGTGATGCTTCCTAAGGCCCACTTGACTTCACTTTCCAGGATGTCTGGCTCTAGGTGAGTGGTCACACCATCATGGTTATATGGGTCATTCAGATCTTTTTTGTATAGTTCTTCTATATATTATTGACACCTCCTCTTAATATCTTCTGCTTAGGTCCATACCATTTCTGTCCTTTATTATGCTCATCTTTGCATGAAATGTTCATTTTACAGTCAATATACAGTCCATTGATATACAACAAAGGCTCCATAGCAATTAGAAAAGTTTAAGAACAATGATATTTACAGTATCATAGTAGAAATCGAATGGTTGTTGCCCATAGGGGTGGGGCTTAACTGGAAGGGAATTTTCTGATGTGGATGGCCATGTTCTATATCTTGATTGGGCAGGTGGTGACATAAGTGTATATATTTATCAAATTTTATAAAACTGTATACTTGAGATCTGTGAGTGAAGTGAAGTGAAAGTCACCCAGTCATGTCTGCCTCTTTGAGACCCTGTGGACTATACATATACAGTCAATGGAATTCTCCAGGTCAGAATACTGGAGTGGGCTGCCATGCCCTCCTCCAGGGGATCTTCTTAACCTAGGGATCAATCCCAGGTCTCCTGCATTGCAGGCGAATTCTTTACCAGCTGACCCACCAGAGAAGCCCTGTGATTTTCATTAAATTTTACTAATTCTAAAAAGTTGTAGAGTGTACATATTTGTTATTTTTGTTCAGTTGCTAAGTCATATCCAGATCTTTGCTACAGCATGCCAGGCTTCCTTATCTTCCACTGTCTCCCAGAGTTTGCTCAAATTCATGTCCATTGAGTCAGTGATACTGCCTAACCATCTCATCTTCTCCTGCCCCCTTCTCCTTTTGCCTTCAATTTTTTCCAGCATCAGAATCACACACACACACACACACACACACATATAATATATTCAAAGTGATATTATTTATATAAAAATGTAAAGCACTTAAAGAAAAGTATATATTGTTTGTGGAACTATTCAAAGAGCCTACATAGATGGAAGAATAATTATGCACCAACCTGAGGACAAAGGTTTCATCAGCAGAGAGAAAGAGAAGTACAATGGAGTGAGGAACAGGAGTAGGAAGCAGGAGCAGGTGCAGGAACAGCACACTGTGTCTGCAATGTTTTTCTTTCTTTAGGCAAAGTACTCTCATCTGTTAAATCTTACTGGTGGGTTCATGGGAATATGTTATATTACTTGCTGTTCTCCATATTTGAAATTTTTCATTCTTAGCTTTTAAATTTTAAGAAAAGAAAGAAAAAAACTTGAATAGAAAATTCTGAGTGAAGCACTGCTTCCTCTACTTTTACTTCACTGTAAAGTCTGACACAGAATAGAATGTTTTCTGATCTCTGAGTGAGCCCAGGAGACTTTTGCAGGAGAGCGTATCAAAGCGTGGAAAGCCTAATGAGATACCAAGCACATCAGGTCAGACTAAGTCTCATTCTTCTGAAACTTTGGCAACATTCAAAAGTATTGTGATTTAACATTCCACAAACTTCAATATAAAGATTTTAGCTTCAAAGTCTAAAAGCAATTTAAGCTTAAGAAAATATCTAAACCTGAAGACAATCAAAGAAGAAATATCTGAGTATATCTAATAAAATTATTCCAGCTGCTACGGGTTTTAAGAATCCACATTTTATACCTGCTCATAGGGTTATATATTATCATTTCCATGTAGTTTGAAAATATCTCTAAAAAGCTTAAAACACCATATGAGGCAAAATTAGAATGAGATTCCATTCTTCCTTCCTTTGTTACTTCTTTCTTTCCTTCATCCTCTTTCCTTTTTATTTTTAAATAATTACAAACTTAAAGAAAAATTATAAGTAGAGAACAAAGACTCTTCTTTTTCTGAACGATCTAAGACTGAGTTGCTGACATGATGTTCTATCACCCCCTTAAATACTTAATGTGCTTTTGTCACAAATAAGGATATTCTCCTTCTTTTATCCCAAAGCAGCCACCAAATCCAGAAAATTAACTTCAAATCGTTCATGCCTCCAAGTCTCCAGACCCCATTCAAGTTTTGCCATTTATCCCAGCAGTATCTTGTATAGAAAAAGGAGCCTCTGAATCGTGGCTTGCCCTGGTCATTATATCTCTTTCCTTGTCCGTCCAGCAGTTTCTCAGTCTTTCCTTGAGTTCCATGGTGTGGACAGGTTTGAAAATAACAAGACAGTTATATCGTAGACTGTTCTTCCATTTGGGTTTGTCTGATGGTTCCTGTGGTTAGATATAGGTTATGCATTTTTGGCAAGGAGTCTCACAGGTGTGGGCTTCCCTTGTGGCTCAGCTGGTAAAGAATCCGCCTGCAGTGCGGGAGACCTGGCTTCGATCCCAGGGTTGGGAAGATCCCGTGGAGAAGGGAAAGGCTATCCACTCCAGTATTCTGGCCTGGAGAATCCCATGGACTCCATAGTCCATGTGGGTTGCAGAGAGCCGGACACGACTGAGAGATTTCACTTTCACTCTTCTCACAGGTGTGTGTTCTCTCTGCAGCCCATCGGGGGTGAACAGTATTCCTTGGTTCTATTACTGTACCAACAATATTCGCCTGACCCCTTGATTCATTACTGCACTGATGTTCACTTTGATCCCTTGGTTCAGGAACTGTCAGCCAGACTTCTTCACTGTCTTACTCTTTTCTCCTATGTGACTTTGAGGGGAGGGACTTTGAATCTATGCAAATATCTCATTCTTCCACAAACTTTCTGTTTATTCATTGACTTATTCATATCTATATGAATTTGTGGTTTCCTGTCTGTGAGTTTCTGTCCATTGCTCTCAGTATCTATTTTTAACTAACTGTCCCTGAAAAGTCCCATTTCTAACATGGATCAGGAAGTAGGCCTTAGGTCAACCACTGTGGCCAGTGAGATGAATCAGTTATGAATGAAATGGTCCTACTCAGTTTCACATGACCAGAGCACAGACTTTTGGGTGGAAGGACTACCCAGTCTCATACCTGTGCTTGGTGCAGTGAAAAGCTTCTGAATGTCCAGGCGGTCGTAAGGACACATGGTTTGCAAGAGGCAGAAGACTTGGGGGAGGAGCAAAGCGGAAGGTCTGGGTTCATGTATTAGAAGAGCTGTCAGGCGGACCACAAGATAACTGTCCCCCGGACCAGAACCGGTGATGGACGCTGGCTCAGTACGTGGAGGGACTGTCTAACCATTTTAGACATAGGTAGCTGCCTTGCCCTGGATGTCTCATCAACTTGGCCACCCCATGATGGGGACATGAGCATTTGGGATCAATAAGACTCTCAAAAAATTATTTATTTTTGGCTGTGCTGGGTCTGTGCTGCTGCACGAGGACTTTCTCTGGTTGCAGTGCATGGGCTTCTCGTTGTGGTGGCTTCTCTTGGTGTGGACCATGGGTTCTAGGCGCATGGGCTTCAGTAGCTGTGGTGCACGGGCTTAGTTATCTTTCCAGACCAGGGATCAAACATGTGTCCTCTGCATTGGCAGGCCGACCCTTAAGCACTGGACCACCAGAGAAGCCCACAATAGGACTTTTAAAGATTCTTTCAAACTTGACACTCAGTGAGACCCTCCTGTCAAGCTCATTTACTTATTGTCTCTCAGATACAAATTCAACCTTTTCCCTCATCCTGTGAAAATGGGTATGATCCCTTTCAATATTTTTACTTTCTGGTTGGCATGGTGTTCAGCTTTGTGGGTGGAGGGGGCTCTAGGGAGCCCACAAGTGACAGGAGGAAGCATTTTGCTTTCTAGTTTGGGTATAGCCAGCAGCTTTCCCCAGCACCCTGGGTGTTTTTTTGTTTGGTTGGTTTTTTAAGCAGAAACCTCAGTGGGGTTTTTTTGGTACAAAACCTGGGTAACCTCTGATGAGCTATTTCTCCATGGACAGGGTTCTGGTAAGGCCTGGTAAGGCATTGCCATAGCCACATCTCTGCCACCAGAGAGCCCTAGCTGTGCCCTCTTCACTGAGGTCTCCGGTCCCAGCCCTGGGGTTGTGGCTGCTCCTATAGTTAATGTCTTTATATTAAAACCTGCCCAGTTCAGGTTGCCTGTGGCCTCTCTCTCCCATCTGGGCCCGGACCAATGCACCCACCTTGTTCCCCACGATGATGTCCCAGCTCAACCATTCAAAATCTATCGCCCCCCCCCAAGGATGCGTAGAGTTTTTACCTAAATCTGTGGACACTGCCTCAATCACACTTCACTTTATTTATGGAAAATGCACCAAGTTACTAATAGCCTCTTGAGGGTAAAGGGATGTGTCTTAATCACCGGCTTTAGCAGAATTGAGGGAAAGAAAGGAGGCGGGCACCGTAACCGTCTGGGAGCTTCTCAAACCACACTTCCCTCCCTGAAATTAAGTCCCATGTACGAGTGCTTAGTCACTAAGTCGTGTCCGACTCTTTGCAATCCCATGGACTGTAGCCCTCCAGGCTCCTCTATCCATCGGGTTTCCCGGTCAAGAATACTGGAGTGGGTTGCCATTTCTTTCTCCAGGGGATCTTCCCAACCCAGGGGTTGAACCGATGTCTCCTGCATTGGCAGGCGAATTCTTTACGCTGAGCCACCAGGGCAGCCCTGAGGTTAAGTCCCGCCTAAATTCAAATCCACTGCTGACTCTCAGCCATGACTGCGCATTGCTCCTTAGGACGCTGTGTCCTGCCACCCGCCCCCCCACAACAAGACCCTTTTGTGAGTCTCTGACCTGGATCCTATTTAGCAATGCTACAGAGATGAGATACGAAAGCATTTCCTAAACAAAACCCCACACCAATGGAACGACAGTGCTGGACAATTTTCCCAGAATGGCTGAAACAGGTTGAGATGAAATAATTAAAATATCACCAAAGAAAACACTTTCTTCTTCTGAAGTCCGTATTTTTTTCTGAGACACTTCCTTCTTGTTTTACCATATCAGATGCCCACAAGCCAAACTGTTCCTCTCCACAAGCCCAACATCTGAACACAAGCCTGGGGTGGGCGTGTGGTGGGGGCGGGCTCCCGTCTCCCACCCGCAGAGCCGGTTCCGCAGGCCTCCGAGCAGCCATGTTTCACGTATTCTCTCGAACACGCCCAGGGCTGAGGGGTTTCCTTTCCACCTGAGACTTGAAGCAGATGCGTCTCTATCTGTGCCTTAATGTATAGAACTGGGGGTTCTGTTCCAAGCAGCCGGGTCATTTTCCAGCTTCTCCTTGACTGAGGCCCTCAGGAATCTGTTTTCTCACTGTTCTGGTTCTTCCTCATTGGCTCCTCTGTCTTGGTCTTTCTGGCCTCAGGCAGAATTCTCTTTAAAGGATGGTGAGCGTACATGAGACACAAGGTCACCAGCGGCTGCCTTGGGGGTGGGAGGTACTCAGTGCCAAGATCTTTCCCTCAGTCCTCAGTGGAGCCAAGATCCAGCCCTCTGTGATGGGATCCTCACATCACCCTCCCCACCTGTTCTCCACCAGGAGGCTGACCTAATAGACACATCCACAGGCTCCACAGCAGATAGGAAGAGAGCTCCCCCTGCCCTCCCACCTTCACCTCGGGTGCCTCCAGATCCACCAACATCAGGCAACCCTGTGGACTATAGCCCACCAGGCTCCTCTGTCCATGGGATTCTCCAGGCAAGAATACTGGAGTGAGTTACCATTTCCTTCTCCAGGGGATCTTCCCAATCCAGGGGTTGAACCCATGTCACCTGCATTGGCAGGCAGAGTCTTTACTCTGAGCCACTGGAGAAGCCCTTACCCCTTCTACATGACGGTGGATCCAAAGTTGTGGGGCCTGGAACTGATGCGTTTGTGTTGCCCCTTTCAGAAAAAGAACTCAGAATTATGACTAAATACGCCTGGGCCACTCCAGACCACCAGGCACAGGAAAGGGGACAAGGGGGACTTGAAATCAGAATGGGAAGAGACATGCATTACCTACTGTCAGTTAAAATGTGTTCCTTCTACAAACGTCCCAAACAATGTTATACCATGAGCCTTGCCGGGGACCTGGGAAGGGAGGAGCCTGTGCAAGTGGCCAGCATGAAGTCCTGTGGACATCGCTGTGGCCGTGGGGGTCAGGAGGGGTCCCTTGGCTCTGAGGCCCTGTTACCCCACCCCTTCCAGTCCCCACACCCAGATCTTAGGACAGAGACACTTTGTAGACAAACACACCTCATGGCGTCATCACAATCGGTTTATATTTTCTAATTTTTTGACAATAGCAGATATTTACATTTTTTTCCAAATAAGAATCCTTACCCCCAGAGGAAAAAATGTTTGGGGGTCACCGAAGCCCATGGCAATCAGTACCACGCAAAGGATGGAACCGAGGAGGAAAAGACTGGAAGGGAATACACTGAAACTCTACATGGTGCTTTGTTTGGATGGTGCGCCCACGTTGGTATGTTCCCTTAGTTTTGATTTCGCTAATTTTCTCAGCTCTTCACCATGTAAAATAGAAATGAGTGAAATAAACTGTAGATGGATGACAGGCAGGTGGAAAGGGTCCTTTCTCTCTCCCCAAACTTTGTCCCTTCCTGCTGCCCTGAGACATGCCCATCAGGACACACGTTCTCAGTCGGAGACCGCTACCAGGGAGGTCTCCTCTGCTTCACATCTCATTCAGGGTTTCACAAAACACATTTACATCTTAAAAGATCATCACTGGGCTTTTCCAGTGGTACAGAGGTTAAGACTCGGCCTGCCTGCAAATGCAGGGGACACCGCTTCAATCCCTGCTCCGGGAAGATCCCATATGCTGCAGGGCAGCTAAGCCTGAGACCTGCAACTACCGAGTGCCCTTCTCTGTGCTCTGCAAGAAGAGAAGCCCCAGCAGAGAAGCCCGTGCCCAAAAACGGAAAGCAGGCCCTGCTGTCCACAAATGGAGAAAGTCTGCGAGCAGCAACGAAGATCCAGCATAGTCAATAAACAAATACAAATTTTTCATAAAAGATCGTCCCCACTTTGCTTTGAGAAATTTTGTCTCCCCCACAAAAATGTAAATGAATGAAATGTAAATGAATGAAAGTGCTGGATCGGAAACTCTGCAGAAGTTTCCACAGGAGACAGAAACCATGTTTCAATTACTAAAACGGGAGAAAAGGAAGAGAACTTGATGATAAGGAGCAAGGCTAGAGTCCAAAGTTGAGAAGGGAATGGCAACCCACTCCAGGATTCTCGTCTAGAGAATCCCACGGGCAGCGGAGCCTGGCGGGCTACAGTCCATGGGGTCACAAAGAGTTGGACATGACTGAGCGACTTAGCATACACACACAGAGTCCAAACAGGGGTACCTGAGTCTCACAGCAGGATGGGTGGGACCAGCGGCCAGACCAGAAACTGGGCCTCTGAGCCACGGCCATGGTCTGCCCGATGCCCCAGCGGGCTCCGAGGGGGTGGGACCCAGCCTCCTCCAGGTCCCAGCTGCAGGAGCCAGGGACCCAGGGGCTCAGGCGTCCAAGTTGGTAGAGGGCTTGGAGGCCTGGGCTAAAATATAAACCTGTGCTGGCTGACACTGGAAAGGAGAGGTCCTCTATATCAAACAGCCTCTAACACATTTTGTTGTTTAGAAATATTCCATATAGCCTTTCAGAAGCCATCCTTCTGTGGATTAGGTGGTGAGGGCAGGGAACGAGTGGACTGTTCCCACACAACCCGTGTTGGCTTTGTGGTCAGTTAGTGCGTGAATAGGGGTGGCAGCCTGACTTGGGGAGGGAGCTGACAGCTCAACCCCCTTGTGTCAGCGTAGACAGCCCACCCCGGGGCTGGGGACTCAGAGTTACACAGGGAAAAGCTCTCTGAGTTCCCCATAGGCAGGCCGGAGCGCACTTTCCTTCCTGCAAGCCCACCGCTGCACCTGCCAGCAGCCACCTTCAGCTCAAAGTCATGGTGAGGCTCCCCTGGTCGGGGGAGGGGCAGGGGCTCTGGCGCGTGAGAGGCCAGCCTCCCGAGGGGGCCTGGGCAAGGAGCCATGATGTTCCGAAGATGGCGTAGAAGCGGGCGCCAGTGAGGCAGCTGCTTGTCCTGCCAGCCAGGCCCCTCCAAGACCAGCCTGCAGGTGGGACGTGAGATGCAGAGGTGGGCAGCGCCCTGTGGAAGAGAGTGCCGAGGGCAGGTGCATCTGCAGTGTTGAGGGACCAGGAAGACCAAGGAGGGGACACCCATGGGGAAGAAGACTCTGCCTCCAGAGCAAGGTACAAGGGAGAGAATAAGATGCCAGGAGCAGGGGGCTCAGGGCTGATGCAAGGAATGGCTTTATTTTCACAGCAAAAGTATGATGCCAAGAATAAGTAGATCCTTACTGAGCCTTGACTCTTTACCAGAGACTTTGCATTTATCTCTGAACCCAGGTAACAGCCCTTCAGAAAGCATCAATACATCCATCTTGCAGATGGGGAAACTGAGGCTCAGAGAGGTGCCGTGCTTTGCGCCCAAAATCTTGCCCAGCTGTTCAGTCGTCTCTGGCCTGGGTTAGGGAGGCTGAGTCATTTGCTCCCAGAGAACCCGCCTCACCTGGAGCTGGTCTAGGGCTTTTGTCACCCTTTGCATAAGACTCTGGCCTGAAACAAAGCAAAGCAGTCCCCCAGGCTGGATTCCTCGAAAGGTAATGCCATCCATCAGCATGGATTTACTGCTCGTTGACATGAAGAATGTTGATTCACCAGTTGCATCTGCACCTCTGGAAACAGAGCTTGTCTCTAACCTGACTAGACGGGTCAGCTCACTGGCCTGGTAGACAACAGGGCCCCAGGGGGCCCACCCATTCCCGATGTCCCCTGCTGGGCCTCGTCTGGCAAAGCAGTGCTCCTGTTCAGGCATTCCAGCCCATTCTATCCCAGTCACAGACACCAGAAAGGATGTAACTGACTTTTCCCCTGCAGCTCCCACACTGCACAGCCTGCCTGCAGAAAGCTGGGCCTTCTGGTGACCACGGATATGGGAAAGGACAGGGTACAAAACGAGAATCCACAATGCTGAGCCAAAGCCCATGATTATCCACTGTCAAAGGTCAGTGAGTGTCCCCAGCAGACAGCACCCTGTCTGGTCAGATGTCCTCGCCAGCAGTCACACCACGAAGGTTATGTCAGGGACGAGAGTCCTGTGGAAATGTCCTCAGTCACAGTAGAGAAAGTTGTGATTTGCCAACACTACTCACCCATCAGCCCTCTGGAAATAAGTGAAGTGACTCATGGCTCCCCAGACCATTGTCTTCTACTAAGCACAAGACATCCTCTGTCGGCCCCTTCTCCTCCTGCCTTCAGACTTTCCCAGCATCAGGGCCTTTTCCAGTGAGCCGGCTCTTGCCATCAGGTGACCAAAGTATCGGAGCTTCAGCTTCAGCATCAGTCCTTCTAAAGAACATTCAGGGTTGATTTCCCCTAGGATGGACTGGTTTGATCTCCTTGCCATCCAAGGGGGATGGGGGCGAGAGAGGATGGGATGGTTAAATGGCACCACCGATTCAATGGACATGAACTTGGGCAAACGTTGGGAGATGGTGAGGGGCAGGGAAACCTGGCATGCTGCGGTCCATGGGGTCGCGAGGAGTCGGATACAACTTGGCGACTCAACAACAGCAACAAGCAGACATAATGTCCACCTTCAAAACGCACTCCCTGGGGACGTACCAGGCACACAGCCCAATCCTGTGGGCCTGTCACAGCGCTGCGGGCACACAGGTGGTGGCTCCCCCACTCTGGGTGCAGCGTGGGGTGGAGGGCCCTGCTCCAGTCTCTGGCACCAGCTGTCGCCATGTTCTCACGATCAGAACTACAGCCAAGGAAGGAGGATGTTGCCTGGATGAGCATCTTTGCTCCGTCATGGTTTAGTTAAAAACTGAGTCACTTGGAAACCTACTGGCAGCTTGCCTCCTGTGGGATCCAGACCCAACAGTTGGTAAAGATACCTCATGGAGAAGAGCCCTTGGGAGGAATGGGCCCTCCAGCATGCTATGTGTGGGGACCCCAAAGATGGAAGCCTTCTTCCCAGTGAGGAGGAACATGGGGTACCCAGAGTCACCTTCCAGGCAGGAGCAAGGGCAGATGGCACACCCAGAAGGGTGACTGAACAGGGACCCGTAAAGGATGATGGGCAGTTCACAGACACACCCAGAGATTGTGAAGCATGTTGGGGCCACAAAGGTGGAAGCACCCCCTTTCTGCAGCCCTTCAGGCCTGAAGGGTTGGGTCAGGAGTGAGGATGGAGCCTGGAGCTGGCAAAGCTAAAACAGAGGGGAGGGTTCTCCATGGAAGTCATGAGCTCAGACAAACCTCCCCCAGATGGACAGACAGAGACAGAAACACATCAACCTCTCAAAAGCATCTCAGTTCAATTTTATTGCAAAAGAGGAGAGTTTATCTCATTTCAGATCAACAGAGTTTGTGAAGATTGCCAAGGGTTCTTAGTAACTCGTTAAAGCTGTTTCACATTTCCTTCCAAGGTTGAACAAAGAAAATTAAGGTTTTCTATTAAATAACTCTAATTGGTGACCAAAAGCTGCTCAAGTTGAGTTTTAAGGCTAGCATATATATGCCCTTGCTGTCTGCCTTTAGGCAATATTTTCCAAAATGGTAATGCCGCCTCTTTAGATGCATTTTTTAAATGAGCTAGCTGGCAAGAAACTCATCTAGTAAATATAAGCCACAATTAAATAAATGCTGAACTGTGCTGATGTGAATTTTTATTGGCTGTTATGGCAGGAAAAAGCCAACATCTGCAAGCCTCCCCAGACAATGCTGTCCAGCCTCTCTCTGCCTGTGTCACACGGCGCTCCATTCCCAAGCAGAACCAGGGCTCCTGGCCAGAGGTTTACAGTGTCCTCTCTGCTTCCTCTTGCTGGATTGGTTTGCTCAAGAAACATGGGGCAGGAGACAGAGATGAAGGGTCAGGTCACGGACCTCCACACACAGTACCATACCCTCTGGGAGGAGTAACTAGGGAGATGATGAAGAATCTTCCTCTCTTGGTCTTGGTCCTGCTTGTTGTTCAGTGGCTCAGTCGTGTCTGACTCTTTGCGACCCCATGGACTGCAGCATGCCAGGCACCTCCATCCTACCCTATCCCCCAGAGCTTGCTCAAACTCATGTCCATTGAGTTGATGATGCCATCCAACATCTTATCCTCTGCTGTCCCCTTCTCCTCCTGCCTTCAATCTTTCCCAGAATCAGGGTCTTTTCCAATGAGTTGGCTCTTCGCATCAGGTGGCCAAAGTATTGGAGCTTCATCTTCAGTATTATTACTTTCAATGAATATTCAGAGTTGGTTTCCTTTAGGATGGACTGGTTTGATCTCCTTGTAGTCCAAAGGACCCTCAAGAGTCTTCCCCAGCACCACAGTTTGACAGCATCGATTCTTTGATCCTGCTTACAGGGAGAAAAAATACTCCCCATACTTCATAATAACAGGCCAGACTTATATGAGTTTTGGGGCTGATTTTGTCTCACTTTTGTGGTCCAGAAATTAGTTTGAACCACAAAAGTTAGTTTGAAGTAGACCTTCATGCAAGAGCCAGACAGAAGTAAATACAAATATCTCTGGAAGAGGTGCTTTCAACCCAGGCCTCAGAGAGTTCCCTGAGACAAGATCACTGATCATGAGCTCACAAATAAACTTAGAAGTGAAATCACAGAATACATGAGCAGACAAGGCATGAGAAAAGCTGAATGAGCATAGACAACAAACAGCAAATCCAAACCTGCTGACACAGTAATGGACTTGTTGGGGAGAAACAAGAAAATAGGAATGTAGCCCTTTTGCTGCCTCACATCTAGGATCATCCTCACCATCTTTCTAATTCCATATACATGCCTTAATATGCAGAACTGGTGTTTCTCTTTCTGATTTACTTCACTCTGTATAATAGGCTCCAGTTTCATCCCCCTCATTAGAACTGACTCAAATGTGTCCTTTTTCTAGCTGAGTAATATTCCATTGGGTATATGTACCACAACTTCCCTATCCATTCATCTTTCAATGGACATATCTAGGTTGCTCAGGATGGGGGGACACATGTGCACTCATGGCAGATTCATGCTGGTGTGTGACAAAAACCATCACAATGTTGTAAAGTAATTATCCTCCAATTAAAATAAATTAACTAATTAAAAAATAGGAATGTAAGAAAAGGGAGAAGTGGAAATGCGAATGAGAAATGAAAGGATAGGAAGGACCAACAGGAATGTGTAAGATGCCTGATAGAAATTCCGGGAGGAGAGACATAAGAGAAGGAGGATGACACAGTCATCAGGAAAGATGGTTCCACATTTTCCAGAATTGATGAAAGACACCAATTCATAGGTTCAGGAAACATGACAGTTCTCAAGCAGAATGCATGCAAAGAGTTCAACACCCAGATATATTATTTAAAATTTTAAGAGTACTAAACATGAAAAAAGATCTTAAAAGTAACCCCAGAGAAAAGACAGTATCACAAAAGAATGGCAATTAGACTGAAATCTGACTGTCCAGCTACGGTAATGAAAGTTGGAAATCAGTGGGATAATATCATTAACATGTTCAATCTAGAACTCTCGATCTAGAATTATAAGCCCAGGATAATTATCTATTAAGAATGAGTGCAAACCAGTGCTCTTGAACAACCCAGAGAGATAGTGGGGGGGGGGGGGTGTTCAAGATTGAGGGGATGCATGTATACCTGTGGCCTCTTCATGTTGATGTATGGCAAAAGCCATCACAATATTGAAAGCAATTATCCTCCAATTAAAAGAAAATAATTTTTTTAAAAGAATGAGTGCAAAATGAAATGCTTTTGTAGCCACATACCATAAATTTCACCTGTTTAAGTGCTTTCTCGTCTATTTATAGTTGTACATTCATCACCAGAATCCAGTTTCAGAACATTTGAGTGTATTACCTCAAGAGATACACTTCTTTTTTAAATTTAGGTTCTACGCAGCCATAAAAAAAAATGAAATTTTGCCATTTGCAGCAACATGGATGGACTTGGAGGGCATTATGATAAGTGAAATGAATCTGACAGAGAAAGACAAATTCTGTATGATATCACTTATAGATGGAATCTTAAAAATACAACAAGTTAGTGAATATAGCAAAAAAGAAGCAGACCCACAGTTATGGAGAGCAAGCTGGTGGTCACCAGAGGAAAGATAAAAGGGGAAGGGGCAATAGAGGGATAAAGAGTTATTATGCGACTATATGAAATCATGTGTGTGAAACTTTCGAAAATTGTAAAGCACTATAAAATTAAAATTATTTAATTTGAAAAATAAAAATTAATTCAAGTATTCATTCCCCAAGAAGTATTTGACAATAAAACATCAACCACAGATATATATATACTGTCAAAAATTCCTTTGGATTATCAAAAATTGAGTTTTTTCACCAACAAACCTTCCACAAAGTAACTTCTTTAAAAGTTCTAGATCTGGAAGAAATAAAATAATTTCAGGGGAAAAATGATCTGATTTTTATGAAGAAAGGACAAGCAAAGAAAATAATAAACTTGTGGGTAAATCTAAACAAATTCTTATTATATATTTGTAGAGCTTATTCTTTGGGAACAAGGATACATATTCTTTTGCAGATAAACCTAGAACAAATTGCCTCTTTTCAGAGCATTTCTTAACTCAAACCTAATCAGTAACTGTGCTTATACCTTTAGAGTGTATGATCTAAGTTAAAAAGCAAAAAACAAAAAAGAAGGATAATATTTATGAATAGTCATTATCTGCACTGAGAGGCTCTGGGTGATTTTTATTTTTTCTTTGTACTTTGATATGTTTTCTAGAGTCACCCTCGCCGAGTCTCAGGAGGATGACCAGGCTGGTGGCCAGAGCATCTGCTCCAGGGTGAATGATATCCACCCATCTTTGTATTTTATAACATAAATCTCACAGGTCACTTTTATTGCCTTAAATCTGATTCCTGGTTGTAACCATCAAGAATTGATCACATGTTTTATTTAAATTTGTAGTGAAAAAATACAAGTGAAATAATGCTTGCCCTTGTGCAGGAGGAGACTGACAGAGACAAAGCAGAATCTTCACTGGCCCCTGAAGCCACGAGGCCTCCATGGGTCCATCCTAAGAAGACATCCTTCCTGAAGGAGCCCTGAAGGAGGCTGGGGTCCCTCACGAGCACACCAGTTATCAAGTTCCCGTTTTACCTACAACCATCTTCCTATCACAATTGCACACACTTGGCCAGTTACCTATTTTCTCACGGGGCCATGACAGGTGAGAAGGGAAATCCAGTTGCTTTGGTGCTGCAAGTGACGGAGCACCGCAGTGTGTTTTCTGCTGTTACACATGCGATCAATCTCTGAAAAGGAAGCAAAACCCTTGTGGTTGAAAGATGGCTCCCTCCTTGGTAGTCAAGGCAAAAGCAGCGCAGAGAACAGCTGCTGTGTAGCGTCACTTCCTTTCCCACATGCTGGAAACTCGGCCTTTCAGTTCTCACCCTGCTGTGCGTTTGAGGCATGTGAACTGCAACCATGACAAGCTAAATTATGCAAATAATTTCACAAATAAACATGATTTCTCTTTCTAGTAAAATAGAAGTATTTATTGGAAAACACAGCACACTGTCCCCGTAACGGCCATAAATTCCCAGAAGTTTATATGTTACTTCCCTAGAGAGGAGAGTTCCCAACATACATACCATGAAATCTTCCTATTTTACAACCAAAATGCAAAGCAGAGTGTTAAACAGTTGCTGTGCTGATACTACATCCATAGAGCAGCTCCTGTTCCCTGCTCACCACGGAAGAGAGAAGCGTCTTTGGAGGAAGAGAAAATAGAGCAACAGGCTGCAGGTGAACTTCCTGGCCTTATTGGTTTGAACTACACTCAAAAGATAAATGGACGCTGTCCACTTGTTTCCCGCGCCAAGTCCTGTCTGGAATCCTAACATTTGACCTGTCTTTTGTTCCATATCTTGAACGTCATGGTGAAAATATGCCGTGGCACCCTGGTTCCATGACTGTGAAGGGTAAAACATATTCCTTAGTTTCTTCTCCCTTTAAGTACAACAGAGGGTATTGTCCTGATGGTCCAATGGCTAAGACTCCACGCTCCCCACGCAGAGGGCCCAGGTTTGATCCCTGATCAAGGAACTCGATCCCACATGCTGCGATGAGAAGTTCACACGCCACAGCTACAAATCCTGCCTGCTGCAACTGAAAGATTCCACAGGCTGCAACGAAGATGGGAGGGTGCAGGAGCTGCAGCTAAGATCCAGAGCAGCCAAATAAATCCATACAGCATGGATGGAGAGTTCTGAGGACCTACAGACGTGTGCACAAGTGCTAAAGAAATACCCAATAGAGGCACTGACTTTGAGAGGGTGAATGGAGAGGGAAGCAAGAATTGTATTCTTGGGCAGGGTGACAAAAGACGGGGGTGAGTGCTGTGGACTCTCAGTGAAGGGGTGTTTCAGAGCTGTGAATGATACCCTTGGCACCAATTCCCAAATGTGTTTGAGTGACAGAGCCCCTGAAGGTCAAGGTGTGTGTCTCACATCTTTCAGTTGCTATAAACAGAAGCCCTCTCAACCTCACTTAAGCTTCCAACAATGAAGGATGTATAGGAAGGATGCAGGCTGATGCAGAGAAGATGAGGGAAGCAAGACCGTTATCCTGAGAGCTTGTAGAAAACACGGAGCGCCAGCTGCCTGAGATGTGAGGCTTCTGGGGGGTCACATGTCTCTCCCATCTCTGCTCTGATTGCCTGCTGCCATCTGCAGACCAGATTTGTCTTCTTTGGAGTGAAAACCAGTGGCTCTGGTCCCTTATAAAAATGTCTGAGTGCCTTCAATTAAAAATAAATGAAATCCATATTGTGTCTTCTAGATTTCTGCCATGCTTTCCAGGTTTCTTAGATAATTGCCTACACTCTGTACCTCTGCCTTCGTCCAAATCAAGCCCAGATCTCTCTTCCAAGCATCAACCAATCAACTCCTTCCTCAATGCACCTCAAATTCCTGGATCGAGCCAATCATCTTCCCCCTAAAACCTGCTCCTCCTCTTATGTTCCCCTGGCTCAGTCATAAGACCATGATCCATCCATCTGGTCAACCCAGAATGCTGGGAAGGGTCAGCTCTTCTTGGTCTGCACAGCCGCTATTGCCGTTGATCCAGTCTCCGGATCGCTCTGGAATCTGCCAGCAGCTCTACAGTCTCAGGTTCAGACACAAGCCCTGTGCTCCTACAGTGGCCCCTTCACTCAGCTCCCTGCCTCCAGACTTGGCTCCACTCCATCAGACAGGCCTCTCTGCCACCCAAGGCAGCGGTAGGGATGACAAAGCTGCTCCTGTCATGACCAACACAACAGCACAACAGCCTCCCCATGTCTGCAGCCATACTTAGAACCTCTCCAAATCCTGGGCCCATTATAAAACTGTGATTCTTTACACAGAAAAGATTGGGAAGCTCCATAACCACTATGTTGAAGAAGCACAATTCAGGGGTATAATAATCTGTTAATGTTATTTGGGGTTCCACTGAGTCTGAGTGAACTCCGGGAGTTGGTGATGGACAGGGAGGACTGGCATGCTGTGATTCATGGGGTCGCAAAGTGTCGGACATGACTGGGCGACTGAACTGAACTGAACTGTCCCTTCAGATTGCTCTGGCAGGCTGATTCTTTCTGTGCCCTGGGATGGAATTTGGGTCATATCCCATCACTGTTCTGATCACATTCAACCAATAAGAATGCCCATACTGATCAGGAATGACAATAACCAGTGTAGTGATGTAATCAAAGTATGTGATTTCATTTAAGAGTACCGGTCCTGGTCAGCCCATGCCAACTGTAGGCCAGTCACCTGCTTGGAAGGGTGGGGGCTTCATCTCGCCTCCCCCACACTGTGTATTTGCCATCACCTCTTGGGGATGAGACTGGACACACAACACGTCAACAATTCCCCAAATCTTCTCTTCACCTCCAAGCTGGCTTTTGCTGTAGCCTCAATATTTGGGGACTTCCCCAGTGGCCCATTTGATAAAGAATCCGTGTGCAAAGCAGGAGACGCGGGTTCAATCCCTGCATCAGGAAGATCCCCTGGAGGAGGAAATGGCAACCCACTCCAGTATTCTTGCCTGAAAAACCCCATGGACAGAGGAGCCTAGCAGGCTACAGTCCATGGGGTCAGAAAGGGTCAGACATGGCTGAGCTCATAGACACACAAAAAGTGTGTGAAGAGATAAAGGTAATGAAACAGCTTTCACTTCTGTTTTTGTGTGTGTTTCAAATCACTTATTTTCAATTAAAGGAGGCCCTGATTCAGTTGTTCCCTGATAGAAAATTAAAAATAGTACTTAATAATAGAAAATTTTAGGTACATTACTGTTATAACCATTCTCTCCAGTTCCATCTACTTTTTATGGGAACAAGGTGTTTAAGCACTTACATCTGTGTTAGTCATTCTCAAAATGTGGTCCCAAAGCACCTGGGTATCCCTGCGGCTCTTCCAGGCGTCCATCAAATCTTTCCTCCAGCTGCACATTTGTGTGCAGCCAGATTTTTCTACATGTACTTCAATCACAACAACATATTACAAAAGATTAAACGTATAAGTAGATATGAGAATTCAGTTGCCTTTTCAAGGAAAGCATTAAAGAGATTTGCAAAAATGGAAAGCGATGCCAATATTCTATTTTTTTGAGAATAGAGCCTTTATTAAAAATCCATCATTTATCATCACATGTAATGGGTTTCTTTTTATTTTTTATTTTTATTTGAAGTAGAGTTGACTGACAATGTTGTGTTAGTTTCAAATGTACAGTAAAGTGATTCAGTTATGTGTGTGTGTGTATATATATATATATATACATACATACATATTCTTTTACAGATTCTTTTCCATTATTGGTTATAGGTTTTCCTAAGATATTGAATATAGTTCAATACACAGTAGGACCTTGTTTAAACAGGTTTTGTCTTCACCACTACCTGCACATGGCTTCAAACTCCTCTTTGGAACATAGCATCCATTTCTTGGGGTCTCAGCTGAAACAGTGGAGAAGGAAATGGCAATCCACTCCAGTTTTCTCGCCTGGAAAATTCCAAGGACGGAGGAGCCTGGCGGGCTATATAGTCCACGGAGTCGCAAAGAGCTGGACACGACTGACTGAGCACAGCTGAAATGGAAACAAACCGCTCCCATTTCCACACCCTGCTGCCCACGTGATCCACACCCTGCTGCCCACGTGATCCACACCCTGCTGCCCACATGATCCACACCCTAGTGCCCACGTGATCCACACCCTGCTGCCCACGTGATCCACACCCTGCTGCCCACGTGATCCACACCCTGCTGCCCACGTGATCCACACCCTAGTGCCCACGTGATCCACACCCTGCTGCCCACGTGATCCACACCCTAGTGCCCACGTGATTCACACCCTGCTGCCCACGTGAGCCACACCCTGCTGCCCACGTGAGCCACACCCTGCTGCCCACGTGATACACACCCTGCTGCCCACGTGAGCCACACCCTGCTGCCCACGTGAGCCACACCCTGCTGCCCACGTGAGCCACACCCTGCTGCCCACATGAGCCACACCCTGCTGCCCACGTGAGCCACACCCTGCTGCCCACGTGAGCCACACCCTAGTGCCCACGTGATCCACACCCTGCTGCCCACATGATCCACACCCTAGTGCCCACGTGATCCACACCCTGCTGCCCACGTGAGCCACACCCTGCTGCCCACGTGAGCCTGTCCTTGGTGCCACCACTGCTCCACACTCTGAACCCAAAGTGCTCCTCCTGTGCACTTTCTCCTCTGTCTGCCCGAAGCAACCTCCTTTTTCTACCTACTAGGATGAGTCCCACTCGCGGATTTATGCCCCAAATAGCAGCTTGTCCAGAAGGACTCCCTGATCTCCTTTTAGGTTCAGGAAAGCCTTTGTCACACTGTTCAGTAATCACTTTATATCTCAGTCTACATGAAAGATTTGTACTCCTGGAAGGCAAGAACTATATTCTTTCACACCGTATTTTCATAAACTATTTAGCAGAGGGCCTGTGTATAGTAGGTCTTAAACAAATAGTTTTCCATGGATAACTTAACTCAAAGACCCCCAGAGAGAACAGAAACTATGATGGAAAATACTAAGCAGCGTGGCACACTCTGAGTTTTTCACAAGACACTCCAAACGCAGGGGAAGAAATTCCACATTGGATTCTCCTACGTGAGCAGAGTCCCGGATCACTACTGCTTTCCTTGAAGGTTTCCACTGTGGGTAAGAAACGTCATACACTTTTCCTCTTATACGTAAACTTAATTCAAACTGAAATGCAGCATCTCTTGGAACACCACGACACTGCCCAGAATGAAATCTGCACCACTCCTTCCTAACCCAAAACACGTGTAAAGGGGATTATAAATTTCTTGCTGCCAATTTATTCTGATGGCATGAAAGACCCAAGAGAGTCCAAACGCTGTAGGGTAATGACTGAACTACAGCCGGTTGGGAATGTTTCCAAAGCTTTTTAAGGCAGCGTGCCTCTGCATAAGTAGGTGTAGCAATTTTGAAAATGGGATCCTTATCTTTTGCAATTTCTGGAGTCAGTGAGTGGCTGGAAGGCAGACACGGACCAGGATGCATGGGCCCAGAGCATCCCCCCACTGGTCTCTCTCACTAATTAGATGTCATCCCAAAGGAGCCCTCGCTGGTGATTGGCTCTAAGGTTATTTCGGGGCCAGATTCCATCATAATACTGCGTGATTCTGCAAATAATCACAGTGTACTCAGGAAATCTGGCCAAAGCAGCGAGATGTCTGTCCTTAGTGTCCTGAGATCCTTAGCCCTCCTCACTGCACACAACAGCACATCTGAAAACTCAGTGGCTGTCCTATCTCCCTACCAGCAAGAAGGTTGCGTCCCCTGTTCAGTTCAGACATCGAACCAGTAGATCTTAAGGGAGAGCGACCCTAAATACTCATAGGAAGGACCAATGCTGAAGCTGAAGTTCCAGTATTTTGGTCACTTGAGGCAAACAGCTGACTCATTGGAAAAGTCCCTGATGCTGGGAATGATTGACGGAAGAAGGAGAAGAGGGCATCAGAGGATGAGAAGGCTGGATGGCATCACCTATACAATGGACATGAACTTGGGCAAACTTTGGGAGTTGATGATGGACAGGGAGGCCTGGCGTGCTGCAGTCCATTGGGTCGAAAAGAGTCGGACACAACTGGATGACTGAAGAACAATAAGAGGCAGGTCCAGGGCTCGGGCTGGAGGGGTGACTTGGGTGGTTGGTTGCCCGTCCCTTAGGTAGTGTTGAGTGCAGGAGGAATGCACAATATGCTGCTTTTGCTCCCGACATCCTGTTTTTGCTCCCAGCTCTTCAGAAGTGGCAGTTGGGGTTTTTTGGTCTTTATGTATCTTATTGTCCGTAATTTGCCCCAACTGCTGCATGCACACGGTTATTTTTAGTCCCTCATAGTTTCTTTGTATTTTATTTCTCCAGGAGAGGTTTGTCCAGGTGCAAGCTCTGCAGCAAAGTCCCAGGTCCAAGCCTGTCTCACTGGGAGTCACCAAGAAGAGAAACAGAACTGCCGAAGTGCATCGGATAGGGTATGACACCCATTTCACTCACCATAGGTTTGTGGCAGCAAAAAAAAAAAAAAGACTGGAAATGGCTGGAACTGCCTTACAACACCAGCATCTGTTTGTCTTTCGTGGTGCCGTTTTCACAGCAAAAGCAAGGAGACGACTGAAAGTTAAGAGGTTAAACGTGCAAAGTGTTACTTTTAAGAACTTTCAACAGCTTTTACTTTTATACCATATGAAAAGAAAAAGAATGGTCACAGAGAGGAGCAGGGGGTCCGGGAAGGTGTCCTGGAGTGCCTCTCCTAAAGATTACCAAAGTCAATGCTTTTTACATATCAGTCCAGAAATACATATTCAGGGAAAGATCGGGACGTAAACACAGACGGACAGACAGACGCCAGCAAGGAGCTGTGTCATCAGGTTTTCCCCTGTCGTCCTAGCTTGGTTTCCCCAAAAAGTGGAGTTATCTGTGAGAGGGACTCCAGCGGGATTTCCTATGAAGCTACAGTAACCGAGACACTGTGGTGTTGTTACTGACCCATGGTCTTGGACTCTTCAATCAAGAGAAATTGATAAGAGACCAGATGAAAAATTCAGGCAAGGCTTTAATGGAACTCTTAGTGCAAAGGGATCAAAAAACAAGTCGAGGTTTCCTTTGCTCACTCCCTGGGTGAGGGGGAGGGGCGACCTGGTGCCTTGCATGGGGAGAGGGGCAGCTTGCATGATCTGCCCACCCCTCTGGGGGTGCTGTATGCAGGGACCACGCTCAAGACCCTGCTTTTGCTCCAACACCTCAGAAGCAGCAGTTGGTTTTTTTTTTTTTGTCTTTCTGTATCTTTTTGTCCATAATTTGCCCCAACTGCCCACGCACACAGTTACTTTTAGTTCCTCATAGTTTCTTTGTATTTTGTTGCTCCAGAGAAGGAGACGTTTGTCCAGGTGCGAGCTCTGCAGCAGAGGGCCCCAGGCCCCTGGTCCCAGGCTGTCTCTGTTGCCGTAAAGACAGATGTATCATTCGAAGGACAAGAATGTGCCCAGAAACAGGGGTACAGAGGCAGGCTCAATTGATTGTCAACAAAGACATCAAAGTAATTCCTTGGGAAAGGACAGTCTGTTCAGTAAACGGCACTGGAAAAAAAATGGACAATATGTGGGAGGGAAATGAAGGCCCCCGTTTACTTTCTATCATACATCCCAGGCTCCAGAACTGCAGGACATGAATTTCTGTTGTGTAAGTCACGAGGCCTGGGACGGCTCGTTCTAGCACCCGCAACAGACTACTTAGTTACTGTTAGTCTGTCAGTTCTGTGTGACTCTGCAACCCCATGGACTGCAGCTTGCCGGGCTCCTCTGTCCGTGGAATTCTCCAGGCAAGAATACTGGAGTGGGTACCACTCTCTTCTCCAGGGGATCTTCCTGGCCCAGGGATTGAACCCGCATCTCCTGCACTGGCAGGCAGATTCTTTACCATCTGAGCCACCAGGGAGGCCCCTTGAACAGACCAAGGAGGCTGCTAAGAGAACAGCTGTACGACCATTTCAGAAAACTGTTTGACAGTCTCTTATGAAGCTAAACTTACCATTAGATCCAGCAATTTAATTCCTAAGGTTTCACCCTAGAGAAATGAAAACGTATGTCCACAAAAACATTTGCTCATAGAAACACATAGCAGCTTTTTTTTATAACAGATGACCACTGAAAATAACCCAAAGGCCCACCAGAGGTAAATAGATAAACCGTGGTGCTTTCATTCAATAGAAAAGCACTCAGTAATTATTGGAGAAGGAAATGGCAACCCACTCCAGTGTTCTTGCCTGGAGAATCCCAGGGACGGGGGAGCCTGGTGGGGTCTCACAGAGTCGGACACAACTGAAGCGACTTAGCATCAGCAGCAGCTTAGCAGCAGTAATTATTATTTTTAAAAAAAGAAGAAAAGAACAAACTACTGATTAAAGGCAACAACGGGAAGAATCTCAAAAGCATACTGAGTGAGAGAGGTAAGACACAAACAAGAACCCTGCAGGAGTCTGTCTCCTTGAAATCCTGGAAGCTGGGAGCCTGATAAAGACAGCGGACTTGTGGACACAGAGCAGGAAGGGGAGGGTGGGGCAAGCGGGGACGGTGGCACTGACATGAGCCTGTGTGAGGCAGATGACCGGGAGGGACCTGCTGTGTGGCGCGGAGGCCTCCGCTCGCGCTCCGGGCTCCGTGATGTCCTAGAGAGGTGAGGGGGAATTCAAGAGGGAGGGAAAACGGTCTTCCCTGGTGGCTCAGACGTTAAAGCGTCTGTCTGCAATGCAGAAGACCTGGGTTCTATCCTTGGGTTAGGAAGATCCCCTGGAGAAGGAAATGGCAGCCCACTGCAGTATTCTTGCCTGAAGAATCCTGTGGACGGAGGAGCCTGGTAGGCTACAGTCCTGCTGCTGCTGCTGCTAAGTCGCTTCAGTCGTGTCCGACTCTGTGCGACCCCACAGACGGCAGCCCACCAGGCTCCCTCGTCCCTGGGATTCTCCAGGCAAGAACACTGGAGTGGGTTGCCATTTCCTACAGTCCACGGGGTTGCAAAAAGTCGGACACGATTGAGCGACTTCACTTTCAAGCTTTCGATGGCTGATTCATGTTGTTGTTCAGCAGAAATTAACATAAACATTGTAAAATAAAAACAATTATACTCCAATTAAAAATAATTAATTAGAAAGATTCTTTACAGGCATGTTAAGCAAGTCTTGCCAAAAAAAAAAATATATGTATATATGTCCCACCAGCACAGCCTGTTGGGGCCTTCTCTGCCCTGGAATGGGGTTGCCAAGGTTCATCAAATAAAATTTCAAATTACTCAGTTAAATTTCAGCCTCAGATAAACCACAGATAACTTTCTTAGGATGAGTGTGTCTCATGCAATTATCTAGGACATGGGTGGCATGTACACGCATGGGACATACTTATAGTAAACACTGATTTATTTTTCATCTGAAATTCAAATGTAATGGGCATCCCGTGTTTTTTCTGGCAACCCCGCTCTGCGGTTTCCTGTGGCCTCTCTGAAGGCAAGCACTGCCTGATGAAGAGGCCGCTCAGGCCGGTCCTCCCCTGCAGTCCTCCCCTCCAGTCCTCCTCGGAGAAAACAGAAGCAAGCCTGCAGGCCCCAGCCCTTCCAGCTGGCCCGCCCTGGCCATGCTCAGCACCAGTTCTGCCCTTTGGTTTCTCAAAGGGTGGAGGGGTGCCCACCCTCCCTCCATGGGTCAGAGTGGGGGGCCTACCCGGGGAGGTCATATGGCTTCCCCTGTGGTCACAGATGGAGCCCAGTCTCCGGCTTAAATGAATCCTTCCGACTGTCCATGATTTCACATCGCAGAAAAGGCATCCTCACTATGCCGCTGTCCCCTGTCCTGCCTTTCTATTCGGGGGACATCCAAAGCTACTCTGCAGGACACGCGCAACCACAGCTCATCAAGCTGGGGTTATACAGTGCTCAGGATTTTCAGCCAGTTTTCAAGAAGTCAGACACCAGGTGTGATGTGCCCGGATATTAACTGCACCACACAAGGGAAGGGGGGATCTGATTTATTCATGTTGCTTTTCATACCAAGGACAAAAGAGCTCTTTGAATCAAAATCTGTTGAGTGGTTCGGGGGTATGATTTTTAAAAGACTACCTACTTGGAACATAAACACTTTCTCAATAGGTTATTTTTATTTTCCTGGTCTGGCAACTCAAAGAGGTATAATTTGCAAGGGTTGGTTCCCTGAAAGAAGCACATTCAATTGCTTGAAAGAGCATGAATACGTGTCAGTGAAAGAAACTAAATTTGATGAGGAAATTATACCTTTTGCGGAAAGTGCAAAAAATAATAATAAAGGTAGTAGAAAGGAATCCTTTGATCATAAAATTATTATGCATTTTCCCTGTAAAAAACCGCTAACCTTGGCTCATAAATAACAGTAGCAAAAAGATGAAGATGTGAAATTAAAAGCAGACTATGTTAAAAAAAAAAAAAAAAAGCAGAATGCATGGAATCTAAGCTGTTCTGAAGGACAGATTGGAAGGTTCTTGTTGTGCCCAGAGGTTTTCCACGGAGGAGGGGGTTGCGCCTTTTGTATTTATGTTGGGGTGGCCTGACTGAAGTGGCTTTAAAACTTGGGGTCATGGATCATTAAGACTGTAATAAAAATTACAAACCTGCTTCCTGGAAAAGTGCACGTACACCCACACGCACACTTGTTTTACAGACCGTTTCTAGAGTTTCAGACACTGCCCCTGAATTTATTCACAGAGCCCCAGCCAAGAGGCCCCATGCTAAGCAAAACCCACATGTTTACCATCCCCTGCTTCCTTACGGCCGATCCCCACGCGGCCTCTCACACTTGCAGCAGAGGCAGGCTGCCTGCTGACCTTCGCCCTGTCTGCCTCCCTTTCAGGAGCTGGCAGTTTGGGTTTCCCACCACTAGCGTTCCTAGAATGTGATCACAGACCCCAGGGTGCTGGCCTGGGTGTTACACTGCCAGGCGACAAGATGCTCTTCCCAAGAAATAGAATGGAGGCAGGGGAAGTCCCCTGTGCCACCCTGGGCCAGTGCCCTGGTCCCTTTGAGCTTCTGTGTCCCTGTCCGTAGATGGGGATGATGACGGTGGCCCCCTTAGAGGCTGCAGTGAGGATGACATGACGGTATATATAACAAGTGCTTGAAGGCAGCAGGCACTCCGAAAGTTTAAGAGGCGGGCTGTTCCAGCTGTCACATAGTTCAGGCACATCGATGTCTGCCCTAACTATCAGTGTTGCTTCACACTTGGACAGTGATTTACAGGATGTGAAGCATCTCCGTTCATTCTTCACTGCTGGCAACACAACACCAGGGCTTCCCTGGTGGCTCAGAGGTAAAGAATCCGCCTGCCGATACAGGAGAGGCAGGTGGGATCCCTGCGTCAGGAAGATCCCCTGGACAAGGAAATGGTAATCCTACGGACAGAGGGGCCTGGTGGGCTACAGTCCATGGGGACGTACAAGAGTCGTACGTGACTTAGCAACTGAACAACAACACAACACCCACAGGATATGAAAACTTGAGACTCATGCTTCCATTCTACAGGCAAGGAAACTAAGTCTCAAGGTAAGTGAGTTGGTTCCTCCAGAGCATACAGCCCGCAAGTACCAGGGCGGGACACCCTGTGCGGGGCTCCTGACGTGGGAGCAGGAGCCCCAGCGATCTGGTCTCTATCCATCCTCGGGTGGAACATTCTGGAAGGCATTCTCCATGTGGCTCTCAGAGGGTCCCAGAGGGTGGGACCCTGTGATCAGCAGTGGGGCCAGTGTCGGGAAGCACTACGGCAGCCTGAACCCTCCCAAGTTTCCCTCCGTCCAGACCCTGCTCCTGCTCCCGGAAGCAGACTTCCCAAATAAACTCCATCCGGCTCTGCTTTCCAGAGGGGAATCCAGGCTAAGACAGGTGCCGGCTGTGGGTCTCCATCTTCCATTACTGCCCACCCTTCTGTGCCCGCCTCCTTCAGCTGTCCCTGCTGGTGGGGCCTACAAGCTAGTAAGAAACCCTACCTTCAAAAAAAGCCACTGTGACTAAGGACTGAGCGGACTGCTGTCCAAAGAGACTGGGCTTCAAGTGTCCACCCCTGATGGTCTGGGACGGGGCAGACAGCTCTCCTCTCACCCTAGGATGCCCTAGCTGAGGCCGGGGCTCTCCTTGGTCACAGCCAACCGACTCTAGGGGCAAAAGCACTTCTCCTGAGCCCCCCATCCCAAGCCTTGGGTCTTCCCATCCACGAGGAGATGCTAAGGTAACGGCCTACGTCAGCTTCCACTAAGACCCTATCTCCCTGCCTTAACCACTTGTGGGTTGCCTGACGGCATAGCTAGGACCCCGGTCCCCTCCCTGGACTGGAGTCAGGGGGAGATGGCTGAGCCCTTGGAGACAGACCTTCTCCTTAGAGAGCCTCGGCTTTCAGCTGGTTCCACACAGTCTCACGCACTCTCCCACACCAAGGCCCACTCATCCTGGTTGGCCGTCCCATGACCGGCCGGTATCTTCCACGTTTACTTCCCACTCTCCGCCAGGCCCTGCCCATGAAACATTAACGTAATGAACAAAAACCTGGCCTTCACTGGCGTCAGAGAAGGCAATGGCACCCCACTCCAATACTCTTGCTTGGAAAATCCCATGGACGGAGGAGCCTGTTAGGCTGCAATCCATGGGGTCGCTAAGAGTTGGATACGACTGAGCGACTTCTCTTTCACTTTTCACTTTCGTGCATTGGAGAAGGAAATGGCAACCCACTCCAGTGTTCTTGCCTGGAGAATCCCAGGGACGGGGGAGCCTGGTGGGCTGCTGTCTATGGGGGTCGCACAGAGTCGGACACGACTGGAGTGACTCAGCATAGCATAGCATCACTGGCGCAGCTTCACGACTGCTGAGTCACTCCCCATGCCCCCGTTCTAGACGCCAACACAGCTCCCTCTCTTGGTCCACTTCGAGAAGACCCCTGGGGCTTCCCTGGTGGCTCAGTTGTATACAATTCACCCGGCAAGGGGTTCAATCTGAGACGATCCCACGTGACATGGGTCAAGTAAACCCGGAACCACAACTCCTGAGTCCACATGCTGTGACTACTGAAACCCGAGTGCCTAGAGCCTGTGCTCTGCAACAGGTGAAGCCATCACGATAAGAAGCCTGCACAACACAACTGGAGAGGCGCCCCTGCTCAGGGCAACTAGAGAAAAGCCCGCACGCAATGAATACCCAGCACAGCCAGAAAACCAAATAAACAAATGAATAAATAAATTTTATATATATATATATGAAAGCCTCTAATTGTCAGGAGGATGTGCCAGGAGGCACGGGGGGCAGGGCAAAGGCAGGCTCTGACCCCAGGATGATGTGCTGGTTGCCTCTGCTCCCCCACCTTTGGGATGGGACACAACACAGCTCTCCAAGTGCTGTGGGTGAGTGTGCCATGGTTCACGCCAACTAACTGATATTCCAATCTTTCCCAGAGTCATAAGCTGATCACTAATCTCTGTCTTCACTCACAGAGCATTCCACACCTTCATGTGTCTCCTTGGAGGTTCCTACAGTTGTTCAGTTCAGTTTAGTTCAGTTCAGCCGCTCAGTCATGTCCGACTCTTTGTGACCCCATGAATCGCAGCACGCCAGGCCTCCCGGTCCATCACCAGCTCCCGGAGTTCACTGAGACTCACGTCCATTGAGTCAGTGATGCCATCCAGCCATCTCCTCCTCTGTCGTCCCCTTCTCCTCCTGCCCCCAATCCCTCCCAGCATCAGAGTCTTTTCCAATGAGTCAACTCTTCGCATGAGGTGGCCAAAGTACTGCAGTTTCAGCTTCAGCATCATTCCTTCCAAAGAAATCCCAGGGCTGATCTCCTTCAGAATGGACTGGTTGGATCTCCTTGCAGTCCAAGGGACTCTCAAGAGTCTTCTCCAACACCACAGTTCAAAAGCATCAATTCTTCAGTGCCTCTATTCAAAAGCAGCTTCTCATCAAGTCTTTTTCAGCTGTTTCGGTGGTTGTTGTTCAGTCTCTAAGTCATGTCCCACTCTTTGTGACCCCATAAACACTAGGCTTTCCTGTCCTTCAGGTTGAATTCAGAACCAGTGCCCAGGACCAGAGGAAAACCAGTCATATTTCACATGGCCCGTCCTCACCTTTATGTGGCAGGTTTGGGGATGGCATGACATTTAAGAACCTGTTCAGCTCTGAGCTTCTGATTGCTTTTTGGACCTTTGCTGGAAATTCTGATTCAAGTATTTTTGTTTTGCCGTTAATCTTCTACGTTAACTGTAGAATAGTTGTACTGGGGCTGCTACTGTGATGTATTTGGCCATTTTCTTAATATTGAATGTTGCTTCTTTACTGAAGATAAAACTGTAACTGAGAGTTCCTCCTATCTTAGGAGAAATTCCCAGGAGTGAGTGAGAATATTATCTCATTCATAATATTCAAAATCACTTCCCCTGGGGGATGGGGGATGAAATTTTGTCCTTTGATTACTCGTGGGAGGGATATTTTCCCATCTTATTGACCAAGTGCATTTACTCTTGTGAATAATCCCCACAATCCTGTCCATTTGTTCACCAAGCACTCAACGTGTCTTCTATCGATCTGTGTGCCAGTCAACATAATATGCATATTTATTGGTATTTTTTCCTGCAATCCTTTCCCTCATGTAAGTTATGATTGTAGACCTGCCTGACTTTCCAGCCTGGGAGGGATTTCTGGATCCGTCTCTATGGCAAGCATCACATAAGAGCACCCTGTGAGTGCCTGACGTGAGTCACATTCACCATTTCCTCATTGAGTTCTTATCCATACAGCTGAAGACGCTGGGAGATGGAGTCTCCTGGTCCTGATATCTGTTCCTCCATCTTCTCAGATGCCCATCGTGGAACTTTTCTAAGCAGCATCATGTTTTATAGCCTCATTTTATTTTCTTTTATTAAAAAAAAAATCCACAATCTTCCCATTTTTTAAAAAATGTGTGGGTTAAACATAGTATTCACTGTTGAGGATCAGTAATAATTCTGTGTACTAAAAATCCTATATCAGGAAGATTCTATTAGAAAAATGAATGAGCCAAAAATGTTTAGTACAGATGGCTGCCTATCTACAAAATTTATCTGATGCAGTACGTGAAAAACAGCTTCACCTTGTTTAAAAATGATTTATGGCAAAACCAATACAATATTATAAAGTAAAAAATAATAATAAATAAATTTTAAAAAATAAAAATGATTTACAATTTAGGCAATATATAATAATGGCCTTTCTTGTAGCCTCGTGTTGTTCTTGAGTAAATAATCTATTAGAATGAATATTGTGTTTTATCAGTTATATGCTTCCTACTTGTGGAAAGCGTTGGATTGGGAGGCTCAGACTTTACAGTCTGAAATCTGACAAAAGAGAAGCGAGTGGAGCACAGAACAGATAAGCAGAGGGAAGCAGCTCCACGGAGAGGCAGCAGGTGGGAGGGCTGGATGGAGGTGCCTGTGAAAGAGGCCTTATCTCAAGAAGGGAGGATGGGAAGGACTGGTGCACCCTCAGATTTTTCATGCTCCAAGAAAACACAGAACGCTTACCACCCTGTCCTTTGCCACTCAACTGAAGTTTGTTTGATAAAGACGTATTTTTTACTTTGGTTGAATAAAATGGTTTTGGCTATTTGAATTATGACTATCAGTTCCGTTTTGCTGGTGGCATGAAAAAAAAACGCCATTTTGGCAAATGCTTTGAACTCGTTTCATCAACTGAATATTTATAAAGATTCAGCAAAATGGATTATTTCCTCCTTGTAAACCGGAGAAAGACAGGCATCATAGCCACAGATCAAAGGCAGCAATTAGAATGCTCTATAAAAATATCACACACACCCCTTAGGTTTTGAATGAAATTGACGCCAAGATTTTAAGAACATCATGCACATGTGATTAGATGCTGCTGCCTCAGGATGACTCCATGGTGAGAGCTGAGAAGCATATCCTTCAAATAGTAAGTAACTTCAGTAAGAGATTAGCCCTTCCTCAAAGAAAAGCATTGATAACTTTAAAGTAAAACATTCTCATTTGCCAGAAGTTGTTGCTGTTGTTCAGTCACTGAGTCATGTCCAACTCTTTGTGACCCATGACTGCAGCACGCCAGGCTTCCCTGTCCTTCTCCATCTTCCAGAGTTTGCTCAAATTCATGTCCATGGTGTCGCTGGTGCCATCCAACCATCTCATCCTCTGTCGCCCTCTTCTCCTGCCCTCAATCTTTCCCAGCATCAGGGTCTTCTCCAATGAGTCAGTTCTTTGCATCAGGTAGCCAAAGTATTGGAACTTCAGCTTCAGCATCAGTCCTTCCAATGAATGTTCAAGACTGATTTCCTTTAGGATTGATTGGTTTGATCTCCGTATGGTCCAAGGGACTCTCAAGAGTCTTCTTCAGCACCCCAATTCAAAAGGATCAATTTTTTGGTGTTCAGCCTTCCTTACAGTCCAACTCTCACATCCATACATGACTATTGGAAAAATCATAGCTTTGACTATACAGACATTTGTTGGAAAAGTGATGTCTCTGCTTTTTAATATGCTGTCTAGGTGTGCCATAGCTTTCCTTCCAAGGAGCAAGTGTGTTTTAATTTCATGACAGTTACTGTCTGCAGTGATTTTTGGAGTCCAAGAAAATAAAGTCTGTCACTGTTTCCATTGTTTCCCCATCTATGCGTCATGAAGTGATGGGACCAGATGCCATGATCTTAGTTTTTTGAATGTGAGTTTTAAGTTAGCTTTTTCACTCTCCTCTTTCACCTTCATTAAGAGTCTCTTTAGTTCCTCTTTGCTTTTTGCCATTAGAGTGGGTATCATCTGTATATCTGATGTTGCTGAGATTCTCCCAGGAATCTTAATTCCAGCTTGTGAGTCATCTAGCCCAGCATTTCACATCACGTACTCTGCAGGCATGCAAGTATGCTCAGTTGCTAAGTTGTGTCTGACTCTTGCAACCCCATGGACTATAGCCCACCAGGCCCCTCTGTCCATGGGATTCTCCAGGCAAGAATACCAGAATGGGTTGCCATTTCCTTCTCCAGGGAGTTTTCCCAACCCAGGGATCGAATCCATGTTTTCCACGTCTCCTGCATTGGCAGGCAGATTCTTTTCCACTGAGCCACCTGGGAAGCCCATAGAAGTTAAATAAGTGGGGTGACAAATATACAGCCTTGACGTACTCCTTTCCCAGTTTTGACATGGTCCATTGTTCCATGTCTGGTTCTACCTGTTGCTTCTTGGCCTACATTCACGTTCTCAGGAGACAGGTAAGGTGGTCTGGTATTCCCATCTTTTTAAGAATTTTTCAGTTTTTGTGACCCACACAGTCAAAGGCTTTAGTGTAGTCAATGAAGCAGAAGTAGATGTTTTTTCTGGAGTTCCCTTGCTTTCTCTATGCTCCAACATGCCATCAGTAGTAAAAGAAAAAAAATCCTCATTATCCATCAATCAGTATTACTTTCCACAATTAAAAAACAAATCATTACCGCACTTCCCAAGGCCCAGAAAAACAGAAAAGATGCGCCAATAATCAGACCTTCTAACCATATGTAGATCTGTTCATTCCTATACAAACAAAAAGAGAAATGAAGAAGTGATCCAGAGGGGAATGTTATAGGCCCTATAACTCTTTAAATTACTGGATGGGGGCAGAAGTACAGCTGTCTTGGGGTCATCGAGAGAAGTGATCCATCCCAGGCCACCAGGCAGGGACTAAGAATCAGTCAGAGAGGATGAGATGCTGGTGTTTGCCATAAGTAAAGCAAGCCTCAGTCCAGCTTTGCATGAAGGTGGTGTTAACCCCAAGGCTTTTCAGGTTTGCCAGCCAATAAACAGTGCTTCTCGCTAAGCCCATTGGAGTGGGTTTCTCTGCCATTTACAGCCTAAAAAAATAAACAACAGCTTGCACAGGAGTTTAGATGAGACAGAGATTGCTGCGGCTGGTCTGGTAGGAAAGGTTTGTGGCAAGTGGGGGTGGGATTCATCTGGTCTTTGAGGAGCACAGAAGAACGAGGCTAAGCAAAGGAAGGGGAGGGCGAGATCGTTTGTGATGCTGGCCAGGAAGGCATCATTCAGTAAAAGGTCCCACCTTGGTGGAGAAGAAAGGGAATTAAAAATGTGTTCTCTGGAAGAAGGCTTCAATATTAAGAAAATAAACATGGTCATTCTGATGGATGGTTTGGTTAATCTTTCACAGAGCAAATGAGAACCAGCCCTAGTCTGATCAACAGCTTGAGATTCCAAATACTCAACATTGTGAAAATTCATGGGTAAGCTTTGTCTTAAGTCTAGCATCGAAAAAACCCACGCTGTGTAGAACTTTGTAGAGCAATTGAGCAGATTCTCTTAAGTTGAAGAGAGATATATCCTTGGACTCCACTCCTAGGTATATTTATTTAATCAGAAAAAAATTCTTGTGTACAGTGAGTGGCTCATGGGCCACAATGTTGGTAGTGTCATTGACTGTATTAGAAAAACTCGGAAAAAATCCAAATGTCCAATGAACAAAGAATGGCTATATATTTTTACAATGACTATATAGCAGGAACAATGAACCAGAGCTATGAGTATTGGATGAAGTTCCCAACATAATATTGAATGATAAAGGGAAGTCATCAAAGAATACCTACATTATGATAGCATTTAAATAAAATCAAAACTGATGAGAAACTAAAGTTTGTGGATACTGTAGCGCAAAGGACAAGAATAGAAATTAGGAAATTCAGGTTCATAGATACCTTGGGGGAAAGAAAGGAAGGGCAGATAATCAGGGAGGGATACTTCAGGGTCTTCAACTAAATTAGAAGTTTTTTAGACTTCTGGAGTGGGAATCTATGTGCTCATTATGTAATTCTTTATACCTTTTTAGTTGCATAAGGTTTGTCATAATTAAACTTTGGAAAAAAACACTCTACCCAAGTGGAAACTTTTAGTCTAAGCTGAGATGTGGTTGACAATTGTTATGGAAAGCATACCTTGTGTGCCCACGTTTAAGACAAAGCTCTCCCTCTCTGAGCCTGGAGGAGAAAGACTTTCAATAATGCCTCTTAACTTGCTACAAGTTCATCCCAGGCCAACATGCCGCTCAGCCCCTTTATCCAACAAATTTATGTGGCTCCACCACAGGTATTTATTTTACACTATGAGCAACAGCCTTCTTGCCAACCCGCAGGGAGCTGGGTTTAGCAGCCCCGTGGACGCTGATGGTATGTCCACACCACGTGGCTGTCAAAGTCTCCCTGCAAACTAGATTCACCTCCGCCTGGGGAGTTGGCAGCTCCAGGCTAGTGCAGGTTGTCCTAAGGACCACTAGGTACTACTGTGAAATTTCAAAGTATGTCTGCATTCAGTATCCTTTTTAAAAAATCTTTGTATTGTGTTACCTGCTCACTTGCGTCTGATTCTTTGTGACCCTATGGACTGTAGCCTGCCAGGCTCCTCTGTCCATAGGATTCTCCAGGCAAGAAGATTGGAGTGGGTTGCCATGTCCTTTTTCCAGGGGATCTTCCCAGACCAGGGATCAAACCCGGGTCTCCTGTATTACAGGCAGATTCTTTAACCATCTGGGATTCTCTGGTGGCTCAAAGGGTAGAGTCTGCCTGCAATGCAGGAGACCTGAGTTCAATCCCTGGGTTGGGAAGATCCTCTGGAGAAGGAAATGGCAACCCACTCCAGTATTCTTGCCTGGAAAAGCGCAGGGACAGAGGACCCTACAGCCCTCTGTAGGGTAGGCTACAGTCCATGGGGTCACAAAGAGTCGGACACAACTGAGCAATTTCACTTTCTTTATAGTTCCCCGTGGCATACAGAATGTCCTTGTTGTTAAACTGCTTTTGTAAAAGAAATCACTGGATTTCGTAATCTGTGGCCGGAAGAATGCTAAGAAGGGCCTCTATAGTCCCTCCCCTATATCAGCCCCTCCCCCAAGAGCAGCTCCCTCGATTAGAAGCAACAAGACTCCCTTGTGGTCCCCAAGAGAGAACTTCTCTGGTTGGCTTTGGAGAAGTGGGCTGTCTGTGCTGGGAGAGGACCCCAGGCCTGGGACCTGAGCTTGGCATCCAGGAGCTAAGTCCTGGGGGCTCGGTCCCACCCTGCGGGAAACTGGTTTCTGTCAACAAGCTGCATGAGCTTGCAGGGGACCCAGAGCTCCAGCAGGAGCTCCATCCCAGCCAGAACTAACCTTCAGCCTTGCACGACCCTGTGCAGAGACCCCCAGCCAAGCCACATGGGCCCTCTGACCAACAGAAACAGTGAGATACTAACGGATGCAGTTCAAAGCCAGAGGATGTGTGGTCATCAGTTACACACCAGCAGGAAGTGTGCTACATAGAGAGCACGTCTGCTGTGATTTGTAGCCAGTTCTCTTTCTTTTTGCCTTTTGTTCACATCTGATCATTTTTCCCCATTTACCTCTGCCTGAATTCTACACCCCCAGGCTTCCCTGGTGGCTCAAACTGTAAAGAATCTGCCTGTAATGTAGGAGACGCGGGTTCGATTCCTGGGTTGGGAAGATCCCCTGGCAAAGGGAATGGTAACCCACTCCGGCACTCTTGCATGGGAAATTGCATGGACAGAGGAGTCTGGCGGGGTACAGTCCTTGGGGTTGCAAAGAGACAGACACAACTGAGCCACCAACGGTTTCACTCTCCCGTATTGTTTAATAGTAATATAGCCTCCAAATCAGTAAAAAAAAAAAAAAAAAAGGAAAAGTGACCTGAGTCCAGCTCCTCTTCTAATTTACCCAGGCAATCCTTTGATGACTGCTGATCACGCAGAAAGAAGAATTTTATCCTCCCCAGACATCACAGCATTGTGCAGCAGACACAGGCCCTGGCCAGCGCAGAAGGACGGGGGCCAGGCCTTCATGCCCAGCCCCAACCCTGAGGAAACCAGAACGTCTTTCAGAGTCTGGAGACGCTCACCATCACACCACCAGCCAGGGAGAGGCAGGCTTCTCTCAAAAGACAGAGATAACAACATGCCTGGCCTCATCCAGCCTACCCAACTCTTTCTCTTTTTCCTTCTTTTTAATTTATTTATTTATAGTAATTGGAGGCATACATGTGTCCTCTGAACCCCTTCCCACCTTCCTCCCTACCCTACCCCTCCTGCTTGTCACCAAGTACTGAAAGTTGGTGAAAGATTTCAAAGGCACTTCACTCCCAAGAAATGCTCAAATGGCCAAAGAGGCATATGAAAGGGTTCTCAGGACCAGTATTTGTCAGGAAAAATGCAAATTAAAACCACAATGATTGAATAATACCACAATTTCAAAGAAAAAGACAGAAAATACTAAGTATTGGCAAACACGTGGAGCAATCAGAACACTGATTGGTAGAACTGAAGAAGGTTTTGCTACAGAGACTTTGGAAAACTTTTTGACAGTATCTTTCGAGGTTGTCCTTGCATGCTCAGTCATATCCAACTCTTTGCGCCCCCATGGACTGCAGCCCGCCAGGCTCCTCTGTCCATGGCATTCTCCAGGCAAGAATACTGGAGGAGGTTGCTAGTTCCTTCTCCAGGAGATCTACCCAACACAGGGATCAAACCTTCGTCTCCTGTGTCTCCTGCATGGGAGGTGGATTCTGAGTCACCTGGGAAGCCCCATCCACTGAGGTTAAACATACATATACCCCATGACCCAGCAAGAGACAGGCATGTGCAGTAAGAGATACATAGGAACTTGATTATAGCAGCATTATCTATAATAACCCCAGCCTGGGAGCACCCCACCTGTCCATCACCAGTAGAATGGATAACAAACTGAAGTCTGTTCATACGATGGGAGACTACTTAGTCATGGAAACAGACCTGATCTCCATGCAACAAGGTGAGCGAAACTCACACACACAGTGGGTCAAAGCTACTATGCATCATTGTATAATTCCATCGTACATATAAAGTCTTCCTTTATAAGGGAAAAATTAACCTTCTGTGTTAGGTAGTAGGAAGCTGACCCAGAGTAAGAGGGCTTGGGGATGCTTCTGGAATTCAGCTTTTCTTCTACATCTTGATCTTTCTCAGCTTGTGTTTGCAAGCTGAGAAAATGAGCTGGGTGCTTAAGAGTTTCACAGTTTGGGACATTTATTATACATTAAAGCAGGAGTACTTGTTAGCTCAGTTGGTAAAGAATCCGCCTGCAATGCAGGAGACCCCGGCTCGATTCCTGGGTTGGGAAGATCCACTGGAGAAGGGATAGGCTACCCACTCCAGTATTCTTGGGCTTCCCTTGTGGCTCAGCTGGCAAAGAATCCACCTGCAATGTGGGAGACCTGGGTTCAATCCCTGGATTGGGAAGATCCCCTGGCAAAGGAAAAGGCTACCTATTCCAGTATTCTGGCCTGGAGAATCCCATGGACTATAGTCTATGGGGTAGCAAAGAGTCAGACACAACTGAATGACTTTCACTCCACTCCAAGCACCCAACCTCTGGGCTATAATGCCTGATGATCTGAGGTGGAGCAGATGTAATAATAACAGAAATAAAGTGCACAATTATTATAATGTGCTTGAATCATCCTCAAAGCACCCCTCCCCGGCCTGTGGAAAAATTATCTTTCACAGAACTGGTCCCTAGTGCCAAAGAGATTGGGGCCCACTGCTTTAAAGTACTTGTTACAGGTGTACAGTATGCTGCTGCTGCTGCTAAATCGCTTCAGTTGTGTCCCACTCTGTGCGACCCCATAGACGGCAGCCCACCAGGCTCCCCTGTCCCTGGGATTCTGCAGGCAAGAACACTGGAGTGGGTTGCCGGTTCCTCCTCCAATGCATGTATGTGAAAAGTGAAGGTGAAGTCGCTCAGTCGTGTCCGACCCTCAGCAATCCCATGGACTGTAGCCTTCCAGGCTCCTCCGTCCATGGGATTTTCCAGGCAAGAGTACTGGAGTGGGGTGCCATTGCCTTCTCCTGGTGTACAGTATAGTGATTCACAATTTTTAAAAGCTATACTCCATTTACAGTTCTATAAAATATTTGCTATATTCCTTGTGCTGTACAATATATCCTTGCAGCTTACTTTATGAGTAATAATTTGTAGTTCTATTGCTTCTATTATAATAATTTGTACCACCCTCCCCCTATCTCGTCCCCCCACCACTCCTCCCCTACTGGTAACCACTAACTTGCTCTCTACATCTCTGAGTCTGGAAGATGGATGGAGAAAGAAATGTGCATATAAACATTCTTACCAGCCTCCTGCCTGATTTTTGAAAACCCAGATTATATTTCCATGAAGTCTGGCAGTGTATTACAGCAACTTAATAGATTAAGTAGATGTTTTCTCTGTTGCTAATCTTCATCTTACAGCTGTAGTCAGGGCTACTGGCAATTCAAGTCTTTAAATAAATAAGCCTCATTCATGTATCGCTTCTGTTTTATGAACAAAGCAGCCATTACTTGTAATGGGCTCTCTACCCGAGGTACCAAGAACTATTGTTTCATTATAAGCATTGTGAGCGTAAAATAGCACAAGAGGAGGGAACACATATGAGAGTAGAATGGGAAGAAAACAAGCCAGAAACTGGGCAGACACGTGCTGGTTGTTCAGAAGTGGCACCAAAATATAGGAGAGAGCCGTTTTTGAGGGAGGTTTAAGGCTGAATTTATCAATGGGCCTGTGGAAATTGTGTTCATTTTGAAAGACAGCAGGTGTGAAAACAATGAGAAGTGACCTCCTTTGCACCTGGGTTACAAAAGCTGCCCCAACGTGTGTGAAACAGAACAGGACAATGATAAATTAAAAAACATCCTGCTTCTGACTAGTTCCTTTTATTTTCTTCTCACACTGGGCAGTTTTATTTATAGATAATAAAGGCAGCTTATAAGAAACACACACACAGTTACACTCATTTCCTGGTGGAAGTGATGTTTATTTGACGTATAATAGCTTTGGTGTTTGGAGATTCTATTATCTTTGGAATCTACTCCAGAAAGTAACTTTCAGATTGCTCACATCCCTTTTAAATCAGTTTACTAACATATTCTCAACAAAATTTATCAAATAAGACTTATTTCCAGTCCAAAACATCCTTTGATATGCGATTTAATGGACTAGAGGGAAGCCAAGGTTCACAACCAAAATGTCTTCTGTTTGGGAATGTCAATTTCAGCGGATGGAGAAATTTGTAATTATCACTGTGGTGAATGAAGATGGTGTGTCCACCAAACCTCGCATACGGAGCAGATCTTTGACACCGAAGATTTCTGTGAACCCCCAAATTAGGAATACTGCTAGCTGACTTAAGGAATTTGAACAGACACCTAGATTCTCCTCGGACCTTAAGGAAGTGGCCGACACACCACAGCATGTGCTTCTAATTTGCACCAAGTGCTTTACCTACATTATTCACCTAATCTTTTGCATAATCCTTGGAGGTAAGTGGAACTGTCCCTCTTACAAATTATAACATTCATAGACATTAGGGGATGTCAGAAAGAGTCAAGACAAGGAATATTAGAACACCAGCAATCTATCAAAGCTTACTTTAATAATTATGAATTGATGAAACCCATGCTTGATTCATTTCCAGTTATGTAAGTAAACATAACAAGTTAGCATGGTATCAGTTTTCTTTTGCACAGATATAATGTTAGATGCCAAAGTGTGTTATAGCAGAGAGTTTAACACCTGATACTTTATAACATCCCAGGTGGTTCTAGTGGTAAAGAGCACTCGTGCCAATGCAGGAGATGTAAGAGACATGGGTTTGACCCCTGGGTTGGGAAGATCCCCCAGAGAAGGGCATAGCAATCCACTCCAGAATTCTTGCCTGGAGGATCCCATGGACAGAGGAGCCTGGTGGGCTGTGGTCCACAGAGTCACCAGGAATCGAACACAACTGAAGCAACTCAGCCCGCACTTATGTGGAATGACATTTTATAGTTTGAAACATAGAAAATGCTCCTTACGGCTAAGTTGAGAAGACCATCAAATTCCAGCTGAACTTCAGACCTTTTCACTTCTATCCATCCCGTTTCCTCTGCCTGCTGCTCCGCAGGCCCATCTGAGGAACACATGGTAACTGAACCAAGGTCCATTCCGCTTCAAAGCCCATCGAGTCAGGGGAGGGACCGCAGCCATCACTCCCCAAACTCCCTGGACAACCTGCACACCAGCCACCCTGGAGGGTAAGGGAACCCGCCTCTGAAAGACGAGTCCTGTCCCATGCGCTGCATGAGGGAAGTAGGGAAAACTGTCAACAAGGCGCATGTACTGAGTCTTCAGGAAAACATCATGAACTAAACCTCCAGACTCTCAAGTACACAGGGTTGTAACATCCAGTTTTCCAACTCAAGGCAATTCAAAGACACTGAAGGAGGAGACAAACCTCAGGCTCTCAGGGATGAGGGGTGGTGGGGACTGGGCGGAGGTCTGTTCTCACCGAGGTTCAGAAATGTTCCCCGGGCCGCTTTAAGTCACCCTGGCAGACAATGGAAGGATTGGGACGGGGTGTCTGATGTTCTGGTTGCCTGCAATTATTCCATTCATGGTCATAAAGCACCCAGCTCCTATTTTCAAATGAACTTATAAATCATTCAAATGAACTTTCAAATCAGCTTATAGTTTGCCTGATTACATTCTAACCTATTTTTGAGCATCAGTGGACTAATTACAGCACTAAAGGAGGGACTTCCAAGGTGGTGCAGTAAAGACTCCATGCTTCTAATGCAGGGGGCACAGGTTCAATCCCTGGCCAGGAAACTAGGATCCCACAGGCTGCGTGGTGCCAACAAAAAGTAAATTTACAAATAAATAAAGTATTAAAGGAGAAAAAAATGACATCCTGTACCTTACAGACTAATAAGCATGATCCGTATGCTGGGGGCTTTTGGGGAAATCTGAATTGTGCAAAGGATGGAAGAGACGCATCGTGACCCTGGGTCGCTCCCTGTGGAGAGGCACACAGGTGTGCTGGTCCCTAGAGATGGACATGCAGTCTTCCCGGTACACGTGGGATGCTGCGGGTTACGGAGAGACTTACCCAAACTGCGTGAGCTGCCGACTCCACCGACCCTTCGCAGGCCAGATTCCATCATATACATGGCACACAAGTTGCCATTTAAACCAGTTTTAAGTATACAGTTTGGTGGCATTAACTGCACCACAATGTTCCACACACATCAGCACTATTTCCAAAGTCGTTCATCAACCAGACAGAAACTCTACTCGTTCAGCAACAACTCTCCACCCCTCCTCCCCCTCCAGCCCCTGGGAACTGCTAAACTACTTTTTGCCTCTATAAACGTGCCTATTCTAGATATTTCACATTAAACAAACTCATACAATATCTGTCCTTTTGTATCTGGCTTATTTCAGGGTTCATCCATATTAAGACACACATCAGAAGGTTGTTGTTTTTATGGCTGAATGCTGTCCCCCATATTCATACCTCATCTCATTTACCCTCTCATCTGTACTTCTCGACTTTTCACTGGTCTCGCAGCCCCATGATCACATCCAAGTGGACCTCCCTGGTCCATAGAGTTCAGTCCAAACTTCTCTGGCAGCTACTGAGCACAGACACCATCTGGCCTCACGCTAGGATGCCAAGCTTGTTCCCAGATCAGATCAAAATGGAGACCATCAGATAAACAGCTCCCCACACTTCAGCTTTTAAGTCTTTTCCCATGTTGTTTCCTTTGCCTGGAATGTTCTCTTTCTGTTTTTTCAGGTCAAAGTCAGTTGAAATTTCACATGCTGCATCACCCCTTCTCCTTCCCCAAGTGCACGGTGATCCCTCTGTCTTCTAAACTCCCAGGTGACTTAGCACCGTGGCATTTAATCACCTGAGACCTGTCTCTCCTCTCTTCTTCTCTCCTCTGGGGAGCCAGAATTCCCCAGTCATCGTTGTCAGCTGCACAGGGTTGAGTGTGCGGCTCTGTGTAGAAGGGTATCAGTAAACAGCTGCCCAGGGACGTCACACATATCAGAGAGTGATGACTTTTCCCAGAGAGCTGGCGGTCAGATTATGAGGCCATGTAAAAAGGCATTTTCATTCTAAATGAAATGTGTGTGTTAGCTGCTCAGTCTTGTCTGACTCTTTGTGACCCCATGGACTGTAGCCCAGCAGGCTCCTCTGTCCACGGAATTCTCCAGCCAAGAATACTGGAGTGGGTTGCCATTTCCTTCTCTAGGGGATCTTCCCAACCCAGGGATCAAACCTAGGTCTCCTGCACTGCAGGCAGATTCTTTACCGTCTGAGCCACCGGGGTTGATTTAGAGGAAATTACAGAAAGGTGAGTCAGAATAATAATTAGGGTGCCAGATGTCCAGGGAAGCAGAGAGTATGGCCACTGAACAAAATGAACTTGGTATTTTCTTGCCAGAAGAGGGACTCTAACAGGAAAGGACTCAGGGATGGACTAGGAAGGACAGAGGAGTGAGAGAGGGTGGAGCTTCTCTGTGCTGTTTTAACTCTGGTGCAGACTTCTCAGGAGACTCACGTGTGAAGAGCCAGGTCCCCGGGCTGGCTGAATCACCATGCTGTCCTGGAAAGGAGGGTTCGTGCAGAGCAGGGACTGGTGTTTCAGAAAAGAAAAGCAGGTTAGGTTCTGGTCTAGTGAAATTCATAGTGGATCCAGAATAGATCATTAAAGCGATTTGCGTTTGAGTCAGTTCTAATGAGGTGGATGAACCTAGAGCCTATTATACAGAGGGAGGTAAGTCGGAAAGAGAAATATAAATATCACATACTGACACATATATATGGAATCTAGAAAAGTGGTACTGATGAATTTATTTACAGGGCAGCAACAGAGAAACAGACATAGAGAATAGACTTTGGACACGGGGAGAGGGGAGGAGAGGGTGAGATATATGCAAAGAGAAGCATGGAAACTTATATTACCATATGTAAAAGAGCTAGCCAACGGGAATTTACTGTATGGCAATCTAGAAGGGTGGGATGGGCAGGGACATGGGAGGGAGGTTTGGGAGGGAATCAACCTATGGCTGAATCTTGTTGATGTAAGACAGAAGACCACAAAGTTCTATAAAGCAAATACCCTTCAATTAAAAAAAAATAAAGTGGGGAAAAAAAAACAATTTATGGGTTCTTAGAAAAAGGAAGCAGGGACAAGTGCGTTCTCTACAACAAAGCATGCAAGATGATCTGAATTTTCAGTTGCCATAGTGACCAGCCTAGTGGAGAAGGACAAAGCTGTAGAGAGAGAGCTCTATACTGGTGACAAACTCACCTGCATCTCTGTCTCATGGACTTGTTGAGGACCAAGAGATGATACGACGGCAGGGGAGGCGGATAATGCGTCAGACTGATGCTCACTTAGACACACTGCTAGTGCTGGGCTGCCAGGCTCTCCAGCTTTCTCATAGAGAACGTTCTCATCGATGGTCTGGATCAAATCTGAGGAGAGACAAGGACCTGGCTGGCACGGTGGGCATGCTGAATGACAGAAGGGGCTCAGCAGGCAGACTCTGGGGCGATTTAGAGGTTTGGTTGACTGTGACTGTCCAAGAACAGATGGAAGGGGCGAAGGCCAATGTGGGGCCCCTGTTGCTGCCTGATGGAGCACCTACCAGCCTGCACCTGGAAGGTTCTGATCCATTGGTCTGTGTCTAAAGGACACTGACAGTGAACAGAGATCCAGAGTGACTGATGGCAAGGGAACTAGTGTTGAAGAACTTGATTGGGTGTGCTGCAGTCCATGGGGTTGCAAAGAGCGGCTGAACTGAACTGAACTGAACCCTGTAATTAAGAAGACTTGTGGGAAGCAGACATTTTAATGGGCTTAAACATTTAAAAGGCTGCTCCTGTAAGAAGAGGGCTATTCTGTTTTGCCCTAGAGCTTTGATGAGAAAGGCTAATAGTGAGAGTTGTCCCAAGGCAAGTGGACTTCCTCAAGAGGCCAGAAGGTCCCTCTCTCTGCCAGAGCCTGGGAAAGAAGGGATGCTCAAGAAACAGACATGTCCTGAGGGCCTGAAGTATCTGAGACAGAAGTAAATCAGACAAATGCTGATGGCTCTTCTGGGCCTGTCATTCCTCCAGGAATGTTCCCAGGATAAGGAAGCCTGAGATTATCATTCCCCTGGGTCACTACCGCCTCTGCTCCTGGAAGGCAGGATTCGTTCATATCAGACTGATCTCTTCCTATTGCACAGTGAGAACCATTGTGCTTGGAATAGAATTGCTGTTCAGTTGCTCAGTCGTGTCCAATCCTTTGCAACCCCATGGACTGCAGCACACCAGACTTCCCAGTTCTTCATTGTCTCCCGGAGCTTGCTCAAACTCATGTCCATCGAGTCAGTGATGCCATCCAACCATCTCATCCTCTGTCATCCCCTTCTCCTCCTGCCTTCAATCTTTCCCAGCATCAGGGTCTTTTCTAATAAGTCAGCTCTTCACAGCAGGTAGCCAAAGTATTGGAGTTTCAGCTTCAATACCAATCCTTCCAATGAACATCCAGGATTGATTTCCTTTAGGGTTGACTGGTTTGATCTCCTTGCAGTCCAAGGGACTCTCAAGAATCTTCTCCAACACCACACTTCAAAAGCATCAATTCTTTGGCACTCAGCCATCTTCATGGTCCAGCTCTCACATCCATACATGACTACTGAAAAATCATAGCTCTCACTAGATAGACCTTTGTCAGCAAAGTGATGTCTCTGCTTTTTAATATGCTGTCTAGGTTAGTCATAGCTTTTCTTCCAAGGAGCAAGCGTCTTTTAATTTCATGGCTGCAGTCACTGTCCACACTGATTTTGGAGACCAAATAAATACAGAATGGGCATCACTCAATGTTTATCCAAATGACTTCATAGATATTCAGAAGACCAAAAAGATGAGTTTGCTCAGAGACCTGGTGGTATGATCAGGAAGCTGCATAATTAAATACTGAGGACAAAGTCACCTTTTTTAGAGTATTCACATGATTAAGTAGCAACTTTTTTTTCTTAAAGGAAAATGGTTTGGGAAATACTATCTTTAGTAACTATGCCAAAGCTTTGACTGTGTGGATCACAATAAACTGTGGAAAATTATTCAAGAGTTGGTAATATCAGACCACCTGACCTGCCTCTTGAGAAACCTGTATGCAGGTCAGGAAGCAACAGTTAGAACTGGACATGGAACAATAGACTGGTTCCAAATAGGAAAAGGAGTATGTCAAGGCTGTATATTGTCACTCTGCTTATTTAACTTATATGCAGAGTACATCATGAGAAACGCTGGGCTGGAGGAAGCACAAGCTGGAATCAAGATTGCCAGGAGAAATATCAATAACCTCAGATATGCAGATGACACCACCCTTATAGCAGAAAGTGAAGAAGAACTAAAAAGCCTCTTGATGAAAGTGAAAGAGGAGAGTGAAAGAGTTGGCTTAAAGCTCAACATCCAGAAAACTAAGATCATGGCATCCGGTCCCATCACTTCATGGCAAATACATGGAGAAACAGTGGAAACAGTGGCTGACTTTATTTTTCTGGGCTCCAAAATCACTGCAGATGGTGACTGCAGCCATGAAATTAAAAGACGCTTACTGAAAGTTATGATCAACCTAGACAGCATACTAAAAAGAGAGACATTATTTTGTCAACCAAGGTCTGTCTAGTCAAGGCTATGGTTTTTCCAGTGGTCATGTATGGATGTGAATGTTGGACTATAAAGAAAGCTGAGCACCAAAGAATTGATGCTTTTAAAGTGCGGTGTTGGAGAAGACTCCTGAGAGTCCCTTGGACTACAAAGAGATCCAACCAGTCCATCCTAAAGGAGATCAGTGCTGGGTATTCATTGGAAGGACTGATTTTGAAGCTGAAACTACAATACTTTGGCCACGTGATGCAAAGAGCTGATTCATTTGAAAAGACCCTGATGCTGGGAAAGACTGAGGGCAGGAGGAGAAGGGGATGACAGAGGATGAGATGGTTGGATGGCTTCACCAACTCAATGGACATGGGTTTTGGTGGACTCTGGGAGTTGTGGTGGGAGGGACTCAGGGAGGCCTGGTGAGCTGTGGTTCATGGAGTTGTGAAGAGTCGGACATGACTGAGCGACTGAACTGAACTGAACTGATCTTTAGTAACATTTGTCTCATAGGAAACCAACATTTTAAATAAATATCCAATAAGATAAGTGTTGCTACCAACAAAATGATAATAGTTAGGTGTGTGGTCTTTAAAGGGAGAGTACCAGGTGGTCCGAATAGCAACTCTACCATGAACTGGAGGATGGCCTTGGATACAGAATTAACCTCTCTGAGTCTCTACCTGGAAAATTCCACATGTGTAAAATGAGGATGAAAATATTACTCGACTCATAAAATTAGTAGGAAGATTTAATGAATGAATGTAGGTCAGGTCCTCAACAGTCCCTGGCACAGAAAGCAAAGCTCGTGGAGTGTAATCAAAGAACAATTATGTTTGTTCTCCTGGTATGTGGACCTTGGGAGAACTTGTCTCTCTTATACTGAGTGCCTGCTCTTTTATTTCACAGGGCTTGTATCTTTAAATTGCTGGATTTCGTCAACAAGTGCTTTATTTTCTAGAAAAGCTCATGGGCTATGGCACACATGGAATGCTGCCTTACATAACAGCCTACACTTCATGATACAGTTCTTTTACTATCTACCTCTCTCTTAATGCAGGTAAGTGCTGCTTAAGGTGAAGGTGAAGTCGCTCAGTCGTGTTCAACTCTTTGCGACCCCACGGACTATAGCCTACCAGGCTCTTCCATCCATGGGATTTTCCAGACAAGAGTACTGGAGTGGGTTGCCATTGGAGGTCGCAGTTCTCAGCTGGTCCTTTTCTATCTTAATGTTACAGAGTGAGGCTGTAGAGCCACTGCAGAGGGAAGTCACCCAGCATCCTAAGGATGACTGACCACTCCAAAAGATGGAAAGACCATCAAAGACTGGTGATGTCCTTGAGCCACTGAATAATCCGCTCCAAAACAGCCTCCGCTCTATCCTTGTTGTTAAGGAAGATTATAAATTCTCCTATTGTTTAAGCCATTGGACATTAACCCAGTAGTTTTCTATTACCTGCATTTGAAAACATGCCAGTTTACACAATGATGTGTTTCCTGAGAGCTTTCATATTTTGGAAAATTAACTACAACCAGTAGAAATATCCTGGTTCACATTTTTCCTCAGGAACCTTAGAAATATCGCTACCTTTTCATCTGAAATTGATAAGCTACTATGGAGAAATTCGAAACCAGCCAGATTCCCTGTACCACTTCTCCTTGAAGTTCAATAACATACTCAGGATATCTTAAGTGTTGGTTGTTCCATGTCAGTTTTTCCTGGAACACAGTGAGAACTTTTGATCTGCAGACTTCATTCGTTTCAGAAATGTTTCTTTATACCTTTCAGCTGCATTCGTTCTGAATACGTTCCAGTAGGTACTGCAGGTTATCAAGTTTGCAAATAAATCTCAACAGATACGAAAGGTTGACGACAGAACAAGGAACCCAAACACTCACAGTGGCCTGCTGAACGCTAACATCCACAAGGCATCTCACACTTATAACGCACTGTCGCCTTTTTCCATTTTCATTAAACCCAAGAAAGGCAGCGTCTGCATCTACTCTGCACCCCTAGAACTGAAGTCTGCGCTTGGTACAGAGTAAGATACCCAGTAAGGTTTCGAAAGAACGAAAGACTGCTACACCACTTTACAGATGGGAAGACTGCGGCTACATTCATTAAGGACCTGGTCCAAGGCTACGTATCTCAAAGTGGGGATGAAAATGGGCAAAAGAGAAAGCGGGACGTTGGCGTGGAGAACAAAGAGCGGGTGTATGGGACGTGGGGCCAGCTCAGGGGAACGCCGGGCGGGTCCTCTGAGAAGCAAACGCCTCGCGGTGGTTGCTGAGAGATGGTGACGCCCACCGGCGCATCCACCAATGATGCAGTAGCGTCCGCCCCGCCCGGTTGCCAGGGAAACAGCAGGCAGCGTTGCGCAGGCGCATAGCACACAGGGGGCGGGGAGCACCCCTGCCGAGAGGACCGCCCCCTCCACTGCGTATTGCGCAGGCGTAGCGTCTCCGTTGCTAGGTTCCCCCTCGCGCATCTTGCTTGGTGGCCAGAGTTAAGTTCCCGAGCCTCCTAAAGGAAGGCTCTGGAATCCCCCGTCTTGGAGACTGTAGGCATTCCCTTCCTACCGCCTTTCCCTTCCCGAAGTCAGAGGATATCCCCGTTCCCAGTCCCTCCCTCGGAAGCACTTTCCCCCAGCCCCTCTGGTGGTGCCCCGACCCTGCAGCCAGCCGCGCATCAGAGGACAATAGAAAAGCTTCCCGGCAGGCGAGGCAAAGAGGGAAAATAGCCAACATGTCGAACGCGTAAGTGAGGGGCTGCCCGGGCGCAGCCGTGGAGTGGGCTTCTTCAGGCAAAAAGATAGCCTGCTCTTTTCCTTTTCTTTTCTCCTACACCCCTTCTTTTTGCAGTTTTAGCAAATAAAGATACACCTCAGCACAGACTGTCAGCTTCTGCGGACAGGGCATGCCTTTTCCTCAGATGCTCTAACTCCCCTCGAGCTCCCGCCCAGCCCCAATAGAGAAGAGCTCCTCCAGACTCAGTGCTTACTTTACGCCCACTGAGCCCTTGTGGACTTATTTTTGAGGACGTGCTGCCTGCGTTCAGTTCACCATCCGCTTTTTTCTTAATCTTTCCCAGCAATGTTCATTGCTTTGTGAAAACACCCTGGCCCCTGTATTTAAGTTAAGAAAGATCTTGAGGAGGCTTTATTGTACCACTTCGCTTTCCAGCAAGAAACCCCAGTCAGGAGGCCGTGGCCGCAAAGGGTCTTCACCCAGCGTTGTGCCAGTTACAGAGCAGTAGCCCAGCAGTTATTGCTGGTCATCTCAAACACCTGTTACAGTGCTGATTCTGCAGGCACTCGAAATATAATAACTCATGACTCCCCTGCAACGTCGGAGCTGTTAGTATTATTATTTTCATTTACAGTGGAGGACTCAGGCACATAGGGGCTAGGAGTTCGTATACAGCAGGAACATGATGCCAGAAGCACTGCAACTCCTGCCTGATTTCTAGCTCTCAGTAACCCTGTTTTCCAGGTCAGAAAAGAAAAGCAGTGAGGCTGAGACTGAGGGCTTGCAGAGTTTTGCGGATGGAGAGATCGGCAGTTCGTTTTCGGAGATGTTGAGTTTGAGATGCCCGTTGGACATCCAGTGAGCATAAGTAGGCAGCTGACTTGAGTTCAGACCAGAGGTCTGTGTATGAAATATAAATTCTACAGCTGTTGGCATAGACAGTTTTTATGAGACAGGAGATGAGTGTAGACAGAAGAGAGAGCAGGTTCAAGGACTCAGACTTGGCCATCCAATGGCAAGAGATGGAGGGGGAGAAACCAACAGAGGAATTACAGGCATGATTGTTGAGGAAGAAACACAACTGTGGAGCCAGGAGGAAAATGCATGCAGTTTCTGGGAGGAGGGAGTAGCAGACTCTGTCAGAGAGGCTGCTGAGGCGGGCCAGAAGAAGGCTGAGGATTGGCCGGGGGCTTCGGTGTGGAGTCCCGTGGTGGCCTTGACCTTCATGGGTGAGATGGAGTAGAAAGTTGGACTCAAGTGAATGTAGGAGAGAGGAAGAGGGGAGAAACTGTAGACGGTGCAAGGCTGGGTTTTTTAAGGTGTTTTGCTGTAGCTGGTGGCAGGGGAAATGGGGTCCGGAGACAGATTTAAAGATAGGAAACAATAGCCTGTTTGTATGTTGAAGGGAATGGCCAGCGTAAAGGAAGTGGGGTGAAATGAGAGGAGGAAGGAGAAGTGGGGTGATGTCCTTGCTAGCAAGGGCACAGGCCCCAGCATGCAGAGAGAGGAGCTGAGGTTCTTGATTGCAGGAAGATGAGAAGGTAGAAAGCTGAGCACCGAAGAATTAATGCTTTTGGTGTTGAAGAAGACTCTTGAGAGTCCCTTGGAATGCAAGGAGATACAACCAGTCCATCCTAAAGGAAATCAGTCCTGAATATTCATTGGAAGGACTGATGTTGAAGCTGAAACTCCGGTTCTTTGGCCACCTGATATGAAGAGCTGACTCATTTGAAAAGATCCTGATGCTGGGAAAGATGAAGGCAGGAGGAGAAAGGGATGACAGAGGATGAGATGGTTGGATGGTATCACCGACTCAATGGACATGAGTTTGAGTAAACTCCCAGATTTGGCGATGGACAAGGAGGCCTGGCATAGTGCAGCCCATGGGGTCACAAAGAGTCGGACATGACTGAGCGACTGAACTAAACTAACTGAGAAGGCAGAGTAGAGGCTGTTGGTAAAGATTTCATTTGGAGGGTAGATGTCCTGGTGGGGCGTGGAAAGATGATGCAGATGGTAGATGATGGTGACATTGAAGGGCCGTGGGCAATACCATTAGATGAAACGAGTTTCAGAATTAGAGAGTGTAGGAAGGAGTGAAGGAGAGTGGTCTGGAAATTGAGCGAGAAGCAAAGACTTGGCCCTATTCCCTGCCACGGTCAGAGGGCTCTGAGACGAAGGAGGGCGTCACAGGAAAAGCTGTGTCCTTTAGGCCAAGCCCCCCTTGCCCTGGAGAAAGGAATGGCTACCCACTCCAGTATTCTTGCTAGAAGAATTCCATGGACAGAGGAGCCTGGCAGACTACAGTCCATGGGGTGGCAAAGAGTCAGACATGACTGAGTGACTAAGACTTTCACTTTCTTTCACTTTAGGCCTCCCTTCAACCAAGAATGTTAAGGAATATTCCAGAAAGAGTACAAACAACTAGATAGGAAAATTGGGAAAATTTAAAAGCTTATCATGTATAAAATAACTTGAAAGTTCCCATTTTGCAAGATGTAGATTTTTCCACCCCAGCACATGGTGTGTCTGAATATTGCAAGTCGTTTTCCTCCCTTCCCCCTAACCCAGGCACCTCACAATCCCCCAGTCATAGGAAAACTGCCAAGCTGTAGAAATAACAATCTGGTCTCTTTCAGCCGTCATATTCAGTCTTTTGCACCCACGATCCCCCTGACTTCAGTATCTGTAATGTTTCTAGGTCATATACTGAAGTCTGAAACCAATCAAGTACTTAAAAAAAAATTCTAAGTGGTCCCATGAATAAAATACTGCCTTCTCTTTACAAGACTCATTTAAGATTTCAAGAACACTTTCACATCTGTTATCCCACTCCTCGGTAATCCTGTGGGGTGTCCAGGGCAGGTGTCATTATCCAGATTTGCCACTTGAGGAAGTGAAGACACGAGGTTAAGTGACCTGCCTGAGACCAACTACCTTGGGAGACGGGTTCTGCTTTTAAACTCAGAGCACTCACATGTTTAAAAACCACCATGCCATACCCCAGAGAAATAAGAACACGGGTCCACAGCACAGATTGTACAGGGATGCTCAGAGCAGCATCACTCCCCAGACCCAAACAGCAGAAACTCTCCGTGTGTCCCTACACTGATGAGCAGATAAACAGAACGTGGGATATACCGGCAATGGAACATTATTGGTCAATAAACCGAAATGAGGTGACGATGCTCACCACAGCACAGTGGGCCCTGGGAACATTACCCTGAGTGGGAGGAGCTGATCACCCAGGGCCACCTGTTATATGAGTCCACTTAGGTGAAACATCCAGAATAGGCAGGTAAATAGAGACAGATTAGATGAGTGGTTGCCGGGGGCCTGGGAGGATGGGGGATAATGGCAAATAGGGAGTGACTGCTCACAGGCACAGGGGTTTCTGTTCAGAGTAACAAAAATGGTCTGAAATCGAGAAAGGTGGTGAAGGGTGCACAACTCTGTGGAGGAAAACTGCTGATTTCTGCACTTTCAGAGGGTGAATTTGTGGTATGTGACTTACATCTCAGTAATGGTCTCAGTAGTTAAAACATCCTCTTGCCCTCTTCCTTGTCTCAGGTCGTCTTCCTGGGCACTGGCTCAGTGGAAGGATGCTGAGACTTTGAGCTCAAGGCAGGGTGGGGTCAGGGTGGACTGGGGCTGCGAGGGAAGTGGGGGCTACACAGGATGGGGGTCCAGGGAGTGGTAGGGTTGTAGCCAGCAGGGAAGGGGCAGCAGGGAAACTGGAACACTGAAGCCAGTCTCCGCGGGAAACAGTAAGGATGTCGGGTTGCGTGCTCTCACAGCTATTGATACTTAATATTTCCCTATCAATCAACAACCTTGCCTGGTCTCTCCAACAAGGGTTCCCTGAAAAACAGCAGGTGAGGAAGAAAGAGGGTGCAGCCCAAATGCCAGGACTTGGAAGGATCAAGCCCCCAGGAAGGTCTTTGGCCAGAAGTTCCAGATAGGAATCGGCTCTGCTCTGGCCCTGGAGGGAGTCCTGCCTCTGTGACCCTGGGTAATGCCAAAGATCTCTTCAAGAAAATTAGAGATACCAAGGGAACGTTTCACGCAAAGGTGGGCACAATAAACCACAGAAACAGTAAGGGCCTAATGGAAGCCAAAGAGATTAAGAGAAGTGGCAAGAAGAACTATACAAAAAAGATCTTAATGACCCAGATAACCACGATGGTGTGGTCACTCACCTAAGCCAGACATCCTGGAGTGTGAAGTTAAGTGGGCCTTAGGAAGCATCACTACAAACAAAGCTAGTGGAGGTGATGGAATTCCAGCTGAGCTATTTCAAATCCTGAAAGATGATGCTGTGAAAGTGCTGCACTCAGTGTGCCAGCAAATTTGAAAAACTCAGCCGTGGCCACAGGACTGGAAAAGGTCAGTTTTCATTCCAATCCCAAAGAATGTTTCAGCCACTGTACAGTTGCCTCATTTCACATGCTAGCAAGGTTATGCTCAGAATCCTTCAAGCTAGGCTTGAGCAGTATGTGAACCAAGAAGTTCCAGATGTATAAGCTGGATTTAGAAAAGGCAGAGTAACTAGAGATCAAATTGCCAACATCTGTTGGATCATAAAGAAAGCAAAAGAATTCCAGAAAAACATCTACTTCATTGACTATGCTAAAGCCTGTGACTATGTGGATCACAACAAACTGGAACATTTTTTTAAGAGATGGGAATACTAGACCACCTTAGCTGTCTCCTGAGAAACCTGTATGTAGGTCAAGAACCAACAGTTATAACTGCAACAACAAACTGGTTCCAAATTGGGAAAGGAGTACAACAAGGCTGAATATAATTTCATTGCAAATAGAAGGGGAAAAAGTGGAAGCAGTGACAGATTTTATTTTCTTGGGCTCCAAAATCACTGCAGGCAGTGACTACAGCCACAAAATTAGAAGATGCTTGCTCCTTGGAAGAAAAGCTATTGCCGGGAGCCGGCATATTGCATATTGAGTGAGGATCTGTAATAGCTCAACTGGAATTCTATCACTGTCGGGAGCCAGCGTGAGGCACTCCGCCCATGACAAAGGTCATGAGGAAGGAGGCTCGGCATACGCAAAGGTGGGATCGAGCCTCAGGAGTCCCCCTGGAAATTCTCGAGCATCTACCCCCAAAACCAGAGTCTGCCTACTTTCTGCTTTGTGCTTTCACCTACACCTCTGACTTTACACGGGGGGCTGTCTCCCACTACCTCTCTCTGAAAAAAGAGTTAGCTCACAGCTCCAGTTAATAATTCTTGGATGTGACAGTGTTTCAACCTACAAACTCCTTTGGAAATCCTCTAGCCTGCCTGAATGGGTTTTTCCGGCCACATGTGATTGTTCAGAGCCTCCCAACTGTGAGAGGCAGGAGATGTTCTAAACTGCCTAAACACAGATTCCTTTGAGTAGTTAAAAGATTGATTAGAAATTGTATTTGGTGAAGGGTTTTTCACTTGTTGGGCCAATGTTTGCTGCTAAGTCTCCATACTCCTTACCTACTGTGTCCTTGGCAGTATATTGATTGATATAATGGGTGTATAGAAATGTAAGGTGCAGCTTTGTCCAATGCTTTTTGGAAGGCTGGCACCTGACTTTGGAATAATCACCTTTAGAGAAAGATAAGTTTCTTAAAATGTTAACAGGCCTCCTGGCCAGAAGATGATGTCAATCACCTGAACTTTTGCATATGATAAGGAAGAAAGCCTGGCTTGCTGCATGGCTCTACCCCTTCCCCCATTATCCTCTATGCATACCTTTAGGTATAAAAACTACTTTGGAAAATAAAGTGCGGGCCTTGTTCACTGAAACTTGGTCTCCCCATGTCACTCTCTCTCCCAAATTCCAGCTGAGTGTCCATCTGGAGCGCGGATGTCCTCTGCGACCATTTATTTGCCTGGGCTTCTAAGACCCACTCGAGAAGGTGTCTAAGGTGGGGCACCTTCCGCTATTCGAGAGGGCGCCTGCGGCCTCCGTGGTCAGAGCTAACCTGGTGTCACGGGTTATATTGATTTTCCGCGTAAACCAAGCCACTCAGCTTCTTTTCTCTACTGAATTTTCCTACTGAACTATCCTTATTTCAGCCGCTTTTCTCCACTGAATTTCCTCACTGAGCTATCCTCATTCTATTACTCTTTATATCTTTGATGAATAAATAATTAAATAGGTCGCCGACGCCATCCCCGCTTCGAATACCCTGGATCAGCCGGGGCTGGACCCCGGCAAGCTATGATAAACCTAGACAGTGTATTAAAAAGCAGAAACATCACTTTGCTGACAAAGGTCCGTCTAGTCAGAGCTGTGGTTTTTTCTAGTAGTCATGTATGGATGTGAGAGCTGGACCATAAAGAAGTGTGAGCACCAAAGAATTGATGCTTTTGAACTGTGGTGTTGGAGAAGACTTGAGAGTCCCTTGGACAGCAAAGAGGTCAAACCAGTCAATCCTAAAGGGAATCAATCCTGAATATTCATTGGAAGGACTGATGCTGAAGCTGAAGTTTCCATACTTTGGCCACCTGATGTGAAGAGCCAACTGATTGGAAAAGACCCTGATGCTGGGAAAGATGGAGGGCAAGAGGAGGAGACAACAGAGGATGAGATGGTTCGATAGCATCACTGACTCAGTGGACATGAATTTGAGCAAGCTCTGGGAGTGGTGGAGAACAGAGGAGCCTGGTGTGCTGCAGTCCATGAGGTCACAAAGAGTTGGACATGACTTAGCGACTGAACAACAACCAGCCAATGAGCGCACTGAATTAGGGCAGCAAGACTTCCCGGGCTGGGTCTGCCCCAGAGCAGAACCTAGGCATGAAGTTCTAGATGCGTCCCATCCATTCATTTGGCTGCTGTTTCCCCTGGAGGAGGCCTCCTCTACCCAAGATCCCTTGTTATGATGGGCGTGGGTCTTTATGGGATTCAGGTCGACTCTGCACCCTATGAAGACAGCCTCCATAGCCTCCATGGGTGGCAGGACACACCTTAATGCTTGCTGGCACGGTAAATGCTTTGAATTCTGATAAATGCCCTTTATCTTTTATTATCATCTCCACCCCTGCATTTAGAAATTATGACTGGATTTATTTATAGAGCCTTCCGGATATTGTTAGCAAATTCTTGGTAATATTAAAGTCTGCCTGTCAGTCTCAAGAGTCTGCTTTCTTTGTATATTGGGTCTCCAGACAGGAACAGAGAGACTGCCTTCTGTGGGATCCAGCCCTCTGCAGCTCGCATTCCAGAATTTTCTTCAGCTACATCTCGTGTGGCTTTTGCCAAATGTATTCTTGAATGTTTAATGTTCTTAATCAGGACTGTGAATGGAGTTTCGTTTTTCATATATTTTCCCTGCATTTAGTTTGGAGGGCTTTATTCTATGCCTTGCAGCTTTGCTGTACTAATTGACTTCTTACTTTTTGTTACTGATTTCCATGGATTTTGCAATGGTATCATTTACAAGAAGTTTTTAACATCTTTTATATTCACCCCTTTTCTGTATGCTTCATGCTTTTTTTTTACTCGTATTATTTAGTTTTCTAGTGTTTTTCTACCAAAAATGTTTTTGGTCTCTGGTTTTCAGCATTTTGAAGAGGGTTGTCATCATCTGTTCTCTGGGGCGTGTGACAGCATTCTTCATCAGGCATTTGCCATAAATTAAATTTATAGAGCGCCTCCTTGGCATCTGTGGAAATAACCCACAGCTTTTACTGTCCCGTGCGGCATTTCGTTCAGCTTTCCTTCACATTGAACTCTTGTGAATTCCCCGGGTGACCCCTCCTTGATCAGAGGGAACAATTTGCTTTTGATCTGATGCTGTGTTTTGTTTGCTAAGTGGAATTTCAGATCTGAGTTCCAAACAAAATTAGCCTGTCATTTTCTTCTGTAATGTTGTCCTGCCAGGTCTAGGCCCTGAGCCCTATTTCGTCCACACAATGGGCGAGTTTTCTGCTTTGTGGGAACATGTGTTGAGTCTCTTGGCCTGTGGGGCCTGCCATCACCTGTCAGGTCAGCGAAAGCCTTGGGTGTCCTGCCCCTTCTCAGATGCTGGAAGTCTGGGCTTCAGAAAAACCAAGAACCTGCTCAGCTTCTTTGTGTCTGTTCATCATGCAAACAGTGAGACATTCTGAGCTGAGTGGAATTCTAACTTTCTGATAGTAGCTTTTCGTCGTTATAATAAAGTTGTCTAGCAGAGTGCTGTTTCACTAGCAGTATTTTAAAAATATGGCCAAGTTTGGAGAAATCTAATACTTGAACCAGAGATTGTGGAGTGGCAGAGGCAGTATTCAGCCACCAAACTCAGTGGGGTGCTGGGAGGGAGGAGCCGTTCAGTTGTGTGTGTGTGTGTGTGTGGTGTGCTGGGTCTTCATTGCTGCGCAAGAGCTTTCTCTATTTGCAGAGAGCAAGGACTACTCTTCATTGCAGAGCTCAGGCTTCTCACTGCGATGGTTTCTCTTGTTCTGGAGTACGGTCTCTAGGTTGCTCAGGCTTCAGCTGTGGCCCACAGGTTTAGCTGCTTCATGGCATGTGGGATCTTCCTGGACCAGGGATTGAACCCATCTCTTGCATTGGCGGGTGGATTCTTAAACACTGAGTCACCAGGGAAGCCCAAAAGTTCAGTTTTTAACTGTACATCTTTGTTTTCTTGTGTTCAGCACACCTCTGCCCTCCAGGGTTTGTCCTGACAAACTAGAGTCCTTTAGGTTTCAGAGCCTGAATTCTGGAGCCAGGCTGCAAATCCTACATTCAGATTATACAACTCTGGGCAGTAGCTTCTCTGTGCCTCGATTTTCTCATCAGTAAATTGGAATAATAATAACAATTGCCTCATAGGGTTTAGATGTCAGAAAGTGAAGAGGAACTAAAAAGCCTCTTGATGAAAGTGCAAGTGGAGAGTGAAAAAGTTGGCTTAAAGCTCAACATTCAGAAAACGAAGATCATGACATCTGGTCCCATCACTTCATGGGAAATAGATGGGGAAACAGTGGAAACTGTCAGACTTTATTTTTGGGGGCTCCAAAATCACTGCAGATGGTGACTGCAGCCATGAAATTAAAAGACGCTTACTCCTTGGAAGGAAAGTTATGACCAACCTAGATAGCATATTGAAAAGCAGAGACATTACTTTGCCAACAAAGGTCCGTCTAGTCAAGGCTATGGTTTTTCCAGTGGTCATGTATGGATGTGAGAGTTGGACTGTGAAGAAGGCTGAGCACCAAAGAATTGATGCTTTTGAACTGTGGTGTTGGAGAAGACTCTTGAGAGTCCCTTGGACTGCAAGGAGATCCAACCAGTCCATTCTGAAGGAGATCAGCCCTGGGATTTCTTTGGAAGGAATGATGCTGAAGCTGAAACTCCAGTACTTTGGCCACCTCATGCGAAGAGTCGACTCATTGGAAAAGACTCTGATGCTGGGAGGGATTGGGGGCAAGAGGAGAAGGGGATGACAGAGGAGGAGATGGCTGGATGGCATCACTGACTCAATGGACGTGAGTCTGAGTGAACTCTGGGAATTGGTGATGGACAGGGTGGCCTAGCGTGCTGCAATTCATGGGGTTGCAAAGAGTTGGACACGACTGAGCAACTGCACTGAACTGAACTGATATGTAAAGTACTTAGAACAGTGACCGACGTGATGTAAATATGAGCTGTTACCATCATCTTCATTTGAACCTGAAGGAGTTTTCACATCAATAGAAGCTTTTTATTTCCGGCCAGGAAGATGAAAATCTCCCATCTCTGCCCCAAGCATAGGAAAAAGAAACAGCATAAACTAATACAGCACTATAAGTCAACTATACTTGAATAAAATAAAAAATTTTAAAGTACAGAAATGAGTATATAAACAGTAACAGATTTAAGTTCCTTTCTTGTTTTATGAGCACTAATACGTCAGTAGGTTTAGAAATTAAACAAACGTCCTGCCTATTGAGGTTGTGGTAACACTATGATTTCCATATTTATCTTTCTCTATAAATAAGAATGTTGCTTTGTTCTTAAATTATTTGTTCTTATATTTTGTTCTTAAGTTATTTCAAGTCCTCAAAATTAACAAAGCAAATGTTTGTTTTGAATTTAAGTGATTTATTGAGAGAGCGGCAGTAGATCAGTAGAGTCTAGTACTAAAAATGAAGAAACAACACAGCACTTAATTTTGAAAAATGTTCAGAGTATAGGCAGTGGCTTACCATATTTAAATAACTTAGCATGACATCTGGTTAGTAAATGTTAATCATTTGTATGTTTAATTAGAAATTTTGGAAAGACCTTGGAAGCGTCTTAACTGAAAGGGGTAGGGGGAAGGTCGCCAACAAACGGCTGAGCTCACAATCCGTTCTGGGACCAGGCCGGGGCGTCCCCCTCCCCCCATGGAGAGAGCCAGGATTAAAAAAAAAAAAAAAAAAAAGAAATTTTGATCAATAAAACAAAAATCAAATTACAAAAAAAGGAACATTTTAAGTGTTATTTTCATTTATCTGAAACTTTTATTTTAAAAAATATTTAAATTTTACTTTTAAATTTATATTAATTTCAGGCAGATGGACATGGAAACCCTGTTTCTTACATGTTGTCTCAGCAGATGTTGTGATTATGCATCTCGTGGTGGTGGTGGTGGGGGGGGGCATCTTTTATTTTGAGTGGAGGTGGCAGCATGGGTTGGATTGTGGGTTCAGCTCACGGCTGTGAGCTGACCTCCCCTCTGAAGGGCAGACCCTACCTTCCACCCCGATAGAGAGATGGGAGCCGCCCTGCCCCGTGGATGCTGCGAGGATGGCACGCGGCTCGGAACTTGGCCGGTGGCTGGTTTCAGTGTGTGATGCTCACACGTTCTTACCCCGTGGGAGGGAGAGGAGCCTGCGTGAGGAAGGGCAGATGGTGGAGGAGAGTTCCTGAGGGCATGCCTGGGGATGACCTCAGGCAGGAGATGAGGGCCTCCTGTTCAACAAGGTGGGTTGACCAGCGTATGTATCTCCACCTCCTCCCGTGACGGCCTCTGAAAAGGCAATAAGGGCTGTAAACACACAAGGGCCACAAGAACGCTTGACCAGAGATAGCAGGACGCTGTCAAGGGACGAAAAGCAGATGTGGACGAAAGGGAGGGCCTGGGTAGAGAGTGTGACCTGCAGGTCAGCAGAGGTGGGTGACCAGCAGTCTGCAGGACCCTGGGAAGGTCGTTCAGAGGTGAGGTGACTGGTCACAGATCAGCGGAGGGGCATTTCCACCCCAGAGAGCAAGGGCCACGCTATTCCCATCCTGGTGGCCAAGGCCGGTGCAGGTGACCTGGACCCAGGGCGGGACACGGGACACAGGTGGGTACAGGCATGAGAGTCTGGGCTGACCCAGGACAGGCCGTGAGAGCCCGTAGCCCCCTGGACCCACGAGCTTCTCAGGCAGGTGTTTGGAGCCACCCTCGCCAGCACGTTCCTGGGAAGACCTTATCTAGAGAGATGGACATTGTGGGTTTTACCCTCTTCCCAGGGAGACAGCCAGGATCCTGCCCACCCCTCGCCCCCTGGTTAGGCCCGCTGGTTATAAGAAGTCCCTTCCCAGACACAGTGAACTTTCACTTAGCTTTTCAGAACTGGATCTTGGATATAAATGAGAGCCAAAAATTGCCCAGATTTTGAAAGAAAACAGAAGTCTCTTCTGTGAGTGTATTGATCAGAGTCCTGGCAGGGATAGGAGGGCATGCTCAGTGGAAATGGGGGGATGGGTTATGGTGGGGGGATGGGGGATGGGGGGTGAATAGGGGGCCGGGTGACAAAAGTGTGGGCTAAATCTTGGGAAACCAGCAAGGGATTGGGGGTGTGGCCACCACCCTACACCTTTGGTAGAAGAAGGGGGCAATGGAGGGGACACCCTTCCATCTAACCCTCCCACTCCTCAGCACCCCTGGCTGCACCCCTCACTGACTCAGACAAGAGTGAGGAGCCAGCCTCCCAGGCTGGCTGGTAACTCAGTTAATTCCAACTCAGCCATGTCATTCTTTGGCTCCAGGATGCAGTGATGGGTCGAGTTGGAATGAACTGAGGAGGCGTGCAGCCGAGGAGGCTGAGGAGTGGGAGAGTTAGATGGAAGGGTCTCCCCTCCACTGCCCCCTTCTTCCACCAAAGGTGAAAGGCTTTTTAAACTATTTATTTGATAATAATAGTTGTAGTCATATCCAAAACTCATATGCCCAACAAAACAGAACATACGTGGTCTAAAGAACATTGCTGCCACATGCGGTGTTCTCAGCTCATATTTATGGTATGTTGCTTTTTGTTACACCAGATGGCCAGTATCTATGCCTTGCAAAGTAATTTCTGCTTCCTGAACTGTCTACTCTGTCTTCCCTCAGAATGTATAATAAGATGTGGCATCAGACCCAAGAAGCCCTCAATTCTTTGCTTGATACAGAATCTCAGAAGATGATGGAACCACAAAAGAATCAAGTGTTCATCTTCCAGATGTTAGCCACCTTCTATATCAAATACGTGCAGATCTTCAGAAACCTGGAGAATGTCTATGACCAGATAGTCCACCCACAGAAACGCATTCTGATCCGAAAAATCCTGGATGCAGTGATGGGTCGCATCCTGGAGCTGAAGAATGAGATGGTTGAGTTGGAATTAACTGAGTTCCATTACTTTGATGATATCTTACAGGATCTAAAGTTGGAGCCTGTAAGTACTTAAGTTTTTTGTTTTTTTTTTAATATTAGTTTCTTTTTGTTGTAAATAAGATATGTAGGCCTGTAACCAATAATCTACAGACTTTCTAAGCATATTGACTGGTTGTGTGTTGTATTGAAAGTTGAAGCATAGCCCTTCAATGAGACTTTACTGCTGTGGACAAGGATGGGGTTCATTCAGCTTTTGGTTCAGATGAGTTGTTGCATGGTCCTGGGGTCTGCTGAACACTGGGATTGTTGTGGTGTTACTTGTCACCACGGTATCTGCCCGAGCCAGTTGGAAGAATGGACTAGGACAACCCTTTCACAAATAATCCCCCCAGTTTCCAACAGCAATGCCACTTCTGTTTCCAGAAGACATCTCTGTCTGGCCTTTGCCTCCCATCATCTTCTTGATGAGCAGCCTCTTGGTTGCTGGTTCCTAATTCCCAGGAAGATGCATCTCCTCCTTTGCTTTGGGTCAGTGGTGACTCAAATCCTCTAGTAACACTTCTACAGTTTTGATCATTGACCTTGGAATGGGAAACATTCATTTGACCTCCACTGATAGGATGAGATGGTTGGATGGCATCACTAGCTCAATGGACATGACTTTGAGCAAACTCTGGGAGATGGTGAAAGACAGGGAAGCCTGGTATGCTCCAGTCCCTGGGTTCACAGAGAGTTGGACACAACTAAGTGGCTCAGCAACAGTTTGAAATACCTGCACACAAAAGAAGAACAGGGGTTTAAACTAGTGTATAGAAACAAGTTTTCTAATACAGCAAATTCATTTTGTAAATGATTGTTGCAGTGGGGTAATTAAGGTAAAAATAAAACCAAATTATTTTTTTAATTGTAACCATTTACACACAAATGGTCAATGTGTTGATGTTAAATTATTAGATTTAATTCAAAGAGCTCTATAGCTCAATTCTTTGCTATCTGAACTTAAATTATTATTTTAGGTAGGCTTCAGTTCAGTTCAGTTCAGTCCCTCAGTCGTGTCCGACTCTTTGCGACCCCATGAATCGCAGCACGCCAGGCCTCCCTGTCCATCACCAACTCCCGGAGTTCACTCAGACTCACGTCCATCTAGTCGGTGATGCCATCCAGCCATCTCATTCTCTGTCGTCCCCTTTTCCTCCTGCCCCCAATCCCTCCCAGCATCAGAGTTTTTTCCAATGAGTCAACTCTTCGCATGAGGTGGCCAAAGTACTGGAGTTTCAGCTTTAGCATCATTCCCTCCAAAGAACACCCAGGCTGATCTCCTTTAGAATGGACTGGTTGGATCTCCTTGCAGTCCAAGGGACTCTCAGGAGTCTTCTCCAACACCACAGTTCAAAAGCATCAATTCTTCGGCGCTCAGCTTTCTTCACAGTCCAACTCTCACATCCATACATGACCACAGGAAAAACCATAGCCTTGACTAGACGAACCTTTGTTGGCAAAGTAATGTCTCTGCTTTTCAATATGCTACCTAGGTTGGTCATAATTTTTCTTCCAAAGAGTAAGTGTCTTTTAATTTCATGGCTGCAATCACCATCTGCAGTGATTTTGGAGTCCAGAAAAATAAAGTCTGACACTGTTTCCAGTGTTTCTCCATCTATTTCCCATGAAGTCATGGGACCAGATGCCATGATCTTCATTTTCTGAATGTTGAGCTTTAAGCCAACTTTTTTCACTCTCCTCTTTCACTTTCATCAAGAGGCTTTTTAGTTCCTCTTCACTTTCTGCCATAAGGGTGGTGTCATCTGCATATCTGAGGTTATTGATATTTCTCCCGGCAATCTTGATTCCAGCTTGTGTTTCTTCCAGTCCAGTGTTTCTCATGATGTACTCTGCATAGAAGTTAAATAAGCAGGGTGACAATATACAGCCTTGACGTACTCCTTTTCCTATTTGGAACCAGTCTATTGTTCCATGTCCAGTTCTAACTGTTGCTTCCTGACCTGCATACAGGTTTCTCAAGAGGCAGGTCAGGTGGTCTGGTATTCCCATCTCTTTCAGAATTTTCCACAGTTTGTTGTGATCCACACAGTCAAAGGCTTTGGCATAGTCAATAAAGCAGAAATAGATGTTTTTCCAGAACTCTCTTGCTTTTTCCATGATCCAGTGGATGTTGGCAATTTGATCTCTGGTTCCTCTGCCTTTTCTAAAACCAGCTTGAACATCTAGGTAGGCTTAGATAGGATTATATTTCTTTAAAGAAAATTCCTCAAGCTATCATTAGTTCATTGAGGCCTAATTGATATGGATTACTGGAATTTTGCGATAATGATCAAAATGAGATATGTTATACTTTCCCCTTTTGACTTTATTTGTGCCTACCTGATGGGGACAAGCTGTCTCACACCACTGGCTTCCTCACCTTGTAAGTGAGGGTGGGAGGTCGAGTGAGTCTCTGATGCCCTTGTCCTGACTGTGGGTTTTACATGGATTTGGGTCCTGGAATTGTGACCAAAGTGCTCTTTTGTTTCTTCTTTCTCTTCTCTAGCAACAGTTAGATATCCCCATACCCAAGTATTTTTTGAAGGAGAAGTTGGAAGTCATAAAAGGAAGAGAGAAAATCCTTTCTCAGATATTAGCAGAAAGTGAATTAGATGTATCTGCAAAGGTTTGTATATCGTTTTAATAAACCTCATTCCATAATCTGTAAAACCTCCTTTTCTGCTGCTCCTACGTGTAGGAAAAACAAGACTATTCTCAATGCGAGGAGAGCAACAGCCTTTCCCCCATGTTATTCAATCAGTAAGACATTGCATAACTTTTGGGTGTGTTTTTGACCAGTCGTAGCCACTCCTGTCCAAGAACTTAGAGATCAAAACACAGTATTGGTTAAATCAGAAGCTCTGAGATTGAGTAGATGATCAACTCAGTCTCATGTTTCATCTCCAAGTCACCCAGCCTACGGTCAGAAACTGAACGTTGTTCATATAAAATAATTAAGTACTGAGTAACTAGGAGCTATAAATGACACTTTATGAAAATGCTGATTGACCTCCTATAACTTCAAGTTGAGGGAGACTTCCCTGGGGATCCAGTGGTTAAGACTTTGCCTTCCAATTAAGGGGGTGCAAGTCCCATCCCTGGTTGGGGAGCTAAGATTCCACATGCCTCGTGGCCAAAAAACCAAAAGATTTTAAAAAAAAGGAAAAAGTATCAATGTTATAACATATTCAATAAAGACTTCAACAATGGTTCACATCTAAAAAAACAAATCTTAAAAAGTAACTTCAAGTTGAGTGGCACTTAGATCACCTGGAGTAGACTCTCTCTGGGGAAAAGGGGGAAACCTGTAGACCCCCTGGACAGCCCCAGGCAAAGCCCAGTGGGAGCTCTAACCGCTTTCCTCCTTTGTCCCCCGGTATGCGCGCAGCTGCACCCTCTGCCCGTTACAGTAGCTGTCTTGGCTTTAACTCTCTCTGCCTTCTCGTGGGTTCTGTGTGTATTTCCCCGCAGCCTCCTGGCAGGCAGCTCTTTCCGCAGGGCACTGCCATACATGCCACACTGCCAACCTGATGCGTTCCAGTGCCCCTCCCTGCCTCCAGAGTGATGCCTCCCGCCCTCCAGCTGGTCTTCCCGGCCTAAGCATTAAGGCGGCAGCGGACCATGCACCCAGGGACGGTGCAGGGTGACAGGGGCATCGTTAGTAGCCATGCTGAGACTGCGGTGCAGCCTAGGTGCACAGGGGAAAACGACTCCCATGGCCTTCAGACGGGTATGCCCCAGGGGACATTGCCAGTCCACGCTGCGCCACGCGTTAAGGAAGATTCCAGGTGCCCCCGGGATGGCGGCAGGGAGGGAGCAGCGCGTGCCCTGTCTGCCCGCCGCGGGACACAGGTCGGGTACTGCTCTCTGAGCACACACACTGAGCCCTGAGCCATCTGTCGTTTTGCACGGGCGGCTTCACGCTGCACCCCGGCCATACATGCCAGCCAGTCAAGCGGTCCTCTTCCTGCAGAGCCTGGTGTGACACAGTGTCCCTGCAGACGCCTCGCCTGACCCGCCTCATTCAGGACCACCCCTCCTCCCACTCCTCCTCTGCTAAACATCTGGCCCCTCTTCTGCATCAAACTTTCTTCCAAGTGGACTCCTGGCAATCTGGCCTTGGGGGTCGTCCAGCCATCCCTTCACCACGGGCTCCTGGGTCTGTGCCTTCAGTTCCCACATCACTAAAACAGAGCCCGCCCCCCCACCCCAGGCATCCCCACCCCCGGGAGTCCCTGGCCCAGAGCGTTGACATGCAGTGCAGAATCCACAGGATCTCCTGGGAAGACGGAGAAGGGTGATTACATCGCAGGCGGCGCAGTCGCACTAAGACGTCCTCCCTGCCGCTTCGCCTCCCCCAGTCCATCTTGGTTTGTGCAGGGTCAGCAGTAGAAAGGTTTCTGCCCCTCCTTCACTCAGCATTCAGCCTCAGCGGTTCCTCTCTCCTCCTTAGGTCAAGCCGTTCATCTGTGTTTTCCAGGCCCATTTCTGGGGTACCTAAGGGTGCTCAGTGGAACATGGGGGTTCCGGGCAACAGCCGGGTGTCTGTGTGACTTTCCTGGGCTTGTCATTGTCTCACTGGACCCCCTGCTCTTGCCTTAAGCTGTTTATTTCTTGCAGATATTTACAGTGTATACCCCAAGACGGATTTTTTTATTAGAATTCTTTTTTTTTTTCTGTGTGGCATGTGGCATATGGGATCTTAGTTTCCAGATCAGGGATCAAGCCTAGGCCCTCTTCATTAGGAGTGCAGAGTTTTAGCCTTTGGACCACCAGGGAAATCCCCGCACAAAGAATTTGATAAAGGGAAAATAACCGCCCACTTCTGCACTGGTCATGCTGAGTATTTACTCTTATGGCCTCCTCCACTGACTTTCAGATATCTTTGTTGTATTGAGTGGACATCTCAAATCCCTCACATGTATCCCATGAGGGCTGAAATTATTTTCAGAATGGCAGTGTGCAATCTAAAGGAAATAATAATAAATGGCATTTGCTGAGCACCTGCTCTACACTTAAGGGTTTATACATACATCATCTGATTTATACCAGCATAATATTTATTTTGGGCTTTCCCAGTGGCTCAAATGGTAAAGAATCTGCCTGCAATGTGGGAGGCCTGGGTTGGATCCCTGGGTTGCGAAGATCCCCTGGAGGAGTGCGTGGCAACCCATTCCGATATTCTTGCTTGGAGAAGCCCATGGACAGAGGAGCCTGGCGGGCTACAGTTTACAGGGTCACAAAGAGTCGGACACGACTGAGGGACTAAGCACAGCACAGCATAGCAGTATTTATTTGGGGCTTCTCAGGTGGCACTAGCGGTAAAGAACCTGCCTGCCAGTGCAGGAGACTTTAAGAGATTCAGGTTCCATCCCTGGGTCGGGAAGATCCCCTGGAGAAGGAAATGGTAACCCACTCCAGTATCCTTGCCTGGAGAATCCCATGGACAGAGGAACCTGGCAGGCTACAATCCATGGAGTCGCAAAGAGTCAGACACAAGTGAAGCAACTTGGCACACACGCACGCATGCAACATTCATTTTCCCTTCACTTCCAAAGTGCATTATTGAAAAGAACTGCTCCCTGCAAATCCGAAGCAGCAAGATGTCCCTGGACACCAAACCCTACACAGTTGTGTGAAAGAGCTTCCTTGGAAGGCTCTGGTGCACCTCCATGCTGAGGGGCCGTGGGTGCTTTAATGAAAGAGGGTGACCCGTCTCACTTCAAATGGGGTGAGTCCCTTACTAACCATAGGAACTGCATGAATTACTTTATTTTCTTCAGCCTCAGTCTTCTTTTTATATATGTACAAAAGGGAAAGTGTTAGTCTCTCAGTCCTGTCTGACTCTTTGCAATGCCATGGACTATAACCCGCCAGACTCCTCTGTCCATGGAATTTTCCAGGCAACAGTACTGGTGTGGGTTGCCCTTCCCTTCTCCAGTGGATCTTCCTGACCCAGGGATTAGACGAGGGTCTCTCACACTGCAGGCAGATTCTTTAGCATCTAAGCCACCAGGGAAGCCCTTTACAGATGAATATTTGGCTGCGTTGGGTATTAGTTGCAGCACTCGTGATCTTTAGTTGCTACAGTTGGGATCTTAGTTCCTTGACCAGGAATCAAACCCAGGCCCTGCTTTGGGAGTGTGAAGTCTTAGCCGCTGGGCCAGCAGGGAAGTCCCCAGCCTTGGTCACAGTAATACTTGTCTTGGCCATTGCCTTGTGAATTGGATGAGAAAGCACGTGGAAAGCATTTCTGGCATCTATAGGTCCTCAATAAATGGCCCTTCCCTCCCTTTCTTGCCACTTTCTCTGCATTCCCCGCCGCCACCCCCGTTACACGGAGAAGTGACCATCCTGAGGAGCGGTGGCCCAGGGGATGAGCTACAGCACCTGCCCGTGGGCTGCACTCTCCTGCCCGCACCCACGTGTGGCCGTTGCTGCCCCCTGAGGCCCGGGCAAGGGCTCAGCCCATGATTGAGTGGTTTTTGGATTCAAACAGCCTCTTCCTTCTGTCTCTGTCCAGGCAGGAGGCTTGGGTGAAGCCACACCAGGTCCACAGCTTCGCCCTCCCTCCTGGGACGACAGAGGGCCTCAGGCCTGAGCCCATGCAGGGCCCCAGACGCACCCCCCACCAGCAGCAGCCTTGCTCTCATCCCTGTCCTCGAAAAGCTGCACTGCCCCTCCCTGACTCTGGCCAAACTTCCCCCACGTGAGATCTCCAGAGACAGCATTCTTGAGCAGTTCCCACCATGGTTAGATGTTTTAAAGGACAAATATGGAGGTGCTGGGAGAGCTTTCTCTTACAAAGTTAAATGCTTCTGAAATGGTCCAAAGATTAGTTTCACATTCACTAGATGGTTCTGTAATTGATTTTAAAGCCAGCGTTTGGCTTCGTCTATATTTCGCATTTTAAATTCTCATAGTAGATCTATATTTTTAATTTCTACTATGAAGTTAATGGAACATTGGTAGCCATTTCAGGTTGATTTTGATCCGTTTTCATTGGCATCCCTCGTATAGTCTGCTGCCAACCTAAAACATTGTGGAGCTAATTAGTATTTCGTTCAAAATGGTAGAGGAAGGCTTAACAGATCCTTACATACAAGCTCACAGCGTGAACATGACATATTATCAAAATATGCGTGTGCTTGGGAAAAAAATGATTCGTATTGAATGGCTACAATTCTCTCAGTAGTTTGGAGACTCTTAGCAGGGTGGTGTTAGAAGTAAGCATGTGATGTTTCTGGAATCAGTTAAGGTTGTGAGCGTGTTTAAACATTGATTTATCTTAAATGTTTTTGCAGAAATACCAAGTAAAGCCTATGCCCCTAGAAGAGGCTGTTAAATTGATCCAGATTGCCGAGAGGGCACGGCAAGGGCGCCTGAGAGCCATGTTCATGAAGCAGATCTACCTGCAGGAATACAGAGCCAAGCAAGCCAGGTTACTCGGTGATAAAGTGGTGGATGTGAGCGCCGCTGCGCTGAGAATCCAGAAGGTGTGACCATGGGGGACAAGGTGGAGATGCAGACCGGGGGTGGGGCTGAGCGCCAGAACTCAACATTCCCAAGTCCCACCTCTAGCAGAAGAGTGGCAGTGACAGTGTCCGTCACTCAGTCGTGTCCAACTCTTTGCAGCCCCACAGACTGTAGCCCACCAGGCTCCTCTGTCCATGGAATTCTCCAGCCAAGAATACTGGAGTGGGTTGCTATTTCCTCTTCCAAGGGATCTTCCTCACTCAGGGATTGAACCCAGGTCTCCTGCATTGCAGGCAAATTGTTTATGGTCTGAGCCACCAGAGAAGCCTTTAGTAGAACTGGACTAAATTCCAGAAAAGACTGTTTTATCCTGGGGAAACTGTTGAGCATGCTTGGTTATGTTTTTTTCAAATTGCATTATAAATAGGTCTGAAACTCAGGACCTTTTATTGATGTATTTTTAAAAATCATCTATAAGTTTCGGAGGCAGTATTGCTATACAAGTCCTCACTGAATTTTTAAAACTGCATTTACACACAGACATGTGATTATAGAAGGGAGCAGGGTTAACACCTAGGAGCTTACAGAAGCGGGTACCATTCACGTAAGCCTCAGGGAACACCACGGATGACCACACGTGGATGCTCCTTTCAGAAGGAGCCCTGGAAATTTCCTTGCCTTTGTCAGATGACCCTCTTGATTTATACTCCCATCTTTTTTCAAATTGTGACTGAGGTTGCTCATGGAAAAATGAAGAAAACTGCAGCTCGATACAAATGAGAATTAGATTGGCAAGAAAGTGAGTATAAGGACATAAAGGGGAGCCAGAAGCTCAGAGCTCTTGTCCCCAATTGTGTTTGAATGGGAATTGGGAGGGGGCTGAGGAGAGGCAGAAAAAGACTACTTTCTTTCAAGTTTCTGTGGGGACATAAAGTCTTTTTTAATTTACTTTATTGAAATATAGTTGATTTACAATGTTTTGTTAATTTTTACTGTACAGCAAAGTGATTCAGCTGTGTGTGTGTTTGTATACATATGTGTGTGTGTATACTTTTTCATATTTTCCATTATGGATTATCAGAGGGTGGTGAATATGCTTTCCTATGCTCTACAGTAGGAGCTTGTTGTTATCCATCCTATATATGAAAAGGGTCCTGATGAACCTATTTGCAGAGTAGGAGTAGAGACGCAGACACAGAGAGTGGGCTTGGGGACACAGTGTGGGGGAGAGGGCGGGGTGAACTGAGAGTGTGGCACTGACGAGTGTACACTTGTTTAGTCGCTCAGTCGTGTCCGACTCTGTGTGACCCTGTGGACTGTAGCCCGCCAGGCTCCTTCGTCCATGGGGTTTCCCAGGCAAGAGCACTGGAGTGGGGTGCCATTTCCTTCTCCCATGTATACGATACTATGTGTAAAATAGTAGGAAGTTGCTCTATAACACAGGGAGCTCAGCCCACTGCTCTGTGATGACCTAGAGGGGTGGGATCTGTGAGGGAGGGCCAGAGAAAGGGGACACATGGATACATACGGCTGATGGACGTTGTTGTATGGCAGAAATCAGCACAACATTGTAAATCAATTGTCCTCCAATTGAAAATTTTAAAAAGACAGTAAAAATAATAATAGCTGCCTCTCCCACCAGCTCCCACTCCGTTTTTTTTCCAGCCCCACTTGGCAGCTGAATGTCTGTCCTCTATGGGGTTTGAAGTTTCTGGGATATGGGATATGGGATACACATCTGAGTTCAGAGCTTGAGTTGTACAATTCTTGGATGTTACTCGGTAATATTTCTCCACGGTACAGTGGAAATCTTGTAAAACCATGAAGTACCACCCTCAGATTTAGTCCCAATCCTGCAATCCAGGAGTTTCTCTTGAAGAAATACAGGTATAGGAATCTCACCATAAAAAAAAAAAAAAAAACACTATAGGCTATTTCTTTATGTTCTCCAGATTTGTGGCGATATATTTGACATGTCACCCTGCTTAACTTTGCAATGTATGACATCATGGTTAGATATATATGTGCATTTCATGAGGATGACCACAGTAATTGGTCACACTTAACACACCCATCACCTCGCATGAACGCCGTTTTTCCTTACACTGAGAGCGTTTGGGGTCTACTCCCCTAGCAGCTTGCAGGTATAAGATACAGTATTGTTCACTGAGTCACCATACCATACATTCTGCATTCCCAGAACTTGTTCACTTTATAACTGGTCCTTTGACCACCTTCACCTGTCTCCCTCACCTGCCCAACCCCTGGCAGCCACAAAAACTACTCTGTTTCTATACACTCGGTATTTTTAGATTCCACATGTAAGTGAAACCGTAAATTGCTTGTCTTCTTACAACTTATTTCTCTTAACATCATGCCCTTAAAATTCATCCATGTTGTCTCAAATGAGAACTTCCTTCTCTTTGTGGCTTCATTGTATGTATAAACCAGGGTTTCTTTATATACTCGTCCATCAACAGACGAGTTGTTTCCGTGTCTCGGCTCTTGTGAATGGTGCTGCAGTGAGCACTGGTGTGCATGTATCTCTTCAAGTCAGTGTTTGCCTTTTCTTCCAACAAATACTCAGGAGTGGAATTTCTGGAGCACACAGCAGTTGTTTTTAATTTTTTGAGCACTCTGCTTACTGCTTTCCATAGCGGCTGTACCCAGTTCCATGCCCACCAACCATACTGGAAGCTTCCCTTATCTTCACATCCTCTCTGACACTTGTTATCTCTTGTCTTTTCGATAACATCCATCCTAACAGGTGCGAGGCTGTCACTGGGTCAGCTGTGGGCTCTGCAGTTGCGACCAGGGTCTTGGATAAGGGTGGATCCTCTTTTGTCCCTGGGTGGACAGAACTGCCTTAGTCCTCCTTGTTTAATAGGGGATATTGGGACAAGGTTCTTCATCAGGGTCCACAATTGGGTCCTCCGACAGTGGACAGTGGTATAGGCCACTTCTATGATTCATTCTTTCTTTAAAAATGTCACTGTGATCACAGAAGGAAAAGCGCTCCATCAACACAGACACGTGGGCAACCTTGAGTGCATCATCATTGCGTCATTTGGCATGTGCGGGTTATGTGGGAGAAATGGCATGACCATGTTTGATCTACCTTTATGTATTAAACAAGCAAGCATTTCTTTGTCTTTAGGTTTGGCGAGGTTTCCATCAGTGCAAGAGAACCGAAAGACAGAGACAAGAGGAGATGATATTTCTGGGTATGGTAAGTTTTCTTGTAGACAAGATCAGCATCTGGTTCTCTTAAAGACCAAGGAATCTGTAAGACCCGTGTCCTCCTTAGGGAGCGTTTGAGAAAAGAAAGGAAAGCAACATACATGACCGGTGATGTAAGAGAATGGAATCCCGTGTATCATCTAGAAGGCTCCCTGGGGAGGGGAGGGGTTCTGGAGACACAGGATCGTGTCTGTTTGGACGTCTGTTGGGGTACGTGTGCTGCTCTGAAGCGGGGACAAGCTGTGAGCTGCTCACCAGTGTCAGCTGTGGCCTCCACTCTGTTAATATCTGTTAGTATTCATGACCAGGAGAATGGGTTTGCCCCAATATAACTGCCTTCTCCTGGGTGATGTCCATCAAGTGAAGTGAAGTGAAAGTCCACTCAGTCGTGTCTGACTCTTTGCGACCCCAAGGACTGTAGCCCGCCAGGCTCCTCAGTCTATGGGGATTCTCCAGGCAAGAGTACTGGAGGGGGTTGCCATTCCCTTCTCCAGGGGGTCTGGAGATTACTGAATCAAGAGTTGAATGGATATATTCCTTAGTTATTACCACAAATTTAGCAGCTTCAACAGCACAACCCTGCTCCCTCAGTCTCTGTGGGTCAGGGGTCTGGGCTTGGCTGAGTCCTTTGCTCAAGGGCTCATAGGCGGCAGTCTGGGTGTTGGCTGGGGATGGAGTCTCACCTGAGGTTCAATGGGGAAAGAAACAGTGCCCGAGCTTGTGTGGTTGTGGGCCAGATTCAGTTCCTGGTGGGATGCCAGGCTGAATGCCTCAGTTTTTTCCTAGTTGTTAGCTGGAAGTGGCCCCCAGCCCCTTGCCATGTGGACTGTCCACGTGGCAGCTTGGTGGGGTGGGGAGCTGCTTCCAGCCCCATGGGAGGATCACGAAAGTGGTGTGTATCAGCTTTGCCCTGACAGTGAAAGTGAAAGGCGCTCAGTCGTGTCGAACTCTTTGCGACCCCGTGGACTATGGGGTCCATGGAATTCTCCAGGCCAGAATACTGGAGTGGGTAGCCTTTCCCTTCTCCAGGGGATCTTCCAATCCCAGGTCTCCCACATTGCGGGTGGATTCTTTACCAACTGAGCCACAAGGGAAGCCCAAGAATACTGGAGTGGGTAGCCTATCCCTTCTCCAGCGGATCTTCCCGACCCTGGAATTGAACCGGGGTCTCCTGCATTGAAGGCGGATTCTTTACCAACTGAGCTATGAGGGAAGCTTTGCCCTAGTCCGATGGTAATCAGGGAGTTGTAGGGTCCACTCTGTGTTTTTTATGACAAAAGTGATGAAAGTCATGGAGCAATGGCCTGAGTGTGGGACCAAATGCTACTTTTTCTATATACAGTAATGTCACTGGTAAGATCTTTTCATTTACTTTAAATCCTAAAACCTCAGAAAATGTAAACAGTCTCAGCTTTGGTTGATCGCAGAACCCACTCTCTACTCTTGCATCACTTTTGTCATGATCTGTCTAAATGCCAGGTGATGCGATAAATCATTTCAGGATAGCATGCATTTTCCTCTGGGAGAAGGAAATGTCAGCCCACCCCAGTATTCTTGCCTGGAGAATCCCATGGACAGAGGAGCCTGGTGGGCTACAGTTCATAGGATCGCACAGAGTCGGACTGAAATGACTCAGCACGCACACACGTTTTCCTCTGACCCTGCATCCTGACTGCTCCACCTGCTCATTGGCCCCATGCATCATCTGTTGTCAGCACAGGATGGAAAACAGGTGTTATTTTGCTTGAGGAAGGGATTCACCGCCGTGGTGCCAACACCTGGAAGAGTATCTTTCCCTGGTGAAGGGGCGTGTGCCCACCGCACCTGTGTGCAGAGTCTCAGTTGTGGTGTCCAACCTTTACTGTCTCAAAGAATATGGTGACTCATCCCAGAGGGGCGTATGTGATTCAAGAAGTACCCTGATTTTATCACCTGCATTCTTGATTTCCCTTTCATCTTTGATTTTCAAAAACGAGTCGACATTTCTGTGGGGGACTGAGGGCCCCTGGGATTGCAGCTCCTCTTCCGTTTCTTGGTTGGTGGGGCACTGCGAGCATCAAACTGGTGAGTCACTGCCAGCTGTTACAGATCTTTATGATTTTAAGGCGGTGCTGGGTGGAATATTATTCAGCCATTAAAAGAGGGAAATCTTGATACACGCTACGACAGGGATGAACTCTGAGGGTGTTATGCTAAGTGAGACAGACCAGTCACAAAAAGACAAATGCCTCATGCTTCCATCTTTATAGGGGACCTAAAGTTGTCAGACCCATAGAAACGGGAACTATAAGGGTGGATGCCAAGGGGCATGGTGGAGGGAAGCCAGCAGTTGTTCAATGGGTATAAATTTTCAGTTTGGAAAATAAAAAAGTCTCTCCGAATCTATTGCACAGCAACGTGAATATACTCAACACTACTGAATGGTTTACTTACAAATGGTAAAGGTAACACATCTTATGTTACGTGTTTTTCACCTCAGTTAAAAAAATTTTTTTAGCTCCCTGAAACATTGAAATGTATACTGAAATGGTTTTATATGAATCATGACTATTCTGTTAATACATGTCAAAAAACTACATGTTAAAAATTTAATGAGACACTGTATTTCCTTGAATCTAAGATTTCATTCATTATAGGATACATCATGATGGAAAGTGAAAGAAAATGTTTGGGCAAATAAAACACCTCCCTTCAAAACACCTCCCTTTTTGTAATACGTATATCCCTAATTTCAGATATGTTAAACTGTGAAAAATGTATAGCTTAGAACTGGTAACAGAGGCAAGTTTTATCAGTCTTATTGGGGAGGGAGGTTTTTTCAAGTTATAATTATATTGGAAGAGTTAATATTGTTAAACGACCATACTCTCTCTCTCTCTTCAGTTGCTAAGCTGTGTCCAACTCTTGCGACCCCATGGACTGTAGCCCACCAGGCTCCTCTGTCCATGGGATCCTCCAGGCAAGAATAGTGGCATGGGTTGCCGTTTCCTTCTCCAGCGACCATACTACACAAGGCAGGTTATAGACCTGGTGTGAACACTGTACACTCAGTTGCTTCAGTCCAGTCTGACTCTTTGTGACCCTATGGACTGCAGTCTGCCAGGCTCCTCAGTCCATGAGATTCTCCAGGCAAGAATACTGGAGCTGGTTGCCATGCCCTCCTCAGATTCAGTGTTCAGTTCAGTTCAGTCGCTCAGTCGTGTCTGACTCTTTGCGACCCCATGAATCGCAGCACGTCAGGCCTCCCTGTCCATCACCAACTCCCGGAGTTCACTCAAGCTCATGTCCATCGAGTCGGTGATGCCATCCAGCCATCTCATCCTCTGTCGTCCCCTTCTCCTCCTTCCCCCAATCCCTCCCGGCATCACAGTCTTTTCCAATGAGTCAACTCTTCGCATGAGGTGGCCAAAGTACTGGAGTTTAAGCTTTAGCATCATTCCTTCCAAAGAACACCCAGGGCTGATCTCCTTTAGAATGGACTGGTTGGATTTCCTTGCAGTCCAAGGGACTCTCGGGAGTCTTCTTCAACACCACAGTTCAAAAGCATCAATTCTTTGGCACTCAGCTTTCTTCACACTCCAACTCTCACATCTGTACATGACCACTGGAAAACCATAGGCTTGACTAGATGGACCTTTGTTGTGTAATCCCTATCAAATTACCAATGGCATTTTTCATAGAACTAGGACAAAAGTTTTTTTAATTTGTATGGGATCACAGAAGACCTTAAATAACCAAAGCAATCTTGAGAAGGAAAAACAGAGCTAGAGGTATCAGACTTCCTGATTTCGGACTGTACTACAAAGCTACTATAATCAAAACAGTATGGTACTGGCACAAAAAAAGACACATAAGTCAACAGAACAGTATAGAAAGCCCAGAAAGAAACCCATTAATTGACCATGGTCAATTAATCTATGACAAGGAGGCCAGAGTATAAATGGAGAAAAGACAGTCTCTTCAATAAGTAGTGCTGAAAAAACTGGACAGCTACACGTAAAGAATGAAATTAGAACATTCAAAATATCTGCCTACCAGTGCAGGAGACACAGAAGATGTGGGTTCAATCGCTGGGTTAGGAAGATCTCCTAAAGAAGGAAATGGCAACCTGCTCCAGTATTCTTGCCTGGAGAATCCTTTGGACAGAGGAGCCTGGCGGGCTACAGTCCATGGGGTTGCAGAGAGTCAGACACAACTGAAGCAACTGAGCACCCACATACTAACACCATATACAAAAATAAGCTCAAAATGGATTAAAGACTGAAATGTAAAATCAAGTTATAATTACTGATAAGAGTGTGATGAGGTGTTTATTCTCATACATGGTGAGTTAAACTGATTCAGCTTTTCTGAAAGAGGCAACACGATCATGAAAATATATGCTTTCCTCCAGTTCTATTTCTATCTTAAGTAAATCATCAGAAATAAAGGTTTATGTGCATAGACATTTCCTACAGTGTTGTTTTTATTAACGAAAAGTTGGAAATAATCCTAGTGTTCTAGAGTAGGGATGGAGTTAAATGATTTATGGTGGACTTAGATTAAAGTAATGATATGCCACCATTAACAAAATGTTTATGACTTATTTCTGATGTGAAAATGCTCAGAGTGAAAATACAGGATTTAGAATTACACATATAATATGAGTTAAACTAAATATGTAATGTATATCCATGCACACAAAAAATAAAGTTTAAGTCATGCTCCTCCTAAATGTCAGGACTTTGAAAGTTTTTTGTTTTGATTGTATTTTCCAAACTGTTTAAATTTTACTGCATTAACTGGGAAAAGACACATATTTAAAAATAAAAGCAAATGGCCAAAGAATATTATCAAATTTTTCTTTTCAGATCTCTGAATTGTTTGATATATATACATAGGTGGACAGGTAATGATACAAAATTATTTCTCTGTTCCACTCATTAGAGAAACACAGATAAGAGATGTACTGATAAAAACAGTGGTTATCTCCAATTTTCTACTTCAGAAATTAAGCTAGCAGTCAGAAGATTCAATCTAAGATAATCTAAGTTTAACATGAAATTTTATATAAGAAGCACTTTTGACTTAACCATTTCCATTTAATTTAATTCAGCCAACATTTACTAAAAACCTACGTGTAGTACACCAGAAACTTAGAGAATGGCCAAATGCTATTTTTCCATGGTAAAGTCTTAATGGCTTACACTGATACCAAATAAAGATAGAATTGCTTGTTTTTCATTGTGATTTTTCTGTTTTACTTTGCCGTTTATATTTGCTCAGCTTACATAAAATAAGTCTGTTTTAATTTCTCAGCGATACAGAGTTTGGACAGTGGAAACAGGACAGCGTGTCTGTTTTGTATTACATGTGACTTTCTCCAGTTTGCGTTTCCTCCAAGCATGTCTTCTCTTGGTGTCACGTGTTCTATGAAATTGTACACCGTTGAGAAATGTATGGATCCAATTTTTAAAAAGAATGGTATCTTCTGTTGGCTGGCTGATAACCATAAAAATCCATTACCCCAAATCCTAGGAATGTTTTCAATTAAGTCTATTTTCCACTATATCACTAATTAAGATAGTGTCTACTCATTTTAAAATTTCATTTTTCCATTATTTTATTTTGTTTTCTCAATATAGAAACTGTTGCCTTCTCTGATTAAAACAGTGTTTATATCTTTGTGGGAAGCCTGGCGTATTTCCAGGGGTGACTATTTAGTAACTGAATCCAGAATTAGAGCAAAAGACATCATTATGTCCTTAGTTCCTGACCAAATGTTGCCTTTACCATTGCCATATAAATTATTTTTTGATATTGCCATTTAAAATATTTATATTCTAAAATCTACAAAGGAAAATAAATAGCACTCTAAAAATTCATGTGCAGTTATTTTAATTGGCAGAGCCAATGGAGTGGATCAAGGAGGAAACTTAATGAATGTAATACATTTTCTTCTGTGGATCCCTTTGAAATAATGTGTCCTACTGCCATGACCATGGTGTATTTTATGTTACCCTGAAGCTATCAATGTTTGCATTATAATAAAGAACACTAGGGGACACTTATTATAGAGGAGGAACTGACACTTCGAAATACATCAGCTAAATCCTCAAAACACCATAAAACCCTGCTCATTTTCAAATTCTAACATGAAACAAGCTACATTATAGATGATTTTTTGGTCAATAAATTGGACGTCTTTCTTATTAACAAATCCCCAGGTAGGAGTTTGGGCCCCCAGTGAATGCTCCGGAAAGGCAGCTCTCTCCAGGGGCTCCCTTGGTCCCCTGTCCTCAGAACTTCCAGGCTCCTCTTTGGGAACTGCTGTCAGAGCCAAAATGAACCAAGAACCAAAATGAAATGGTCTTTACGATTAAACTTGGATTTCAACCCCAAACCACAGTATCCAGCTTGGTTCTGTGCCATATGCATCATATTTGGCTCCAAATGACCTTTGGTTGTTTTCTAGATGTAAATGTACTAAAAAACAGATTTGCTCTGATATATGGGGGTTTGTTTTGCTTTGTTTTGTTGTTCAGTTGCTAAGTCACATCCAACTCTTTGCAACCCCACGGACTGCAGCACCCCAGGCTTCCCTGTCCTCTCCTCTCTCCCAGAGTTTACTCAAACTCATGCCCATTGAGTCGGTGATGCCATCTAACCATCTCATCCTCTGTCACTCCCTTCTCCTGCAATCAATCTTTCCCAGCATCAGGGTCTTTTCCAATGAGTCGGCTATTCGCATCAAGTGGTCAAAGTATTGGAGCTTCAGCATCAGTCCTTCCAGTGAATATTCAGGGTTGATTCCTTTAGCATTGACTGGTTGGATCTCCTTACAGTCCAAGGGGCTCTCAAGAGTCTTCTCCAACACCACAGTTCAAAAGCATCAATTCTTCAGCACTCAGCCTTCTTCATGGCCCAACTCTCACATCCATACATGACTACTGAAAAACAACTCTCACATCCATACAAAGACTATGCAGAACTTTGTCAGCAAAGTGATGTCTCTACTTTTTAATTAGTTTCGTTTTAGTTTTTAAATGCAAAAAAAAAGTGTGTGTGTGTATATATATATATATATATATATATATATATGCAAAAAAAAAGTATATATATGTATATGTTCCCTAAGTGTCTGGGGGCAGCAGCATCTTAGAAATGAATGCATATCTCTGCAGGCTTTGAAGGGTTGCTCAGCCAGATGGATGAAGAGACAGGCATCTTGGTAGGCCCTCGGCCATGTGGGGCGGAGGTGGGGACACTTTGAGCCACACACTCACCTGCCCTCCGAGGCTCTGTTTCTCCTTCTGTAGAAAAAGGATGTTGCCACCTATTTCGCAGAGCTGTTAGAAGGGCTTCTGGACCCAGCCTGGAGCTTGGACAGGTTGCCTTCAAGAAATGGTGGCTGATGTTTATCATCTTGGAGAATTACATTACACTGTCATAATGACAGAATGATTTTGTGCAAAGGATGACTGTCAGGACCCGTGATGACTTTTCTATGTAACAAAACACAAAATATTTCAAAACAAGTCATTGCCTAACAACATACGCATGGCACTGATTTCAAAATAGAAACTTTTTTGGCCCTTGTTTTGTGCTGTTCATGTTATAGACCTGAGTTCTTGGCCTTCTTAATCGATAGAAATTGATAAGGGAGGAGGAGAAGTTCAGGCAAGGCTTTTTTGGGGCCCCTTGCTCACTCCCAGGGTGGGGGTAGGGGGTGTGAGCTGGTTCCTTATAGGGGGTGAGGGTAGGGGTGTGTCCAAGGATCGGGCTGGAGGGATGGCCTAGGTGGCTTGCCAACCCCTAAGGTGGTGGTGTGTGCAGGAAACATGCCCCCAGAACCTTGCTTTTGCTCTCTCTCATCTTCTCAGAGTGTCAGGCTTCCCAGGTGTTCAATTCAGTTCAGTTGTTCCCTACTCTTTGTGACCCCATGGACACAGCACACCAGGCTTCCCTGTCTATCAGTAACTCCTGGAGCGTGCCCAAACTCATGTCCATCGAGTCTGTGATGCCATCCAACCATCTCATCCTCTCATCCCCTTCTCCTCCTGCCTTCAGTCTCTCCCAGCATCAGGGCCTTTTCCAATGAATCACTTCTTCACATCAGGTGGCCAAAGTATTGGAGCTTCAGCATCAGTCCTTCCAACAAATATTCAGGACTGATTGCCTTTAGGATTGACTGGTTTGATCTCGTTGTAGTTCACGGGACTCTCAAGAGTCTTCTCCAACACCACAGTGGTAAAGGAGACGCAGTGCAGGAGATGCAGGTTCGATCCCTGGGTTGGGAACGGAAATGGAGAAGGAAATAGCCACTCCAGCGTTCTTGCCTGGAGAATTCCGTGGACAGAGGAGCCTGGTGTGCTGCTGTCCATGGGGTTGCAAGAAGAGTCAGACAGGATTTATCAACTAAACAACAACCTCAGAGTGGCAGTTGGGTGTTTGGTCTTTCTGTATCTTGTTGTTTGTAACTGACCACAACTGTACACGCACACAGTTATTTTTAGTCCCTTATAGTTTCTTTGTGTTTTGTTGCTGGAGGAGACTTGTCCAGGTGTTAGCACTGCAGCAAAGGGTCCCAGGTCCCAGCCTGTCTCATTCAGATTTATGAACTTGAAATTAGTCTGTTAAAAGTTTGATCTGGAAAAGCAGTGCCGTTGGAAAGCCCACAGGGCCCCAGTCTTAATGCAGCTGCAGAGGGAGAATTCAGGAGATCCCTGGGGCAGTGGGTACCGCCCACCATGTACTGTGTATGTTACTCCAGGAAGATATTTACAAAGCAGGGAAAGCAGTGATGCTGATACAGGCGTGCGTGGAAGGCTGTTAGATTGAGCAGGGGGATGAGCATGGGGAGGACGCTCTGAATAACCTTGTGACTTAGAAGTCCAGCTCAGGAGGCTTTGGGGGGAAAAAAATCACTATTTTCTGTTAAATAGGATTTTACAGTCTGGTTAACTGGGAACCTTTAGTTTTTTTCTTATTTCACTGAAGTGTGATTGGCATGCAGGATCGTACTACTTTAAGGTGTGCATCATAGCGATTTGACGTTTATACATGTTTAGAAATGGTCACCCCACAAAGGTTTTACAGTGTAATTGACTACACTCCCTAGGCCTTACAGTTCAGCCCTGTGACTTACTATTCTGTAACTGGAAGTTTGTATCTCTTTATCGCTTTTGCCCATTTCTCTCACCCCGTCCGTCTTCCCTCTGGCCACGGCCACTTTGTCCTCTGTTAACAAGGAGTCTGTTTTGATGTTCGTGTGTTTTGATTTTTAGATTCTGCATATAAATGAAATCATATGCTATTTGCCTTTCTTTGTCTAACTTATTTCACTTAGCATATTACTCTCCAGGTCCATTCCTGTTGCCACAAATGGCAAGACTTCGTTCTTTTGTATGGCTGAGTAATATTCTACTGTGCGTGTATGTTGTATATATTCATCATCTGTATTCATTTATCTATTGCGTGGACCCTTAGGTTGCTTCTGTATGTCAACTATTACAAATAATGCGTCAGTGAACATATATCTTTTTGAATGTTTTTGTTTTCTTCAGATCAGTACCCAAATGAGATTGCTGGATTGTATGGTAGTTCTGTTTTTAATTTTTTTGAGAAATCTGCCCACTTTTTCATAGTGGCTGCACCAGTTTACATTCCAACATTGTACAAGGATTCCCATTTCTCCACATCCTCACTAACATTTATTATTTTTTTGTCTTTTTAATCACCAGTCAGACAGGTCTGAGGAGATATCTCATTGTGGTTTTGATTTTGATTTCCCTGACAGTTAGTGATGTTGAGCATGTTTTCATGTGTCTCTTTTGGCCATCTGTATGTCTTCTTTGGGAAAATGCCTCTTGTCATCTGCTCATTTTTTTAATCAGGCTGTTTGTTCTAGGCCATTAGATTGGATAGGTTCTTTATCTAATTTGGATATTACCCCATTTTCAGGCATATGATTTGCAGATACTACCTCCCGTTCAGCAGGTAGCCCTTTAGTTTTGTTAGTCATTTCCTTTACTGTGCAAAAGCATGTCGTTCCACTGTTTATTTTTGCTTTTGTTGCCTTTCCTTACAGTTGTTGTTCAGTCACTCAGTCGTGTCCAACTCTTCGCAACCCCATGGACTGCAGCACGCCAGGTTTCCCTGTCCTTCACTATCTCCTGGAGTTTGCTGAAACTCATGTCCATTGAGTCAGTGTTGCCTACCAATCAACTCATCCTCGGTCACCTCCTTCTCCTCTTACCCTCAATCTTCCCCAGCTTGAGGGTCTTTTCCAGTGAGTTGGCTCTTCGAATCAGGTGGTCAAAGTATTGGAGCTTCAGTTTCAGCATCAGTCCTTCCAGTGAATATTCAGGGTTGATTGTCTTTAGGGCTGACTGGTTGGACCTCCTTGCTGTTCAGGGGACTCTCAAGAGTCTTCTCCAGCACCACAGTTTAACAGCATCAATTCTTCAGCGCAGAGAGAAATCCAAAATAATATTGTTCAGACTGATGTTAAAGAGTTTATCACCTGTGTTTTCTTCTAGGAATTTTATAGTTTCAGGCCTTACATTGAAGTCTCTAATCTATTCTTGGGGCTTTCCTGGTGCCTCAGTGGTAAAGAATATGCCTGCCAATGCAGGAGACTCAGGTTCAGTCCTTGGATTGGGAAGATCCCCTGGAGAAGGAAATAGTAACCCGCTCCTTCCCTTGCAGCTCAGTTGGTGAAGAATCTGCGTGTAGTGCAGGAGACCCTAGTTTGATTCCCGGGTTGAAAAGATCTCCTAGAGAAGGGATAGGCTACCCACTCCAGTATTCTTGGGCTTCCCTTGTGACTCAGATAGTAAAGAATCTGCCTGCAATGCGGGAGACCTGTGTTCGATCCCTGGGTTGGGAAGATCCCCTGGAGAAGGAAATGGCAACCTACTTCAGTATCCTTGGCTGGAAAATCTCAAGGACAGAGGAGCCTGGTGGGCTGCAGTCCATGGGGTCAAAAAGAGTCAGGCACGACTGAGTGACTAGCACTTTACTTTAACCAGTATCCTTGCCTGGGAAATCCCATGGACAGAGAGGAGCCTGGTGGGCTGTAGTTCATGGGGTCACGAAAGAGTCAGACGAGTCTTAGCAACTAAACAACAACAACAATCCGTATTTTATTTATTCTCGCATGGTGTGAGATGGGGGTCCAGTTTCACTCTTGCCTGTGGTTGTCCAATACTCCTGCCAGCGTCTGTTGTAGACTCTTTTCTCCATTGCATATTTGTGCCTCCTTTGTTGTAAATTAACTGGCCATATGTGCATGGGTTTATTTCCGGAAAGTATTTGCCGTTATTCTTACTCTGCTTCATTCTTGCCGCAGGCCCCCAGGACATCAGAAACTCAATGAGATAGAGGATTCTCTTCCTTTTGTCACCCGATCCCAGGGGTCTTTATCTGTATTCTAGGGCCGGACACATGCTTTTATTCATCTCAGATTTGGACCCAATACAGAGTCCACTACTGGCGAAGAGAAGGGAAGGCCAGCCCACCCCGGTTCAGGTTCTGTTTCCACCACTTACTCGCGTGTGACCTGGGGAGGCGACTTGACGTCTTGGGGCCTAAGTCTCCACATGTGCAAAGTGCAGATGGTGCTGGCACCCAGCTCCTGGATGTGAGTTAAAGAAACTAGTGCCCAAAAGCGTTTGAAACAGTGTCTGACACATGAAGCGTCCCCTGTTAGTTTTTGAAACGGCTGATCGCCGTGGGTTTAAATACATCATTCGTGATTCAAAATGTTTATTCCATTGCCGTTTTTGTCTGTTTAAGTTAGCCATGATCAAAATGGTTCATATCCCAGTGTGGGCAAGATTTGGGATGAAAGGCTGTTGTTTACTGCTGGGGTGGGGGGCGCGAAATCAACCCTCGGTCTCTTACCAAGCAGCTCAGCAATGTCTGTTAAAATTACAAACGTGCAGGTTTTCAAAGTATGATCCGTGGTACCCATAAAAAGCCATTTTCACACAAAATATTTTAAGCCAGAAGAAATGCATCAGTGAAGAGATACAACAGAGCATAGAGGGTTAAGAGCAGAGACTCTAGAGATACATGCTTCAGGTCAAACCGCAGTCTGCCACTTGCTGGCTGTGTGACTCTGGACAGGTCCCTTGACCTCTCTGTACCTCAGTTTCTGCATATATAAAATGAAGGTAGTAATGGTATTCATATGTTAGGCTGCTTATTTATTGTTAGAAATAAATTAATGAATATTTGCAAACCAATCAAAATAGCATCTCAAAAACTGTAAGTGCTGTTGAAGTGTTTAAAACATTTTTAAAGACAATAGGACACAAGAGTAGCCAGTTAAGCTCCCACCACTATGCTAATCAGCTAACAGGCTCAACTGTGCTGTTCTAGCCCAGCTGCTACTTAATCAAACTTTACTAAAAATTTTAGAAATTAGATATAACAGGGTAGAAATTGCTTTAATTTTCATTGTGTTGCACCCATTGAAATTGTGGCATGGAAATCAAACCAGTCAGTTCTAAAGGAGGTCAATCCTGAATATTCATTGGAAGGACTGATGCTGAAGCTGAAGCTCCAATACTTTGGCCACCTGATGCTAAGAGCCGACTCACTGGAAAAGACCCTGATGCTGGGAAATATTGAAGGCAGGAGGAGAAGGGGATGACGGAGGATGAGATGGTTGGATGGCATCACTGACTCGATGGACACGAGTTTGAGCACATTCCGAAAGATAGTGAAGGACAGGGAAGCCTGGCATGCTACAGTCCATGGGGTCGCAGAGTCATACATGACTGAGCGACTGAAAAACAACAACAAAAATAAAGATTAACCATAACTAAAGTATAAGCAGAGGGCAAAACAAAGCTGTCAGCTCTGACTCTCCACACAGCCTTCACTCCACTTCTTCTTGCTGAGTTCGTCTTTGCGAGTAAGTGTGTTTCTATAAACACAGGTATATAATTGTAGATGTGTTACTCTGAAATGAAATGCTGAAACAAAGGGCTTATTTTTGTAAACTGGAGAACACACATACACAGGCACACACACGCATACACACGATCTTAAAACAGACCAACTGAAGAGCAGTTTACTCCACAGCATGAGGCATTCCACGAGCAAATTAGAGCCAGAAGCGTGTGGCGTGGCCGATGGGTTGATGGAGTGGCTCTGAGTGCTCCCTAACGATGCCCTCTAAGGCTGTGTCCAATAGGCAACCGGAGCTAATTAATCTCTGCACTGACTCGCCGGGCATCTGCTGGAGTGGACAGTGGACCTCTTCCTTCCCATCACTTCTCCATCCTCACCTCCCGTGACTACAGAGCATGAAAGAGAAGCAAAACCCCCAGGACCATGAGCTGCTCGAGAAAGTTGCCAGCATTAAATCACTTATTTGCGAGGCTGATGAATTGGCCAGATTGTCATTTGGACAAATGTCCATTTTATCTTACTAATTTGAAGAAGGATTTTTAAAGACAAAGCCCATCAAACATTAGATAAGCATTTTAAGTTAATGGACCATAGAGTCCTATCTCTCCACAAACCCAGGAAGCATCATCTTATGTCCTATTTTTACGGCACCATCAATTATTAATATGTATATTTTTGCTGACGGAGGACCTTGCTATAAACGTAGGTTTCGTTAACCAGTTCTGGGTCATTAACCATGGAAAGCTTGTAAATATAATGGTTTATTCACATGGGAAGCCTTCATTAAGATGCATTATTCTACAGCTGATGTATTTCCATATATAGTATATTATCGTGTTCTCTATTTCCCTTTAATATTCGTAATTTATTTTTAAATGAGTTGCTGTTTATATGGCAAGTTAACAAATTTGAGTTCCATATGACCAAAGTTGCTAAAGAAGAAAAGATGTTTTAGCCCAAAGGAAAAGCTACTCATTAACATAGGACCCAAATATATTATAACCTTTAAATTCAAAAGCAACTAGAGAAAGAAACTACAAATGACCCCAAATGTATTTTTGTCAGAGAAAGTCTATCTCAAGAAACACGCATGAATACACACATATTAACAGCCCAGCATGGTGTAATAGGGGAAACACACACCCAGAGAACTCCAGAAACCTTATTGCCAGCTTATTCATTAACATATGACGGCTTGGGGGGAGGGTGGGTGGACATTAGCTGATGGACCTCAGCGTCCCCATCTGTTCAGTGGGATAATCGGATCCTCACTTCTGTCTCTAAAGATGGATGTAACATCAGTGAAGAGATGTACAGCAAGAAGGTGTGGGACAGAGTGTCATGCCAAATTCAAAACTCTGGTGAGGGCAGGGAGACTTTTGTTTCATCATAGATCGTGGGTGTGTCCGAAAGTTGGCTGACCACTTTGTACAGAACTGTTGAGAGGACACCAGTCAGAGTCGCTTCACTTGCGGCTGCACTGGATCCTCACTGTGGATCGGGCCGTTTGCTGGTCGCGACTTCTCACTGCGGTGGCTGCCGCTGTTGCAGAGCACGGGCTCTGGGGTGCACGGCTCAGCAGCTGCCTCTCTCAGGCCCGGCAGTTGTGGCACGTGGGGCTCAGTTACCCCCGTCACCCCGCAGCACGACGGATCTTCCCAGACCAGGGATCAACCCGTGTCCCCTGCATTGGACGGTGGATTCATAACCACTGGACCACCAGAGAAGTCCCTTACAAATTCACTTTTAAGGATTCAAAGCGGGCAAGGCCCGGCTAAAACACAGTTTGCATGTGTTGACTGTATGGAAAAAAATCTGCTGTGATTTACCGTAAGAACAATGTAGTGTGTGGGGGGCGGGAGGGGAATGTCATATGAGTCACTGGTAAAGAATCATAACATTGACGCATGACCTTAAAACAAGTTTACACTTTCGTCAGAGACAAAGAAATCTGGGTCCTTTGTAGCAGAGATGCATTTGAACTTCTTCATAAAAACAATGGACTTTAGGAGAGATCAGATAAAAATCTCTGTGAATTATAAACTTGTATTTCATGACACCAGGAATGTAAAACATTACCTGAAAAATATAAGAATTGGTTATTTCTCTCAATGATTAGGTAAGGGGAATTCCTATCTCTTTATTTTGACACAAAATCATGACTTTGAGTTATATCTTGAAGCAAATTCAGATCACTGGTTTTTTAACATTGTTTTTTAAAATGATTCTGTAATTCTTATTCTAGATTGACTTTTAAAGTAGTTTTAGGGTTTTTTTCCTAGTCAAAAGTTGTACATTCTCATGTTCTCATTATACTAAACTTTAGACAATAGGCTCATTTTGTTAGACATTGTAATGCATATTTTTATTGAGTATTATATGTGTGATTTTCTTTTTTTTCAACTGACCTTATGTAATTAAGTGAATTCTAACAGCATCTCAATTGTGAATTCAAGTAGAGAAATGCCTCCTGGGGCTTATAAATATTTCTTGGGAATTGTGTGTGTTTGCACCTGCATACTTGCTAAATTTAATTATTTCATCCACTTGGAATTTACTTTTATATATATCTTAAATATATATATTGGCATTAGTGGTAAAGAATCCACCTGCCAATGCAGGAGACCTAAGAGACTTGGGTTCAATCCCTGAGTCAGGATTGAAGATCCCCTGGAGGAGGAAGTGGCAACCCATTCCAGTATTCTTGGCTGGAAAATTCCATGGACAGAGGAGCCTGGCGGCCAACAGTCCATGGGGTCGCAGAGTTGGACACAACTGAGCATCTGAGCACATGACCTAAAATGAGTCTTTTAAGACTAGCTTTTTTCCACGTAATTGATTTAAATGTACAGTTTTGCTGATGCCTTTTGTAAATAAGGCCTTGAATTTTGTCATACACTTGTTTCACAGATTTAGAAATGACTTTCATGTCTTTCTCACATCCCTGGGACTTTCTTTACCTGGTGCAGTTTAGTTCAGTTCAGTCGCTCAGTCGTGTCTGACTCTTTGTGACCCCGTGGACTGCAGCACGCCAGGCCTCCCTGTCCTGGTAGCCCCTAACATCCTTGGGTTGCACCTGCTCAGATGTTGGTGCCCCTGGTGTAACGATAAAGCACAAGCAGGTGCCAGGCTCCTTGGCTGGCTTTGGGCTCCATGGACTCCTCACAGCCTAATGCTGTCCCATCCTTAGGAGAATCAGCGCCGTGTTCGATATCACAGAAGGAGCAAGTGGCCCTGCCAAGACATAAACCAGGCATTCTGTCCCCAAACCCCCGTGCATGGCCTTGGATCACAGAAGCTAGGGGTCAGTGGCTGCCTCTGCCATCTGCCTGCTGTGTGAATTGGGGAACATTAACTAGCCTCTCTAGTTCCATTTCCTTGTTTGCTGTTGTTTTCTCCCATTTCTTTATATGATAAGAATACCTGCCTGGCTGGCTTGCTGTAAGGCCTAAAACATTGTTTCTCTCCAGTGAGTGTGCACAGCAGAAACTCAGGAAGTCATCCTGTGTCTTCCTCTGTGATTCCTCTCTTATTCCTCCCTCCTCTGTCTCTCCTTCTCTGCCTGTTCCCTTTCCTCCGCCTCCCCGCCTCACTTCTCCCCTTCCCCTCCTCCCTCCCCTTTTTCATCTCCTCCTCCCCCTCCCCTTCCTCTTCTTTCTCTTTCTCATCCTCCCTGTAGACTCTGTAGGTCGTATGGTCTCTGTCCCAGCTATTCAGGGTGGCCATTGTAGTGTGAAGCTGCCATAGACAATGTGTAAATGAATGGGGATGTCTGCATTCCAGTAAAACTTTATTCACAAAAATAATGGGCCAGGTTTGACCTGTGGGCTCTCAGTGACTAAACCATTTTCTAGAGCCAACTAGTTTTTCCTCAAACCTGATTATTATCAGAATCACTTGAAGATTTTACCAAACTGCAATATTTATTTGCTTCTACCTCACCACCAGGGTGGAACTAGGAGTCTGTACTTTTTTTAATGCTCTTCACAATTTTGAGGAAAAATGTGAACGTGGAAAAAAAGAACTCACTAGTATATCTGAGGATGTATTCCATCTGAAATAATTTCCCTGAACAAGTTCAGTTCAGTTTAGTCGCTCAGTCGTGTCCAACTCTTTGTGACCCCATGGACTGCAGCATGCCAGGCTTCCCTGTCCATCACCAACTCCCGGAGCTTACTCAAACTCATGTCCATCACGTCAGTGATGCCATCCAACCATCTCATCCTCTGTCGTCCCCTTCTCCTCCCACCTTCAATCTTTCCCAGCATCAGGGTCTTTTCCAAAGAGTCAGTTCTTTGCATCAGGTGGCCAAAGTACTGGAGTTTCAGCTTCAGCATCAGTCCTTCTAATGAATAGTCAGGACTAATTTCCTTTAGGATGAACTGGTTGGATCTCCTTGCAGTCCAACTGACTCTCATGAGTCTTCTCCAACACCACACCTCAAAAGCATCAATTCTTCAGCACTCAGCTTTCTTTATAGTCCAACTCTCACATCCGTACATGACCACTGGAAAAACCATAGCCTTGACTAGATGGACCTTTGTTGACAAAGTGATGTCTCTGCTTTTTAATATGCTGTCTAGGTTGGTCATAACTTTTCTTCCAAGGAGCAAGCATCTTTTCATTTCATGGCTGCAATCACCATCTGCAGTGATTTTGGAGCCCAAAAAATAAAGTCTCTCACTGTTTCCACTGTTTCCCCATGTATTTGCCATAAGTGATGGGACTGGATGCCATGATCTTAGTTTTCTGAATGTTGAGTTTTAAGCCAACTTTTTCACTCTCCTCTTTCACTTTCATCAAGAGGCTCCTTAGTTGTTCTTCACTTTCTGTCATAAGGGCGGTGACCCTGAACAAAGTGGCTACTAAAAACAAGAAAGGAGCAAATATAAAATGAGAAAGAATTTTGGGAAGATAAAAGCATGCTCAAAAAAGCAAAGTAATAATAACCCTCCTAATATTCTAAATAATTCCAAATAATAAATGGACATAACTGAAAGCCAAATTAATTGTGAAAGATAAATCTTTTGTAGCACAGTGCAAGCAAATAAACGAGAGATGGAAAACACAAGAGAAAAGTTCAGATCAAACTGGTGATCTGCCATTTATGCAATATTTATTGCAGGAGGAGAAATGGAGATAAATAACAGAAGGAAAATTTACAGAGGGAACGACATAATTCTTTTTTTTAGTAAACATCTCTTCATTTTACTTAGTCATTTTGGCCACGCCAGGTGGCGTGCAACATCTTAGTTCCCTGACCAGAGATCCAACCAGTGCATTGGAAGCACAGGGTCTTTAACCACTGGACTATCAGGGAAGTCCCAAGAAGTAATTCTTTATATTGAATTGACCCACCAAATGGAGAATGTGATGCATGAAGAAATGCACTCACCTAGATTCATTGTGATGAACTTTCAAAAGTCTGTAAAGCATCCTAAGAGCAGAAAAGCTTATCTACAAAGCAGCAGTCATTAAAGTCCCAACAAGCTAGTTCCTGGCAGCTCTGCCTGTTACAAGTCTTCTCCAAGGTTGCTAGTAAACTGCCATTGGAGGGGGAGGGACCAAATAAAGACGTTTTAGAAATGCAAGTACTTAGAGTATTTATGGCTGACTATATCCATCCTGAAAGTTACACTCAAGGACATGCTTCAACAAAATGAAAACTGAATAAGAGAATGAAGAGTAAATAAACCAAAACAGTGGTTAAATCTAAACAGTTACTAATTTTTAAAGTTAATCACAATCTGTGATTATAGAATAGAAGTTTGGGGGAATAAAAGTGAACACATGCAGAGCTCCTAGACTTCCTTAAAGAAATAGTAGAGATACTAATGAATTCTAGACATAGATAGAAATACAGGTGATAATTATTGTGTTTAAAAAAACTTCAGAATAACTGGCAGAAGATTAAAAATAAGATGTACAATTTATTAACCACTACATGGCAAGAATGAACAAAGCTAACTGCATAAACCCAACAAAAGGTGTTTGTTAGTGACTTAGTCATGTCTGACTCTTTGAGACCCCATGGACTGTAGCCCACCAGGCTCCTCTGTCCATGGAATTCTCCAGGCAAGAATACTGGAGTAGGTTGCCATTCCCTTCTCCACGGTGTCTTCCTGACTGAGGGATTGAACCCAGGTCTCCTGCAGGCAAATTCTTTACTGTCTGAGCCATCAAAAGACAGGAAAGGGAAAACAAGAAATTGTGTTAAAAAGTATAAGATGGCAGAATTAGCTCCAAATATTTTACTTATCTAAATGAATAATTAACTTCCTCTTTTCTGTAATTCTCAGATTGAATTTTAATACCCAGTTATATGCTGTTGAAAGGGAGAAACTTGAAACAAACTGATGCTGAAAAGTTTAAAACAAAGGAACATAAGAGATATATCAGTGTTGTTGCCCAGTTGCTCAGTCATGTCCGACTCTTTGTGACCCCATGGACTGCAGCACACCTGGCTTCCCTGCTCTTCACCATCTCCCGGAGTTTGCTCAAACTCATGTCTATTGAGTCAGTGATGCCATCCAACCATCTCATCCTCTGTTGTCCCCTTCTCCTGCCTTCAGTCTTTCCCAGCCTCAGGGTCTTTGCAGTGAGTCAGCTCTTTGAATCAGGTGGCTAAAGTATTGGAGCTTAAACTTCAGCATCAGTCCTTCCAATGAATATTCAGGGTTGATTTCTTTTAGGAATCACCAGGGAAGTTCGTGACTGACTGGTTTGATCTCCTTGCAGTCCAAGGAACTCTCAAGAGTTTTCTCCAACACCACAATTTAAAAGCATCAGTTCTTCAGTACTCAGTTTTCTTTATGGTCCAGCTCTCACATCTGTACATGACTACTCGAAAAACCATAGCTTTGACTAGAAGGACTTTTATTGTCAAAGTAATGTCTCTACTTTTAATATGCTATCTAGGTTTGTCATAGCTTTTCTTCCAAGGAGCAAGTGTCTTTTAATTTGATGGCTGCGATCACCATCCCCAGTGATTTTGGAGCCTAAGAGAATAAAGTCTGTCACTATTTCCATTGTTTCCCCATCTATTTGCCATTAAGTGTTAGGACCAGATGCTATGATCTTCCTTTTTTGAATGTTGAGTTTTAAGCCAACTTTTTCACTCTCCTCTTTCACCTTCATCAAGAGGGTCTTTAGTTCCTCCTCCCTCTGCCATAAGGGTGGTAGAATCTCTGTATCTGAGGTTATTGATACTTCTACGGCAATCTTGATTCCAGCTTGTGCTTCATCCAGCCCGGCATTTTGCATGATGTACTCTGCATAGAAGTTAAATAAGCAAGGTGACAATATACAACCTTGACATACTCTTTTCCCAATTTTGATACAGTCTGTTGTTCCCTGCCCAGTTCTAACTGTCGCTTCTTGACCTGCATACAGGTTTCTCAGGAAGCATGTAAGGTGGTCTGGTATTTTCCATCTCTTCCAGTTTGTTGTGATTTTCCAGTTTGTTGTGATCCACACAGTTAAAGGCTTTAGCATAGTTAGTGAAGCAAAAGTAGATGTTTTTCTGGAATTCTCTTGCTTTTTCCATGATCCAAGAGATGTTGGCAATTTGATCTTGGATTCCTCTGCCTTTTCTAAATCCAGCTTGTACATTTGGAAGGTCTTGGTTCACTTACTGTTGAAGCCTGGCTTGGAGAATTTTGAGCATTATTTTACTAGCGTGTGAGATGAGTACAGTTGTGTGATAGTTTGAGCATTCTTTGGCATTGCCTTTCTATGTGATTGGAATGAAAACTGACCTTTTCCAGTCCCGTGGCCACTGCTGAGTTTTCCAAATTTTCTGGCATATTGAATGCAGCACTTTGACAGTATCATCTTTGAGGATTTGAAATAGCTCAACTGGAATTCCATCACCTCCACTAGCTTTGTTCATAGTGATGCTTCCTAAGGCCCACTTGACTTCACATTCCAGGAGGTCTGGCTCTAGGTGAGTGATCACACCAGCCTTGTTATCCTGGTCATGAAGATCTTTTTTGTACTGTTCTTCTGTGTACTCTTGGCATCTCTTCTTAATATCTACTGCTTCTGTTAGGTTCATACCGTTTCTGTCCTTTATTGTGCCCATCTTTGCATGATATCTTCGCTTGGTATCTCTAATATTCTCAAAGAGAGCTCCAGTCTTTCCCAATATATTGTTTTCCTGTATTTCTTTGGATTGTTCACTTAGGAAGGCTTTCATATCTCTCCTTGCAATTCTTTGGAACTCTGCATTCGGATGGGTATATCTTTCCTTTTCTCCTTTGCCTTTTGTGTCTCGTCTTTTTTTCAGCTATTTGTAAAGCCTCCTCAGACAGCCATTTTGCCTTTTTGCATTTCTTTTTCTTGGGGATGGTTTTGATCACTGCCTCCTGTACAATGTTACGAACCTCCGTTCATAGTTCTTCAGGCACTCTGTCTATCAGATCTAACTCAAATGTATCAGTGAGTTTGGGTTAACTTGGTAGAGTAAGCGCATGTGTTTTCTTGTTCTTTCTGCCCAATGAGGAGAGAACTGAGATCCTGTTCTGAGAGGGAGGATTAAGAGAACTTTTGTGTTCATGGCAGTGAGACCCACAGCTCCCACCCTCTGCTGGGCTTGGGCAGCCATGCTTCTACTGCATCCAGAGCAGGTGGGAGGAGTTCTGTCTGCAGAAACTGACCAGCTCAAAAGAAACACATTTGGATACTGATATTCAGATACCTCAACAAATATTCAGATACCCCCAGGCTCCTCTCTCCATGGGATTCTTCAGGAAAGAATACTGGAGCGGGTTGTCATTCCCTTCTCCAGAGGGTCTTCCGGACTCAGGGATTGAACTCTGGTCTCCCACATTGCAGGCAGATTCTTTACCATCAGAGCTATCAGGGAAGCCCATCTTCAGATACCTCCAACAAAACAGCTTGACAGCATCATCTTTGAGGATTGTCAAAGATGTCAATCCAGCAGTCAGCAGCTACCCTACACAGCTTCCAAACAGGTCTGGGAGCCTCCTCCTAAGCAAGGATGAGCATCAAAGAGTTGCCAGTCACTTAGAGACAGAGATGCAACAGAAAAGAAATTGGAAGGAGTAAGAGGAAGAGAATAAAAATGAAAAACAAAATTCTGAAAGTAATAACCTTAGAGAAACAAAAACAGATGATTGAATCCAGGAATTAAAGCACCATGCCCCCCACCAAGGGAAAACCAAAAAACAGGACAGTGCTGTTGAAGAGTTAAAAGAGAATAGTAGAAATTTCAAAAAATAAAGTTGAAAAAAAAGTTAAGAAAATCTCCTAAAAAGTAGCCAAATGACAAAGTGATGGGTGAGGGATATATGTAAAGAAAATTGCAGGAGTTCCTTGGGAAAAAGAAGGAAACAGAGGAAGGAAATTGTAAAGAAACAGTAACCAAAAACAAACAAAACTTATAACAAAAGGCTAGGGAGTTTCAGATCTAAAATGGGCCCTGGCTTTCAGTTGTATCCATTTCTTGGCTATTGTGAATGACGCTGCAGTGAACAGGGTGTGTAGATATCTCTTTAGGTCATTTCCTTTGAATTCAGTTCAGTTCAGTCACTCAGTCCTGTCCGACTCTTTGCGACCCCATGGACTGCAGCACGCCGGGCCTCCCTGTCCATCACCAACTCCCGGAGTCCATCCACACCCATGTCCATTGAGTCGGTGATGCCATCCAACCATCTCATCCTCTGTGGTCCCCTTCTCCTCCCGCCTTCAATCTTTCCCAGCATCAGGGTCTTTTCAAATGAGTCAGCTCTTCACACCAGGTGGCGAAAGTATTGGAGTTTCAGCTTCAGCATCAGTCTTTCCAATGAACACCCAGGACTGATCTCCTTTAGGATTGACTGGTTGGATCTCTTTGCAGTTCAAGGAACTCTCAAGAGTCTTCTCCAACACCACAGTTCAAAAGTATCAATCCTTCGGTGCTCAGCTTTCTTTATACTCCAACTCTCACATCCATAGGAATATATACACAGAAGTAGGACTGCCGGGTCATATAGTAATTCTGTTTTTAATTTTTTGAAGAACCTCCACTGTGGCTGCACCAATTTACATTCCCATCGACAGTGCACGAGGGTTCCAGTTTCTCTTCTTTTCTCTACTTGATAGTAGCCATTTTGACAGATGTGAGGTGCTACCTCATTGTGGTTTCAGTTTGCATTTTCCTGATGATCAGTGATGTTGGCACATTTTCATATACCTGTTGGCCATTTGTGTGTCTTGTTTGGCAAAAATTGTCTTAGTCCCTTTGCCTGTTTAGGCTACTTTTAAGTTGCATATGTTCCTTATATTTTTTCCACACTCCTTATCGGATATGTGGTTTGTAAATATTTGCTCCCTTTCTGTAGGGTGCCTTTTCATTTTGTTTCTTGTTTCCTTGCTGGGCAGAAGCTTTTTAGTTTGGTATAGTTCGATTTGTCTAGTTTTGCTTTTGTTGCCTGTGTTTTTGGTGTCATAGCCAAAAAATTATTGCTAAGAATACTGTCAAGAAGCCTCTTCTTTATTTCTTGAGTTGTTTTCTGGCTTCATGTTTGATGTTTAAGTCTTTAATCCATTTTGAGTTGATGTTTGTATATAGTGTGAGATATACAGTGTATATACAGGGCTCAGTTTCATTCTCCTTCATGTATATATCCTGTTTCCCAACACCGTTTATTGAAGCAACTAATCTTTCCCCATTGTTTTGGATTTGGGGGTATGATACACTCGGGGAGACAATTACTGACATTTTAAAAATTAGGTATATGTAAAATGAACATGTTTTTAAAAACCACAGAAACACATGCATATAATGATGGAAGTTTTTCAAAGTGACACAGGAGCCAACTGAAAGAGCTCCCAGTGATCAAAACTGGGACAATTTGAAAAGAAAATAATAAAGCAGCACTGGATTCTAAACCAAAGTGTAAAATGAATATCCATGAGGCCATACAGATCAAATAAATTAACAGTGTGAGCAAAGAGACAAATCATGTCTGCTGCATGATTCCAAATAATTTTAGAAGCTGTATCCTCAAGGAGAGGAACTTCACTTTTCACTTCTTAACTGGGGGTGCACTTAATGACTTTCTTCCAAAGAGGGCAGTGTGAAGTCTAAGTCAGGTGACCCAGGGAAGCATCCTCAGCCGTAAGTCTTGTTGATAGTGTGTGCCCTTGATACGATGTGATGAAAAGGGCACTTTATCTCCGTGGCCCTTCTGTCAGTCACCATAATCCCAGTCTGATCATTACCAGGTAGAGCTATGTATCAGTGTAATTGGCTTCCCATATAAATCTGTGCATTTTATCTTTGGTGATGGTTTAGCTGCTGAGTCATGTTCGACTCTTTGTGACCCCTGGGCTGTAGCCCGCCAGGCTCCTCTGCCTGTGGGATTTCCCAGGCAGGAATACTGGTGGGTCACCATTTCCTTCTCTAGGGGATCTTCCCCACTCAGAGGTCGCACCTAGGTCTACTGCATTGCAGCCAGATTCTTTACCAACTGAGCCACCAGGGAAGCCTGCATTTGAAAACGTTATTTTGAGAGGAAATCCGTGGACTTCCCCAGACTGACAAAGGTACTGAGGCACAAACCAGGTTGAGAACCATTGGTCTGTGTGGGACATTATCAGACGTGCCAGTTCTTTCTCCCCATACCCACCCCTCTCCTCACTCTACCCAGTCCACGTTCGCTTTCCACTTCAGACCCTTGGCTTATCTTGTTCACTTCTCCAGGAAGAAGAAGATTTGTTTATGCTTCTGATTTGACAAAAAAAACCTTTTGAGGTTAGTTAACAGACTGTTTACAAATAGGAAAGGGAGTACATCAAGGCTATATACTGTCACCCTGCTTATTTAACTTCTATGCAGAGTACATCATGAGAAACACTGGGCTGGAAGAAGCACAAGCTGGAATCAAGATTGCCGGGAGAAATATCAATAACCTCAGATATGCAGATGACACCACCCTTATGGCAGAAAGTGAAGAGGAACTAAAAAGCCTCTTGATGAAGGTGAAAGAGGAGAGTGAAAAAGTTGGCTTAAAACTCAACTCATTGAAAACGAAGATCATGGCATCCAGTCCCATCACTTCATGGCAAATAGATGGGGAAACAGTGGCTGACTTTATTTTTCTGGGCTCCAAAATCACTGCAGATGGTGACTGAAGCCATGAAATTAAAGGACGCTTACTCCTTGGAAGGAAAGTTATGACCAACCTAAATAGCATATTCAAAAGCAGAGACATTACTTTGCCAACAAAGGTCCATCTAGTCAAGGCTATGGTTTTTCCAGTGGTCATGTATGGATGTAAGAATTGGACTGTGAAGAAAGCTGAGTGCCGAAGAATTGATGCTTTTGAACTGTGGTGTTGGAGAAGACTCTTGAGAGTCCCTTGGACTGCAAGGAGATCCAACCAGTCCATTTTGAAGGAGATCAGCCCTGGAACTTCTTTGGAAGGAATGATGCTAAAGCTGAAACTCCAGTACTTTGGACACCTCATGAGAAGAGTTGACTCATTGGAAAAGACCCTGATGCTGGGAGGGATTGGGAGCAGGAAGAGAAGGGGACGACAGAGGATGAGATGGCTGGATGGCATCACCGACTCGATGGACGTGAGTCTGAGTGAACTTCAGGAGTTGGTGATGGACCAGGAGGCCTGGTGTGCTGTGATTCATGGGGTCGCAAAGAGTCGGACACGACTGAGTGACCTGAACTGAACTGAACTGAACTGAGCTCAGCCTTTGGAGAAGGAAATGGCAAGCCACTCCAGTATTCTGGCCAGGATAATGCCATGGGTAGAGGAGCCGGGCGGGCTGCAGTCCATGGGGTCACAATAGAGTAGGACAGGACTTAGCAACTAAACAACAACAAGAAGCTTTGCCCTAGATTCCGAGGGCTCTGTAACTATCCCATCCCAAATAGCCTCTTTGGGAAGGAAGGCCCACAGAAGGCAGGCAGTGGAGGGGTATGCAGATGACCAAGGCGTCACCAACAACTGAGTTCTGATCTTGGATGTGTGCCCAGTCGTGCCCAACTTTTCGATCCCGTGGACTGTAGCCCACCAGGCTCCTCTGTCCATGGAATTTTCCAGGAAAGAATACTGGAGTGGGTTGCATTTCCTCCTCCAGGAGATCTTCCTGACCCAGGAATTGAACCCACATCTCCTGCGTATTGCTTAACCATGACTCTCTGGAAAGAAAGACATGCATATGTATTCAGACCTATGTTTATTACCATGTCATTGATATAAGATATGTACATGCAATTGTACAAATAATAGTGAAATATGTACTTCTCTTCCTTGCATATTCAACATAGCTGTGGATTCTCTCAGAGCACCTTCCTTAATTTTTACTAAACCCATGTATCTGTTGTCAGCCTGTGGTTTTAGTTGACAAATGAGTGTCGTTTCAGTATGAATGTTGACTGATATTTTTCTTTGTGTTAATGAGGAAGGTGAAAGTGAAACAGCAAAATCTATGCCAGGACATCACTCATTCAACTTTTTTTTTTTTGAGTCAGGGACTCCTTTGCTGAATCAGATGATGGTTTTTGAATGCTGGAAGAATATTACCTCAATTTTTTGTGCTATTCACAGTGTGACACAGACATGACACACGTTTATGTGCACCTGCACTTTTATTTTCTCTACCACTTTCCTAAGTCTGCACAGTCAAATCAAAGTAGTAAATCAAGCCTTCATCTGTTGTACTTGCTCATTTCTAGACATTTTTTTGGGCTCCCAAATCACTGCAGATGCTGATTGCCCCCATGAAATTAAAAGACGCTTACTCCTTGGAAGGAAAGTTATGACCAACCTAGATAGCATATTCAAAAGCAGAGACATTACTTTGCCAACAAAGGTCCGTCTAGTCAAGGCAATGGTTTTTCCAGTGGTCATGTATAGATGTGAGAGTTGGACTATAAAGAAAGCTGAGCACCGAAGAATTGATGCTTTTGAACTGTGGTGTTGGAGAAGACTCTTGAGAGTCCCTTGGACTGCAAGGAGATCCAACCAGTCCATTCTGAAGGAGATCAGCCCTGGGATTTCTTTGGAAGGAATGATGCTAAAGATGAAACTCCAGTACTTTGGCCACCTCATACGAAGAGTTGACTCATTGGAAAAGACTCTGTTGCTGGGAGGGATTGGGGGCAGGAAGAGAAGGGGATGACAGAGGATGAGATGTCTGGATGGCATTACTGACTCAATGGACGTGAGTCTGAGTGAACTCTGGGAGTTGGTGCTGGACAGGGAGGCCTGGCGTGCTGCAGTTCATGGGGTCACAAAGAGTCAGACACGACTGAGCGACTGAACTGAACTGAACTGACTGATGGTGTAAATATTCCCGTAGCTGACTTCACGCTGCTAACCTGAATGAACATGGGAAGATCCGCACAGAAGCACAGCATTATACGGTATTTCATCACACAGACAAGACAGACCTAATAACATCAAGAGCAGAGAAGACAATAAAATCCAGCACAAAATATTATGAATCAAAGCGTTTTTAGTATTGGTAGCTTGTGTTGTTAACATGATTTATTCTTTCATAATTTTATGTGTTTACTTCTGGCTGTGCTGTGGGTCTTTGTTGCTTTTCTCTAGTTGTGAGCAGGGGCTACTTTCTAGCTGTGGCGTGCAGGCTTGTCGGTGTGATGGCTTCTGTTGTGTGGAGCACGGGCTCTGGGGTGTGAGGGCTTCAGTAGCTGTGGCACAGGAGCTTAGACATTCTGCAGCATGTGGAATCTTCCCGGACCAGGGGTTGAACCCACGTCCCTTGCAGTGGCAGGTGGATTCTTATCCACTGGACCACCAGGGAAATCCTGGCAGCGTTTTTTCCTTGAAATCAGAACACCCACTCTTTTCATTGGTTCTTGCTTTCTTACTCTATATTCTTTTCTCTCCCCCTAACCAAGAAGATTTAGAAAAGCTTTACTTTCTGTAACTTGAATGATTTTTGAACAATTTACCAAGTATGCATTTTTTAAGCTACCTACCCCCACCCCCAGCCAGTTTCTCGAAAATGTATGAAGTGATCTGATCCCTCCTCCCCACAGTGGCGAATCAGTCCTTCAAGTTCTCCTGCAAGTTCTGATTCTTTCGTTCTGTTTGTACTTCTTAAGGGCCTTGGGTAAGACACTATTGAAGATAGTGACATGTTTCACTCGTCCCTAATATTTTTCACGAGCACTATAACCTTCATGATCTCAAAGCTTTTGGCCTGTATTTTCAGAATCCACCTCCTTTGTTTAATGAAGTCAGTGCCGCAATGATCCAGGCTGACAGGCTGTGCCACCTGAGGAATAAGGTGCAGATAAAGCATGAAGAGGAATACAGAGATGCCTTAGTCACAATCAAGGATGACCTGAAACTCACAGAAGGTCCCGACATCAAGGAGAACCTTCAGGATCAGATCCGTCATTGGTTCATCGAATGCAGGTGAGTGCAGGGCGTCTGTCCTGACAGTCTCTTCTGTGGTGGATGATGTCCTGGGATATTTTTAAGCATAGCAATATGCTGATATAGATTCATGTGCTTTTCTGGCTTCTTTTAGAAAATTAAAAAGGCTAAGAGTTGAAGGACAGGGAAGCCTGGTGTGCCAAAGTCCATGGGGTCGCAGAGTTGTACACGACTGAGCGACTGAACAACGACAAGTCCCCGTGGTAGGCGGATGGCCTCTGGGGACCCCGCCTCTTCCCCTGGTGACGCCCTCCCCTCCTTGCATGTGATGTAGACCTGGAGCTTCAGTTCTAAAGGAAAGAATGCGGCAAAAGCGATGGCAACCCTGCCGTCTTGCTTGCCTCTCGGTCCCTCACTTGCTTTCTCCCTCTGACTCTGAGAGCGGTCAGGTGCTGCCCAGCAGGGGGACCCACTTGGAAGGAACTGACAGAGGTTCCTGGCAACAGCCAGCAAGGAGCCTAGGGCCTCCTTCCAGCCTGAGAAGAGCAGAGTCCTGTCCACAGTCACGTGTGTGAGCTCAGGGCATTCTCCCCCGGGCGAGCCTTACAGTAAGGCTGCGGCCCCAGCCAACACGGACTGCAGCCTCGAGGGGGCAGGGACCCTGAGACACGGGTATTCTGCTCAGCCACACCTGGCTCCCCGCCCACAGTCACATGTGTCGTTTCAGTCACTGACTGTTGGGGTGACTTACCACGCAGCAACGGGTGTCTGACATACATCAGTCACTTTACAGTGATACAGAAAAACCTAAACAGTCGGTAGGCTTCTCTTGCGTTAACTCTGTATGGAGTCTTAACACAGTATCTCCTCAATAATCCTTAAATTTTATAACAAAGATTCTTTCGGAATGTTCGATATCAGAGTTACATGGTCTTGATTGGGGAAATCAGTCCTTTATTATATAAATCAGTTTAGTTCAGTTCAGTTCAGTTCAGTCACTCAGTCATGTCTGGCTCTTTGTGACCCCATGAATCGCAGCACACCAGGCCTCCCTGTCCATCACCAACTCCCGGAGTTCACTCAGACTCACGTCCATCGAGTCAGTGATGCCATCCAGCCATCTCATCCTCTGTTGTCCCCTTCTCCTCCTGCCCCCAATCCCTCCCAGCATCAGAGTCTTTTCCAATGAGTCAACTCTTCACATGAGGTGGCCAAAGTACTGGAGTTTCAGCTTTAGCATCATTCCTTCCAAAGAAATCCCAGGGCTGATCTCCTTCAGAATGGACTGGTTGGATCTCCTTGCAGTCCAAGGGACTCTCAAGAGTCTTCTCCAACACCACAGTTCAAAAGCATCAATTCTTTGGTGCTCAGCCTTCTTCACAGTCCAACTCTCACATCCATACATGACCACTGGAAAAACCATAGCCTTGACTAGACGGACCTTTGTTGGCAAAGTAATGTCTCTGCTTTTCAATATGCTATCTAGGTTGGTCATAACTTTCCTTCCAAATAGAGCTTTTAAATATTTATCATTTCTTAACATTCAAAATTGATTACTTTTGTGAGTTTTTCTCTTTATATGTGTTTTCAGGGATATTTTATAGCAAAACAGGTTCTCTTTTATCAGCTTCCTCCTCACTGTTCATTGTGGTGATGGTTTGGTGGAGACATAAAATATAAATAGATAGGTATCTCAAACTTATCAAATTTTACACTTAAATATGAACACTTAGTGTGTGCTCCATTGCTCAGTCATGTCCAACTCATTGCAACCCCGTGGACTGCAGCACCCCAGGCTCCTCTGTCCTTCACTATCTCCTGGAATTTGCTCAAACTCATGTCCATTGAGTCTGTGATGGTATCTAACCATCTCATCCTCTGCCGCCCCCTTCTCTTTTCTCATGGCAAAGGGGCTTGTTTAACTCAATAAAGCTGTGAGCCATGCCATGCAGGGCCACCCAAGATGAACAGGTCATGGTGGAGAGTTCTGAAAAAATGTGGTCCACTGGAGAAGCGAATGGCAAACCACTCCAGTATTCATACTGCTAGAACCCCATGAACATGAACAGTTTATTATATATTAATTATACATCCATAAAGCTGTTAGAAAATATATCAAAGAAAAGATATAGTTACCAGCAAAGATGTTAGTGTTTCATTTTTAAAAATAGCATTAAATATAAGCATAAAAATAGCATAGTTACTCAAATACCAAAACTGAGTATTCCAATCACTTGTTCTCAGATTGCCCCACCACTGCCCTCCACTAAACCCCCGCTCACAATATAGGAAAAGCTTAACAGGTAGCAGTCTCTTCTGATTTAAAATAGTCTCTTTAAGGTTAAGTATGTACTTTGAGTATATCTGCAGACATGAATGTCCTCTCGTGGCATCTGACTGCAGAGCGAAGTCACCAGTCCTCGTAGCACCTGCTGGGAGCCGGGGCAAGTCCCTGGGCAGCTGCAGTTCCGGCCTCTCGTCTCCTGAACAGGCCTCATCCTGCTGGGATGCTGAGCCCTTCCCAAGCCCCATGTTCCCCAGGAGCAACGGGGGTGCCAAGCTCAGGCCTCTGGAGACCAGTGGGCTGTCTCACCAGCAGGTCCCCTGCTCCCAGCTCCATCCAACCCCGTCGCATGCCGCTCACACAGAAAGACACCTCGCATCACCCAGGTGGTCTGTGATGCTCTCCAGGCCCTCCGGGGTCTCTGCCCAGGTCTCAGCACTCATGCCCTCCTGGTCTGAGACCTTTGGAGGGTGCGGCCCAAGGTCCAGGCGGTGTCCTCACTCCTCTGCCTTCTCTTCTCTTCCCCGTTGGCCTGGACCACCAGCTTATTGTTCAGCTTCAGCCTCCTTATGACACCCTCGCTCAGGGCCTCCCTGCGATTCCTTTCTGTCTCCGCCTTGAGCTCTGCTGGCACCCTCCCCGTCCCTCCTGCAGGCGGTCTGCGTGAGCACACACAGCGGAGCCTGAGGACAGCTGTGCAGCCTCGGGAAGTGGCTCAGCCTCTCCGTGCCATCCATCTCCTCATCTGTGACATGTGGACAAGACTCAGACCTGTTTCGTGGGGTTGTTGAGAGATGAGAGACTTAGCCCCAGAGGCAGGCCGTAATGATTCCCGCTGTGTTGTAGCCAGCTGGTCACCCCTGTGCCGCTCCCCTGAAGCAGTGGACGCCCCGTGAGGACGGTGCCCACTGCAGAGAAGGGACGGTGGTGATCACATTTCCCATCCAAGCAGTGGCCTGTGCAGACCAATGGGGCCGAGGTTTTCCGTTTTTATCTGATTACATAACTGTGTCTGGAGGAAATGCACTCGGGATGGTTTTCTGCAATCATGGAAATTGAGGTAGAAAGGCAGCTCTTTCAAAAGAATTGCCTTCTGTTTAAATCATCTTGGTTTATAATTGAAACCTTCCTTTTCATAGTTAACGAAGATGATCTGCCCTCTATTCGTGAACTTTCCTTATCAGCAACTTTCTTCTCTTTTCTGAGGACTTCAGAGAACAGATGCGCACAAATACATTTCCTGCAGATGAAATAATTCTTTACTTTTTAAAAAAAGATTCTTATTTGTTCATTTCTTTTTGACTCCTGGACCAGGGATTGAACCAGTGTCCCCCGCATTGGCAGGGAGAGTCTTAACCACATAACCATTCTTAACCACCAGGGACGCCCTCTTTACTTTTATATAAACTTTTAAAATCCAGTTTAAAAGGTAACATAACAAAATTGAAAAGCACTTTGTACGGTTATGACTCCAAATAAGCTAAAATATATAAATATATATATAAAATATATAAAAACCACTTAACCATTCTAAACCACTAGGGAAGCCCTCTTTACTTTTATATAAACTTTTAAAATCCAGTTTAAAAGGTGACATAACCAAATTGAAAGCACTGTGTACAATTATAACCCCCAAAAAGCTAAAATATATATAATCTATACCCACATATACAAAGATATATTCATACATGGATTTTGAAATGTGTGTTTGTGTATGCATGAAAGATTTTTGAAAGGATTCACTAGAAACTTTGTTAGCGTGGCTACCACTGGGGACAAGAATAGTGATGTTGTTGTTGGTGAGTCACTCGGTCAGTCGAGACTGACTCTTTGTGACCCCATGGGCTGCAGCACGCCAGCCAGGCTTCCCTGTCCTTCACCATCTTCTGGAGCTTGCTCAAGCTCATGTCCATTGAGTTGGTGATACCATCCTTGTTCTCTGTTGTCCCCTTCTTCTCCTGCCTTCAGTCTTTTTCCCAGCAACAGGGTCTTTTCTAAAGAGTCAGTTCTTTGCGTCAGGTGGCCAAAGTATTTGAAGCTTCAGCTTCAGCTTCAGTCCTTCCAGTGAATATTCAGGACTGATTTCCTTTAGGATGGACTGCTTGGATCTCTTTGTTGCCCAAGAGACTCTCAAGAGTCTTCTCCAACACCACAGTTTGAAAGCATCATTTCTTTGGCACTCAGCCTTCTTTATGGTCGCATCCATACATGACCACTGGAAAAACCATAGCTTTGACTATGTGGATCTTTGTTGGCAATGTCTCTGCTTTTTAATATGCTGTCTAGGTTTGTCATGGCTTTTCTTCCAAGGAACACGCGTCTTATAATTTCATGGCTGCAGTCACCATCCGCAATGATTTTCGAGCCCAAGAAAATAAAGTCTCTCACTGTTTCTGTTGTTTCCCCATCTATATGCCTTGAAGTGATGATACTTCATGTAGTGATGTTACTTTTTATTTTATATTCTTCTGTACAGTTAGATGTCTTTTTTTTATGAGTATTATTTTAGTAATTAAAAGGCTCGTTGAAAATATATTAGAAAGTAAAGAAAGGCATGAAGTTAGTTTGGGATAATCCAAAATAAACATTAAAATGTTAAAACACCCTGTTAAAAAAAAAAAAGTAGATTAATACAATACCTGCAGAGCACTCTTAGAAATTCTCTTCTGATGAGAGAATAGGGTGCCTGGAGGCTGGCTAGTTGAGTTGTCCCCCGATCTGAGATGCTGAAGGGTCATGGGAGACCCTGTGCCTCCTGGGAGCCGCCCTTCCCGCTGGCTCTGGGCTTCCTTTGAAGACCCAGCGCTCCCAGCCCAGCCAGTCCCCTTGAGAACATTCTAGCCTGGTGTTCCTGACCTGGCAGTTTGGAGGCTAAGTTAGAGCAGGTCCCATGGGTGTGCTGTGTATAATTCACACAGACGTAAAGACCCGTTCTTTTGAAGTAATGCAAGATCAAGGGTGGATTTATTTTCATAATTGGATTACATTTATCTGATTGACTTTGATAAAAATCCTTTTCTTTGCTTTTTTAAATCAAAGACAAATAAAAAGCAAATATTGTCTTTTGAAACATGAAACATTGATCAATCCTCAGGATAAATTCCAACAGGGCACACAGTGACAACTAAAAAATGACTAGAAGTTACAATTAATATAAACTCCCATAATTTAGAATGCTTATTCTTAGCGCATTTAGTCTATACTTGTAGTTGTCAAAAGTAGGATTTCTTTCTCAGGCCAATTTTTAAATAATTTTAAAAGAAGTCTTTTTCCAGTGGTAAAAGTAATACATGCTCATGGTAGACAATTTACAAGACTGAGTTTGAGAAGAAAATCTACAATTTTAGTATACAGAGATACCTACTATAAAAATTTTTGGCAAATTGCTCTCCAGTATTTTTCTCTCCTGTATAATGTATATTTTAATTAGTTTTATGAATCTTTTTTCCTAATTTTAAAAAATGTAACATTGGATTTCCTTTTGTCCTTAAAACAGTTTCCAAAAGAGGTCTTTTGTGATTGTTTAACATTCTATTGGATAGATGCATTGGCTAATGAATCAGTTTTTATATTTTTAATATTTTGCCAAATCAATACGAGAACAGTGACTTCTCAGTAATCTCTTAATTTGCATTTATTGTATGATTTGGAAGAGTTGGAAAATCTTTAGGTCTTTTTGTTGGTAGCATTTCTTCTGTGAACTGCCCAGTCATTCATATGCTTTTCTTTGTGATGTCTCTTTTATTAAGTGATCTCTAAACTATAGTTATTTATATACATTTTTGTGGTGATTGTTTAGTTGCTAAGTCATGTCTGACTCTTCAGACCCTGTGGACTGTAGCCTACCAGGCTCCTCTGTCCATGTGATTTCCCAGGCAAGAATACCAGAGTGGTTTGCCATTTCATTCTCCAGAGTATCTTCTGGACCCAGGGATCAAACCTGTGTCTTCTGCATTGGCAGGCAGATTCTCTACCACTAAGCCACCAGGGAAGCCCTGCCATGTGTCATTGGAGACTACCATATTGGATGACACAGTCGTGGGAATACTTGTTTTGAGATCATCTCTTGCTATAACTGGTATTTCTCTTGGCTTGGGACTTTCCCTGAACTGTCATCTAAGTTTCACTATCCGTGGCTGACCTTCCTTTTGAAGTACCATAAAGGAGTCTTGGAAGTGACCTCATCCAACCTCTTCAAGGAGAACCTTGAAGTCTATGGAACTGTGGACTCTTGTCATTGAAGATGCACAGTCTCTTCCCCCATTCCCCACACGGGCATCAGAGCCACCTGAGTGACTGTCAGCTCTGATTCTAGGCCTTTGTTTCTTTGCAAATGGTCCCGTGCGGACCATTTCTCCCCACCTGCATTTTTCATCTTAATTTGTTGAAACTGTGCCTGGCATCCAGCTCACCTTCAATCTAGAGAGAAGTGAGACCCCCGGGTGGGGTGGCAGCTTGAGGACTGGCCCTGCGGCTTTTCTCCTGGGCTCTTAGCCGACTCCTCTTAACCCGTGCAATCTTGAGGAATGTAGAAATGGTGTAAACAACATAGCCTTGTTCCACTTTTTAAGCCAACACACCAGGAAATACACATTCTTCCTGAAGAGGTCCTGGAATGCTTTGCTAATCTTTTTTTAATTTTGAAGATTCAGTTCAGTTCAGTTGCTCAGTCTTGTCCCACTCTTTGCCACCCCACAGACTGCAGCACACCAAGCCTCCCTGTCCATCACCAACTGCCAGAGCATGCTCAAACTCATGTCCATCGAGTCAGTGATGCCATCCAACCATCTCATCCTCTGTTATCCCCTTCTCCTCCCGCCTTCAGTCTTTCCCAGCATCAGGGTCTTTTCCAATGAGTCAGTTCTTCTCATCAGGTGGCCAAAGTATTGGAGCTTCAGCACCAGCCCTTCCAATGAATATTCAGGACTGATTTCCTTTAGGATGGACTTGGTTGGATCTCCTTGCAGTCTATGGGACTCTCAGGAGTCTTTTCCAACACCACAGTTCAAAAGCATCAATTCTTTGGCACTCAGCTTTCTTTATGGTCCAACTCTCACATCCATACGTGACTCCTGGAAAAACCATAGCTTTGACTGGACGGGCCTTTGTTGGCCAAGTAATGTCTCTGCTTTTTAATATGCTGTCTAGGTTGGTCATAGCTTTGAAGATTAAGATAGACTTTGAATGCAGTAAAATTCGCCCTTTTGGGTCAATCAGAAATGATAGCAAAGAGGCAGGACTCTGGGGTCTTGAAATGATTTTCATCCTCAGCAGGGTGAGCCTGGCTGGGAAATAAAATGCCTCTGCCATTTAATCTAATGCTGTGAGGGCACCTATCATGCTCTGGATCATAAGCAAGCACACTGCAGATCATGCACACGCAGCAGGAGTGGTCCTGAGAGCCAGGCTGCCTGGGTTCAGATCCCAGATCTAACACTTACAGGCTGTGTGACCTTGAACCAATTGTTTAACCTCTCTGTGCCTCTTTCTCCTCATCTTAAAGTGAGGGTATTAACAGTATTGACCTCACAGACGGGATAACAGAATAATATGTATAAAGCCCTTAGGACAGTGTGTGGCACGTGATCCGGCCTCAGTAATTATTTTAAATGACACCATCATATTAATGACAGCAAGAACAGCCAGTACTGTTATTGGAAAGCCAGCACATTCTCAGACATACAAGCCTGCAACGTGGAATAGTTGCCACAGTCAAAGCATTCTGCGTTTTCATTCCTGCGTCTGGGCCTTTATATTCGCAGCCGCGAGCATCTTTTCAAAATGCTACATTCCTGATGGCAGGAGGGACTGGCTGGTGGTGGAGGAGGGGGCGGAAGGGCTGTGAGGGCTGGGGGTGGGGATAAAGCTGAGGGGATAATGACAGGGCAGGCAAACAAAAATTAGACAGGGTGGAATGCGCTTCTAGTCCCTGGGGTGGGGAGCCGGGATGTGACTTGTCTACAGGAGCAACACGTCTACAGATCACCAGCAAATATACATTCTTCCTGAAGAGGTCCTGGAATGCTTTGCTAATTTCTTTTTTTAATTTTAAAGATTAAGATTGAGTTTAAATGCAGTAAAATTCGCCCTTTTGGGTACCATTCAGCAAATGAAGCTTTGTGATTTTAAGGCCTGTGGACCTAGACAGACCTATAGACTCCTCTCTCACTGCCCAGTAGACCTCCCCAGCCACGAGCAGAAATCTGCTGAGAATGGTGCTGGGAAGGTGTCTGGAGCAGGGCAGAACCTCAGAGTTTCCCATCAGCCTGGAAAAATGAATGTCTCTTTCAGTAAAGACATTCAGATCTCTCCTATCCAGCTCCATGCTGTCCCCGGCTGGGATCTCCTAAGCCCCTGGGTCTGCACCAACTTCCATCACTGTTCACTCCTTAGGAAGCTGGGCCCTCCTTCTGGACCTGTGTCGCCTACCACTTCTCCCCCAGGAGGGTCTCGCCAGGTGCTTCCCATGGATGCTGTTCTGGGACCCCAGGGCTGGGAACAGTTGAGTGTCTTTCTTGGAGTCTGTGACTCACGAGAGGCCATTGATACTCAGATCCCTTGGTTCCAAAAGCCTTGCCACTCCCAGGACACTGAGCTCATATCCTCCTTATGAACATCCCAGCAGCCAAAACCCTGACCTGTACATCTTGGACTCCGCTGTCATTTCGTGGGAAAGGATGGCAGTTGCCTATGGCCCGGTTGCTCATTGGGTACCGCCTGGAAGCCCAGAGCTTTCCTTGTTCCCAGCTCCTTCTCTGCCCCAGCCTCTGAGCCTCTTTTTGCAGAGCGTGGTGACAGTCTGTGTCAGTAAATGGGAGAGAGCCTCAGAGGAACCGTGGGATTTGAGAATGCTGGCTGACTCCAGTTATTTTGCAGGTGACAAAGCGGACTCAGGGAAGTCAGGTAGCTTGGTTAAAAGCTGGGGTCGCTCCTGGCAGAACTAAAGCCAGGGTGGGCAGAGGCTTTCGGAAGCTTGATCATTGTGTCAAACCCGGATTGGTCCTCAGGGGAAGGTTCAGAATTACTCAGAGGACTTTGCAGGATATCAAAAAGAAACCACTAGAATGTTCATGATCGATACCTTCTCGGGAACGGAACCACGGCTCTGTCTGTTCTTTGCCTTTATATTCCAGGTTTTCTCCTTTGAGCATGAGTTCCTTTCAGAAACTAAAAAGAGATTTCAGGAGGATAGAGGGAAATGGATGGCCAGGGGAGGTGACTGCAGGTCATCATTTCGAATTCCTTGTGTAATTATAGTTTCAGTAAATCCTCCAAAGCAGCTGTGGTCTGTGGAAGAGACATGAACATGTGTGGGTGACTCCTCTGAGAAGGTGAAGAGCTTTTTTTCTGCCGTTGGCTTTGCTGGAAAATATATTAGCTTGAATGGGGGACATAAGAAGAGGTGGATGAAAAATCAAGGTCTTCGACATTACTCACAGAGGCCTTCAGGACGGGTGCACACCTGCGTGAAATCGCATATTTTGCTGTCCATCGTCACAGTAAATCAGACGGAGAGCACCCAGCAGCTATAGGCTTGTCCGTGCACCAAGTCCCGTGGAAAGACAGGCCCTGAGACTCTTCTGCAAGTGCAGTGGCCAGACTGTCTCTCTAAGGTCCATAGATTATTCCAGGTCACACCCTTAGCCCCCGGGTCCCCTCCACCGAACCTGTGTGTTTCCATCTGGATTGCAAGCTTCTGGGGGAAGGGAAAGGGCAGTGGTATCTTCCTCAGGTTCTCACTGAACCCAGCAGAGTGCCTGCAATTCAGCAGATGCAATAGATGTGCGTAGCTGAGCTGAAGGTCCAGCTAAACTCTGTAATTAACATCAGGTCAGACTGCAGTGCCTCTCACACTGCAGTTCACGGCACTTCCCTGGTGGTCCAGTGGTTAAGACTCTGCAGTCCCAATGAAGAGGACACAGGTTCAAGTCCTGATTGGGGAACTAAGATCCCACATCCCACATGGTACGGCCTGAAAAAAAGAAAAAAGAGCAAATCAGCTGAAAAGCTTATCAGAACAGATCCTCCTTACCCCCGAAGCTCTGATTCAGTAGGTCCTCAGTGGGAAGAGTCTGAATTTTTTATAATTACTTCCCATTCTTTTCTTTTCTTTTTTTTTTAAATTTTTATTTTATTTTTAAACTTTACATAACTGTATTAGATTTGCCAAATATCAAAATGAATCTGCCACATGTATACATGTGTTCCCCATCCTGAACCCTCTTCCCTCCTCCCTCCCCATTCCATCCCTCTGGGTCGTCCCAGTGCACCAGCCCCAAGCATCCAGTATCGTGCATCGAACCTGGACTGGCAACTCATTTCATACATGATATTTTACATGTTTCAATGCCATTCTCCCAAATCTTCCCACCCTCTCCCTCTCTCACAGAGTCCATAAGACTGTTCTATACATCAGTGTCTCTTTTGCTGTCTCGTACACAGGGTTATTGTTACCATCTTTCTAAATTCCATATATATGCATTAGTATACTGTATTGGTGTTTTTCTTTCTGGCTTACTTCACTCTGTATAATAGGCTCCAGTTTCATCCACCTCATTAGAACTGATTCAAATGTATTCTTTTTAATGGCTGAATAATACTCCATTGTGTATATGTACCACAGCTTTCTTATCCATTCATCTGCTGATGGACATCTAGGTTGCTTCCATGTCCTGGCTATTATAAACAGTGCTGCGATGAACATTGGGGTACACGTGTCTCTTTCCCTTCTGGTTTTCTCAGTGTGTATGCCCAGCAGTGGGATTGCTGGATCATAAGGCATGTCTATTTCCAGTTTTTTAAGGAATCTCCACACTGTTCTCCATAGTGGCTGTACTAGTTTGCATTCCCACCAACAGTGTAAAAGGGTTCCCTTTTCTCCACACCCTCTCCAGCATTTATTACTTGTAGACTTTTGGATTGCAGCCATTCTGACTGGTGTGAAATGGTACCTCATAGTGGTTTTGATTTGCATTTCTCTGATAATGAGTGATGTTGAGCATCTTTTCATGTGTTTGTTAGCCATCTGTATGTCTTCTTTGGAGAAATGTCTATTTAGTTCTTTGGCCCATTTTTTGATTGGGTCATTTATTTTTCTGGAGTTGAGCTGTAGGAGTTGCTTGTATATTCTCAAGATTAGTTGTTTGTCAGTTGCTTCATTTGCTATTCTCTTCTCCCATTCTGAAGGCTGTCTTTTCACCTTGATAATAGTTTCCTTTGATGTGCAGAAGCTTTTAAGGTTAATTAGGTCCCATTTGTTTATTTTTGCTTTTATTTCCAATATTTTGGGAGGTGGGTCATAGATGATCCTGCTGTGATGTATGTCAGAGAGTGTTTTGCCTATGTTCTCCTCTAGGAGTTTTATAGTTTCTGGTCTTACGTTTAGATCTTTAATCCATTTTGAGTTTATTTTTGTGTATGGTGTTAGAAAGTGTTCTAGTTTCATTCTTTTACAAGTGGTTGACCAGAGTTCCCAGCACCACTTGTTAAAGAGATTGTCTTTAATCCATTGTATATTCTTGCCTCCTTTGTCGAAGATAAGGTGTCCATATGTGCGTGGATTAATCTCTGGGCTTTCTATTTTGTTCCATTGATCTATATTTCTGTCTTTGTGCCAGTACCATACTGTCTTGATAACTGTGGCTTTGTAGTAGAGCCTGAAGTCAGGTAGGTTGATTCCTCCAGTTCCATTCTTCTTTCTCAAGATCGCTTTGGCTATTCGAGGTTTTTTGTTTTTCCATACAAATTGTGAAATTATTTGTTCTAGCTCTGTGAAGAATGCTGTTGGTAGCTTGATAGGGATTGCATTGAATCTATAGATTGCTTTGGGTAGTATACTCATTTTCACTATATTGATTCTTCCAATCCATGAACATGGTATATTTCTCCATCTGTTAGTGTCCTCTTTGATTTCTTTCACCAGTGTTTTATAGTTTTCTATATATAGGTCTTTAGATTCTTTAGGTAGATATATTCCTAAGTATTTTATTCTTTCTGTTGCAATGGTGAATGGAATTGTTTCCTTAATTTCTCTTTTTGTTTTCTCATTATTAGTGTATAGGAATGCAAGGGATTTCTGTGTGTTGATTTTATATCCTGCAACTTTACTATAGTCATTGATTAGTTCTAGTAATTTTCTGGTGGAGTCTTTAGGGTTTTCTATGTAGAGGATCATGTCATCTGCAAACAGTGAGAGCTTTACTTCTTCTTTTCCAATTTGGATTCCTTTTATTTCTTTTTCTGTTCTGATTGCTGTGGCCAAAACTTCCAAAACTATGTTGAATAGTAATGGTGAAAGTGGGCACCCTTGTCTTGTTCCTGACTTTAGAGGAAATGCTTTCAATTTTTCACCATTGAGGATAATGTTTGCTGTGGGTTTGTCATATATAGCTTTGATTATGTTGAGGTATGTTCCTTCTATTCCTGCTTTCTGGAGAGTTTTGATCATAAATGGATGTTGAATTTTGTCAAAGGCTTTCTCTGCATCTATTGAGATAATCATATGGTTTTTATTTTTCAATTTGTTAATGTGGTGTATTACATTGATTGATTTGCGGATATTGAAGAATCCTTGCATCCCTGGGATAAAGCCCACTTGGTTTTCTTGATTTACTGTTGCACATGCATTGAGAGCGTGTAATATCACTTACACCCTCTTAGCAAAAATGTGAAGTGTGCAGTACTGTAAACTCTAGCTCCATGCCATGTGGTAGATCTCTAGAACTTACTCGTCTTGGCTGACAGAAACCTGATCTCCTTGCAGTCCAAGGAACTCTCAAGAGTCTTCTCCAACACTACAGTTCAAAAGCATCAATTCTTCAGCGCTCAGCCTTCTTCACAGTCCAACTCTCACATCCATACATGACCACTGGAAAAACCATAGCCTTGACTAGACAGACCTTGGTTGACAAAATAATGTCTCTGCTTTTTAGTATGCTGTCTAGGTTGGTCATAACTTTCCTTCCAAGGAGTAAGCGTCTTTTAATTTCATGGCTGCAATCACCATCTGCAGTGATTTTGGAGCCCCCCAAAATAAAAGTCTGACACTGTTTCCACTGTTTCCCCATCTATTTGCCATGAAGTGATGGGACCAGATGCCATGATCTTAGTTTTCTGAATGTTGAGCTTTAAGCCAACTTTTTTCACTCTCCTCTTTCACTTTCATCAAGAGTCTTTTTAGTTCCTCTTCACTTTCTGCCATAAGGGTGGTGTCATCTGCATATCTGAGGTTATTGATATTTCTCCCAGCAATCTTGATTCCAGCTTGTGCTTCTTCCAGCCCAGCGTTTCTCATGATGTACTCTGCATTGAACATAGATGTGTGTAAAAGAAGAAAACATTTCCTCCTGTGTGTGTGTCCTTGACTCACACGCTTTGACCATGCTGCCTTTTGACTCCCCATGTGTGTGGGTTGTCCACACGTTAAGCTGTTCTCTGCAGGGCCAGCTGGGGTGTCCTGTGATTCCGTGCAGTTCTGACCTCCCTAGAGAGAGCCTCAGACCACCCCCCGCCCCATGTTAAGGGCTCAGCCCTGCAAAACTGCTCCCTCCAGCTTCAGATGTCAGTTTCAAACCCCAGGTTGTCACCCGTGCTGCTGACCATTTGGCTGTAAATCCGGGTTTCCAGGACTCCTCCCTTGGGTTTGACAGTTGGCTCCAATAGCGCACAGAACTCAGGGCAACACACTGACTTGTTTATTATAAAAAAGAAATGATAAAGGATACAAGTGGACATCCAGGTGGAAGGGATACACAGGCAAGGTGTGGGGAGGGGCACCAGCTGCCATGCCCCCCTCCAGACACCAGCCTTGCAGCTCCAGAAGCTCTCCAAACCCCCCAACTTCAGGAAATTGTATGGAGGCTTCTTCACATAGGCATGACCGACCATAAACTCACTGTTCATTCCTCCTGCCTTCCTAGTCAATAGAGCGTGGAGCTGAAACTTCCAAGCTTCTAATCATGGCTTGGTCTTTCTGGGGGTCAGCCCCCACTCAGGAGCCCACCAAGCATCACCTCCTTAGAACAGAATACTCTCCTGTCACCCAGGAAAGTCCAAGGTATTTAGTTCCTGTGCCAGGAACTGGAGGCAGAGACCAACATACACTTTTTCTGTTATTTCACAGTGTACATATATTACTTTGAGATCCCAATTTTATTTCCTTTGGATATATACCCATATATATATATATATATATATATATATATATATATATATAGGCTACCCACTCCAGTATTCTTAGGCTTCCCTTGTGGCTCAGATGGTAAAGAATCCACCCGCAATGCAGGAGACCTGGCTTCAATCCCTGGGTTGGGAAGATCCCCTGGAGAAGGGAAAGGCCACCCACTCCAGAGTTCTGGCCTGGAGAATTCCATGGACTGTGTAGTCCATGGGGTCACAGAGTTGGACACGGCTGAGCGACTTTCACTTTCATATATCCAGTAGTGGGGTTGCTGCATTCTATGGTAACTCTATGTTAATTTATTTTTTTGAGGAACCTCCATACTTTTTTCCATAACCAATTTACATTCCTCCCAACAGTGGACAAGGTTCCCTTTTCCCCACATGCTTGTCATCAGCACTTATCTTTCCTCTTCTGATGATAGCCATCCTAACACACGTGAGGTGACACATCGTTGCGGCTTCAGTTTGCATTTCCCTAATGATTCGTGATGTTGCACATCTTTTTGTGTACCTGTGAGCCATTTGTATGTGTTCTTGGAGAAATGTTTATTCACTTCCTTTGCCCATTTTTAAACCAGGTTATCCGGGGATCTTCTGCTGTTGAGTTGTAGGAGTTCTTTATACATTTGGATACTAATGCCTTATCAGATACATGGTTTATAAATTCTCTCTCCCACTCCGTAGGTCGCCTGTTCATTTTGTTGACGGTTTCCTCTGCGGCACGCAAGCTTTTACTTTCATGTGCTTCGAGCTGTCTGTTTTCAAAACTTTTGTTGCCTGTGTTTTTGGTGTCGAGTTTGAATTTCTAGCAAGCTCCTGGGGGATACTAAGAGTCCTGGACCTGGGATAATACTTTGAGTAGCCTTTCCCAGTGCTTCTGTGGTTAAGAATCCACCTGCAGTGCAGGAGACGCGGGTTCCGTCCCTGGGTCGGGAGGATCCCCTGGAGAAGGGCGTGGCAACCCACTCCAGTGTTCTTGTGTGGAGATCCCATGGGCTGAGGAGCCTGGCAGGCTACAGTCCACAGGGTCACGAAGAGTCGGACACAACTGGAGCAACTTAACACAGCCTTGGGCTAGAGGCATGGTCAGCCCTTCACAGGGGAGGGAAAGTGTAGGTAGTCCCCCTAGGAATGTCAGAGAATCACTGAAAAAATTAAACCAGTATTATCCTGGAGATATGAAAGCCCCCAAATCATTTCATATATGATATTATACATGTTTCAATGCCATTCTTCCAAATCATCCCACCCTCTCCCTCTGCCACAGAGTCCAAAAGACTGTTCTATACATCAGTGTCTCTTTTGCTGACTCGTATACAGGGTTATTGTTACCATCTTTCTAAATTCCATATATATGTGTTAGTATACTGTATTGGTGTTTTTCTTTCTGGCTTACTTCACTCTGTATAATAGGCTCCAGTTTCATCCACCTCATTAGAACTGATTCAAATGTATTGTTTTCAATGGCTGAGTAATACTCCATTGTGTATATGTACCACAGCTTTCTTATCCATTCATCTGCTGATGGACATCTAGATTGCCTCCATGTCCTGGCTGTTATAAACAGTGCTGTGATGAACATTGGAGTACACGTGTCTCTTTCAATTCTGGTTTCCTCAGTGTGTATGCCCAGCAGTGGGATTGCTGGATCATAAGGCAGTTCTATTTCCAGTTTTTTAAGGAATCTCCACACTGTTCTCCATAGTGGCTGTACTAGTTTGCATTCCCACCAACAGTGTAAGAGGGTTCCCTTTTTTCCACACCCTCTCCAGCATTTATTGCTTGTAGACTTTTGGATCGCAGCCATTCTGACTGGAGGGATGGTATGGGGAGGGAGGAGGGAGGAGGGTTCAGGATGGGTAACATATGTATACCTGTGGTGGATTCATTTTGATATATGGCAAAACCAATACAATATTGTAAATTTAAAAAATAATAAAAAAAAGAAAGCCCCCAAATCTCCTGGCTTTCTGCTGAAGCCACTCTAACTGTGAAAGTTGGATGGCTTGTGAGCCTTTATAGGCACTTAATACCCTGCAAGGCTGGACAGGCTATCATTGGATATAAAGCCTTTGGGTTTGATTCAGCAGACTCTTCACTTCTGTGTCATATGATGACAGACGTCAACACGCGTGTTGCTCCAGACAGGAACTGTCATGCCTTTATTTCATAAACAGGTACTTGTCACTTGATAGAATCAGATCAGAGGAGCTTCAGAATTAACCTTGAACTCTAAAGCTTCCCTTTTCTGTAATCACTCTGTTGCTGTCTGTAAATGATTCTTTTTGAAAGTAGGGCGTAGGAACCGAGTTTGGAACATAAACATGGACATTTTGCTAATTTACCTTCCCCTGTGTCTGCCTCCCTAAGCTTTCTGGACTCCTGAGTTAGGAAGGGCAGAGGCTCCTTTGACTGAAGGAAGGTTGATGAATGAATGGTTTCTGGGCTTTAAAACAACAGGTGTGTAAACAGAAATGGATGGGCATCTGTTTAAACAGAAAATTCTCTGCATTAGTTCCTGAAGTGATCTGTTCTTGCATATTAAATTTTCTATACAGATAAATATTCAAGACAAAAGGTGAAAAATATAGTATATTAATCATTTTCTCAACAGAAGAGTCATCAAAGTCTAGATAGTCGATTATGTTATCGGTAATATATTGTTCCTTTTAATAAAATAAATGTGAGCACAGGGTAGGGCAGGGAGGTTCCTGTAGGAGTAGAGCCTGAGCAACAGTGATACTTTGGGATCGAGAAGGAGGCTTCCTCCTGGAATGGTAACTGTTAATAAATAGCCCACTAATAAGTAGAAACATCAAGGAATAAATCAGATTTTGTAAAGTGAAGCTGAGACATCACCTCGATTTATACACTACTCTCTCCTCCTCTCCTTTGAGAGACGGCGAACCCCTCAGTTTCCCAACAAGGGCCACGGTAATTAAGTCCATGTGTAGCCAATTGCCTTTATTGAGTGTAAGTGAATTTATAGGCAGCAAGTGACACTTTCGGAGGCTTCTGTGTGGTGGCACAAGCTGCTTTCTTTAGAACGCAGGAGAAATTTATGAGCCTGCTGACGTTAATGGAGGTGGTTGGAAGACTTGGTCGGGGGGGCGCCGGCCGGAAACCCCTCCATCCATATATTTTTCATACTTGATGAAACACAGATAAATCTCTGTCCTGGGCATCTGAAACGGTGGGACCGCTGAAGCTCGATGTCAGAGCTCAGGGGGGAGATTTATCATTTTAGGAGTTCTGCTTTCTAAATCACTGCAGACTCGAGAGCTGGTCCTTTTCACGTTTGTGCAAGAATTTTTGACAATATGCATAAATTCTTCATCAGCCCGAACTTTACCAAATGTTCAGAGCCTCACGTTTGCTAACTGAAATAGAAGGTGTGGGTGTTCCTCCTCCTCAAGATCCTTTAAATAAAAGAATATAAAGGCAGATAGCTCTGTCAAAGGTATTTTTATAAGAAAGCAACATTAATCATTGAATATTCTGTAAGAAATTAACATTGCCCATCCCCCATTAAAATTGTCACATATAAATTATAGTTTCTAGAGCTGGAAGGAACTTTAGAAATTGTCTGATAGGCACACAATACTTACTTTTTAACAATGAATGAGCAGACCTAGCTCAACAGCATCATTTGACACAAGGAAACTCACCAGGCTCCTCCAGCTCATGGAGCGATTTGCTCAAATCACACCTCTTAATTGGTGACTGCAGCCCTGGTTTCTTCATTTCCAGTTAAATACCATTTTCATTATACATTTAGCTCCCACTAAACGCTTCCTTATTAGGTCTACAGATTTATTTTAATGCTTTATTATTGAAACCTAAACTACTCGTGTGCTTTTTGTGGCCATCAGCTCAGCTCTGCCCGTGGGTCCGGGTAAAGTGTACCTTAGGGCAGCCGACCCAGCAGGGTTCTCTGGTTGCTCCGCACTTGGCCCTGCTGGGGCAGCTGCTGAAATTGCACAAACCTCAGTTTTCTCATCTGAAAAATATTGACAGCAGCAAGCCACCTCTCAGGGCTTTTGGGGGGATTAAAAGAGATCATGATAGCAAGTTCTAAGCACAGAGTGCTTAAAAAATGAGTATATTGCTATGGAAGATTCTTTGCAGATCATTTCAACGTGATCGCTTGATCCTGTTATCCAGAAATAACATTGTATTTTCTTTTTTTTTAATTAATTAATATATTGTTCTTGTGGAGAAGGCAATGGCACCCCACTCCAGTACTCTTGCCTGGAAAATCCCATGGACGGAGGAGCCTGTTAGGCTGCAGTCCATGGGGTCGCTAAGAGTCAGACACGACTGAGCGACTTCACTTTCACTTTTCACTTTCATGCATTGGAGAAGGAAATGGCAACCCACTCCAGTGTTCTTGCCTGGAGAATCCCAGGGACAGCAGAGCCTGGTGGGCTGCCGTCTCTGGGGTCGCACGGAGTCGGACACGACTGAGGTGACTTAGCATAGCATATATTGTTCTTGACTGCTCCAGGTCTTTGCTGCTGTGCGTGGGCCTTCTCTGGTTTCAGGGAGCGGGGGCTACTCTCCAGTTGCGGGGCTTGGCCCTCTCATTGCTGTGGCTTCTCTTGTTGCAGAGCACGGGCTCTGGAGCTCAGGAGTTGTGGCACATGGGCTTAGTTGCCCCGCAGCATGTGGAATCCTCCCAGATCAGGGATCAAACCTGTGTTCGCTGCACGGGCAGGCGTATTCTTATCCGCTGGACCACCAGGGAAGCTCCAGCATTGCATTTTTAAACCAAGATCCAAGGTCGTCACATTTAAGCCCTTCAGTTTACCGTAGAGAACCAGCAGCTGATGGAGAATGGAATCCACCTTCTAGGGGCCTAGGACCTTGCCGGAAAGGGCAAGAAATAGCTGGAAAGGCCATCTGACTTGAAGAGGGCTTTGCTGCTCCTGAAATCATCAGCTTTGCCCAACAAATGCCCTGTCTTGAGGCTGATATTGGTTACAGCCCTGTCTTGAGGCCGATACAGGTTACATGACATAAATGGCAGTGTAGGAATCTGAAAAGTGAGGAGAAAAATCATCCAACAGAAAATATATGATAGGAGCTACTCAAAGGCATTGCTGGTTCCTCCCTCGCCTCCCTCCGATTCCTGCCCTTCTCGGTATCCATGGTAACCTCATCCCGGCTCACAGCGTTCCATTCCATCTCTTGTTTGGTTTACTCCAAACATGAATCCCCACCTGGGGCGTTCGCTCCCCAGAACTCCAGTTGTGGATGTCACTGCCACCCGGTACCCCCGCTGACATACAGGAATAAGGGCGGAGGTACCAGGGGAGGGGATCTCAAGCTCCACATGTCCAGAAGTAAGCTGGCACCTCATCCCCTCAGCCCTGTGCCCAACAGCCCCTCATCCCAGCAGATGAGAACCCACCCAGCCAGCCTCTGAGCATCACCCCAACTCCTTGTCTTCTCTCAGCCCAGCACACAGTCGGCTGGAAAACCCCATTAGCTTCAAAATATGCTCCAAGCCCACCGACCTCCCAGGGCTCCCCTGGTGCCTCAGACAGTAAACCATCTGCCTGCAGTGTAGGAGACTCGGGTTCAATCCCTGGTTTGGAAAGATCCCCTGGAGAAGGGAACGGCACCCCACTTCAGTATCCTTGCCTGAAGATTCCTTTGGACAGAGGAGCCTGGAGGGCTCCAGTCCATGGGGTCACAGTGAGTCAGACACAACTGAGCGACTAATACTGCTTCTACTATACACCGACCTCCCAGGACTCTGACTTCACTGCCGCCTGAGGTCTAAGAGGCATCACACCCAGCCTGGAGGCAGTAGCCTCTGAACCCTCCTCCCCACAGCCAGCCTGGCTCCCCACATCTGTTTTTGGGTTGATGACAGCGTATTCACGACGTATGGCTGAGTCCATAACAGTATCACTCAGACTTACAAGCCTACTTACTGACTTAAAAGCACACCTGTTGCTGCTCCCACGGTCTCTGCAGGTAGGAGTCTGGGCTGAGCTGCGTCCTCTGCTCGGGGTCTCACAAGGCTGCAGCCCAGGGTCTCCTCTGCACCCAGCCCCTCCGGGCTGCGGGCAGCATTCGGCGGCTCTGGGCTGCCGGGCCACGGGCCTCGGTCCCTTGCTGTGGGCTGGAGGTCTCGTCACGCTTGTGTGTCGCACTAGCTCCAAGCCAGTCCGGGTCCCAGCCCCGCTCAAGAGGAGGGAGGCGCACAGAGGCATGGACCCAGGGAGCAGCGATCATCCTGTCAAAACCTAAAGCGGGTCATGCCCCTGCCTTGCAAAGTGGCTCCCTTTCCTCTCCAGGAGGGCGAGTGTCCTGTGGGCACCAACTAAGGCCTGGCTCTTCTCGGGGCAACCCAGGGACACCTCCTTGGAGCATCGCCGTGGCCCAGCCCCAGCGGCCTCCTCCACAGGGCGTCTAGCACCTGGGGGATGTGCTTCTATAGTTTCTGCTCCCAGAACTCCCCTCGGTGCATGGGAGGAGAAGGGAGACTAGAGGCTTCCACTTACCTTACTGACTCCTTGTGCTGTAGGATGAAGAAGTATATGCTGCGCTTGTTCTCTTGGTTCATGGCCAGCTTGTCTGTCTTCTGCTTTCCTTCTCTGCTGCTGCTGCTGCTGCTGCTGCTGAGTCACTTCAGTCGTGTCCGACTCTGTGCGACCCCAGAGACGGCAGCCCACCAGGCTCCCCCGTCCCTGGGATTCTCCAGGCAAGAACACTGGAGTGGGTTGCCATTTCCTTCTCCAATGCATGAAAGTGAAAAGGGAAAGTGAAGTCGCTCAGTCGTGTCTGACTCTTCGCGACCCCATGGACAGCAGCCCACCAGGCTCCTCAGTCCATGGGATTTTCCAGGCAAGAGTACTGGAGTGGGGTGCCATTGCCTTCTCTGACTCACTTGTTATTTCAGAGAGGACTTTTAGGTTTCCAGGTCTTTCAAAATTAGACACGAGTGTTTATTCCCAGGAATATAAATAGATCCATGGTAGGAAAATGCAATATTATATACATCAGGAAAAGCACTATAATCATTTCAGATCATGCAGAAAAACTATTTGATGAGATGGAATGCCCACTTCTTATTTTAAAAATTCTAAAACAAAGAGAAGGGTTAATTCTTAGCATAATAAAAATGTAAGCTGAATAAAAAACAAGGATTTGTTTAATCTTTTGTTTACTGCTTTTTCCCTGTGCCCAGAACAGTATCTGGCACATAGTTCTAAACGAGTGCGTGAATGAATGAAACAGCAAGCATTTTTTAAAACAAAAGAGAGCTCTGCAGCTAATGAGGAAACACTATAGGTTGGTTGTCCCACAAATGGAAAGGAAAATATGGATGATTTTGTCCCCTAATAATTTGTGCCTGCATGCTCAGTCACTCAGTCATGTCCAGCTGTTTGGGACCCTATAGACTGTAGCCCGCCAGACTCCTCTGTCCATGGAATTTTCCAGGCAAGAATACTGAAATGGGTTGGTTGCCATTTCCTACTCCGGGCCTAATAATTAGTACCATAGTATACATTTTTGTCGGTATAGTGACATTGAAAGGAAAGAAGGATATTTTTAAGAAAGTAGAAAAACATATTTAAAAAAAGAATCAGTGATAGACTAACTGTGAAAGAGAGAGATATGAAAGTTTAAGAAGTTTAAGACGTCTACAAATGTTGAAGAAATTTTAAAAGACTTGAATGAATGGTGAGACGTGCCATGTTTCTGGTTAAATGGAAAGATGGCATGACTGCTGTGGGTAATTTATAGACAGGACACAATTTCAATTAAAATCCCAACAGGATTATTTATTGAACTTGAAAACATAATTATTAAAGTCATTAGGATTAAAATCAGGAAATAAGAACAATAAGGAAGGACAAATGGCACTGTGTTTTCAAGAATATTATAAAGAAAAATAAGGTAAATGCATTACACTAATATCAAAGTGCAAGCATAAATCAGTGAGATAAAGAAGAGAGCCCCAGAGCCGACAAACATAGATGGGAATAAATAGCATATGATAAATTAAGTTTAAAAAGTAATAGGAATGGGAAAAATACACTCGCAATAACTAGATTGCCTTAATTGCTAAAGCCAACAAGCAGGAGAAAACAGAGGATTTAACTTCCCTGGAGAAAGGTCACAATTTTCCGACTATAGAAACAAAAATTTTTTCCACTGTTGAAATTACAGAGTCTATATAGTAATCGAACCCTAAAATAAGACAGAAAGGAAGCCAACCAAAAATAAAATTTATTATAAATTGTTTTACTTTATAGTTTTATTTAATTATCAACATGATTCCTATTTGCTGTAACAAGTAAAATAATACCGAAATATACACAGAAAAAAAATCAATGTTCTCCTCCCTCCAGCCCCTGCCTCGTAGCTAATCCACATGAACAGTGCTTGCCTTCTCCTGCTCCTGCAAATGTAAACACACACTTGTTTGACGCTCTCCTGTCCACATTGAATTGGTGATGCCATTAAACCATCACCAACTCACTGGACATGAACTTGGGCAAACTCCAGGAGATAGTGAGGGACAGGGAGGCCTGGGCTGCTGCAGTCCATGCGTCGCAAAGAGTCAGAACACGACTTAGCGACTAAACAAGTCCTGTCCCCTTTTATTTCGATAACCCAGATCACTCCCCAGCCCAGTTTTTCCCCTTCATGTTCTGTCTTTAGCATCCCCTCTGTGCACTTAGCACTTCCCCTGGTGGCTCACTGGTAAAGACCCTGCCTGCCAATGCAGAAGACATAGGTTCGATCCCTGGGTCAGGAAGATCCCCTGGGGGAGGAAATGCCAACCCACTCCAATATTCTTGCCTGGAAAATTCCACATACAGGGGAACCTGGGCTACAGTCCATGGGGTCGCAAACAGTCAGACACAGCTTAGTAGTCGAGTCATCCTCATGGAACTGAATGTGTTCGTCCACCTAAATATTTATTCAGTGCTGGTGGTGAAAAGCTAAAGCAGAGCAGGTGAAGTTTAGTCCCATGCTGGATTCCACACTGGGGCTTAACCACAGTTACCTAACCATTCCCTGCAGTCTGAGTATTTTCAGTTTCTTATTACAGTTTTTATTTTTTACAGCTTTTGCTAGTACAAAAATGCATCACAAAGCTTTAATAGCTCTGCTTTTACTTCAGTAGGGATTCCCAATAGTGGAATTGTGGGGTTAAGTGTGACATATGAAAGGTCCATGCATGTGAAAGTGCATGCCTGAATGCTCAGTCGTGTCTGACTCTTTGTGACCCCATGGACTGTAGCCTACCAGGCTTCTCTGTCCGTAGAATTCTCCAGGCAAGAACACTGGAGTGGATTGCCATTCCCTTCGCCAGAGGATCTTCCTGACCCAAGGATCGAACACAGGTCTCTTGCATTACAGGCAATTCTTTACCATCTGAGCCACCAGGGAAGCCCATGTATGAAAGGTTTATAATGCAACCTTGATAGCTGAAGACAAGCAATCCATTGTCTAAGGATTTTTGACAAAGCCAGTAAGTGACTGTGAGTAGGGGGATGCTGGGCATCTAGGCAGAAGCCCAAGGTTAGAATCTTGGCTCTTCCCAGAAGGAATTGTTTGCCTTTGGAAGAGACATATAAACTCTCACATTTTCCAGTTTCCTCCTTTGCAAAATGGAGAGAAGGGCTCATCTCACAGAATTTCTGTAAGGATGAAATGGAAACAATTTGTGAACGGCGTCTGTGGAAATGCTGTGTAAACCTGCATGCAACAAACCCACACGCAATGATCATTTCTACTTAATAAGTGAGTCCAAGAGGTAAGGAGTGCATGCATGCTCAGTCGCTCAGTCATGTCTGACTCTTCACAGCCCCATGAACTGTAGCCCGCCAGGCTCCTCTGTCCCTTGGATTCTCCAGGCAAGACTACTGGTGTGGGTTGCCATACCCTCTGCCAGGGGATCTTCCTGACCCAGGGATCGAACCTGGGTCTCCTGCATTGCAAGCAGATTCTTTACCACTGAGCCACCAAGGAGACAGCTACACAAATGCACCTAGCATGTATCCAAGTGTCGGTCAACGTCAGTAACAGCTGCTGCTGCTAAGTCGCTTCAGTCATGTCCGACTCTATGTGACCCCATGGACTGCCGCCTACCAGGCTCCTCTGCCCATGGGATTTTCCAGGCAGGTGTACTGGAGTGGGTTGCCATTACCTTCTCCGGTCAGTAACAGCTAAAGAAACGCAAATGCAAATTCAAGTTGTGCTTCCATTTTACACCCAAACTGATCTAAACCGAGGCAGCCGAGGAAGAGGAATGCTAATGCACTGGTGAGACAGGTGAAACAGACCACAGGGGGCTCAGAACTGCCTGCCTGTTTGCTTTTGAATTCTGCTGTTTCCAGGATGGGACTGGGGCTTTTCTCTGTGGACTTCCATCATCGGCACCCCCACCCCACCCCAGAATAATTGACTGGGGCAAGGGGTTGTAGTTACACCAAATTTTATGTCCTCCTGTTTAAAATAATGAGCCATCGACATCCTGTGCAGAGCATCTGACTTCTGAGAAGAGATTGCTGCTGCTCGGAGATGCTCGTGAGGTGTGAATGAGGTCACCTGAATTGCTGTGAGTTCTGATGCTCAGTCATTCCAGACGTATCAGGCCAGCACCTCTCCGTCTGAGTGCAAGAGAGTTCCTGTGCCCCATCCCTGGCTTCTGCCTCCAGATCTTAAAGCCATTTTTCAGGCACAGTAAGGAAATAGCAGGGCTTCACAGGTGGCTCAGCAGTAAAGAATCCACCTGCCAAGCGGGAGACGCAGGTTTGATCCCTGAGTTGGGGAGATCCCCTGGAGAAGGACATGGCAACCCGCTCCAGTGTTCCTGCCTGAGAAATGCCATGGACAGAGGAACCTGGCAGAGGACGTGGAGTCAAAAAGAGTTGGATGTGACCTAGTGACTAAACAACAAGAAAGGAAATGGCAGCAAGGTGGTCTGAGTTATGCAGATGCCAGACAGACACCACTTGTACAAAATAAAATGGGGGCTACCTCCCACCTCCCTGTGTAAGGTGAGGAGGGGCAGGTCTGTTGGCCGCTGGCCTTGGACACAGTGGGGACCTGCTTCCATGATGCCTCAGGCAGGGGCTATTCTCTTAGGCTCTGAGATGTGCGGGACAAATATATCTTCAGGGCCAAAGAGACATTGAAAGCCTAGTCATGGACCAAGGGTTTGGATTGGGATTTGGGGAGAAAATTAAGTGAGAACAGTATGGGATCAAACCACATGTGGCTGTGGTTTCAGAGTCATTGTGAACCCTGCCTGGAAGCCCATTTAGGGAGGAGGTGGTGCAGGTCCCACTCAAGAGCCTGAGACTCGGAGGCCATTATCCTAGGTATGCAACATGCGGGTGATGCTTTCTGAGTCAAGAACGAAGGTTGGTAGTGATCGAAGAAGCTGGAAGAATGTCAGAAATGCTAGGAGCTTTCCAACGCTGGAGCAGCTGGCAGGCATCATCACTCAGAAGGCTAATTCTCTGGCGAGGCGGGGGCCTGGCTGGCTTCTCAGCTTCTCTCTTTCATAATTTTTCAGGGGCGATCCAGGTTTCGTGCTGGGGAGGTATCATTTGATTTTGAGAAATATTCAACCATCTCTAATTTGTTGACAAATCTCAAATTTGATAAATATATTTCATATTCAGAGTTCCTATCCAGATTTTCCTATTTTCAGTTTTATTTTGCTTTATTTATTTCATTTTTTAATTGACAAAGCAAAAGACCTTATTGGGAAGGGGCATCTGGGTGAAGAGCAGGAGGGTGAGGGAATCCAGGAGAACTGCTCTTCCAAGGTGCTTTTTAGGAAGTGGATTTAATGAATACCTGAAAGTGTATGTTTTGGAAATTATACTTAATACAAATTAAATATTGTTCCAGAAAATTGAGTTGTTGATTTAATTAATCCTCATGGGGCTTCCCAGGTGGCACTAGCGGTAAAGAATCTGCCTGCTAATGCGGGAGACTGCAGGTTTGATCCTTGGGTGGGGAAGACCCCCTGGAGGAGGAAATGGCAACCCACTCCAGTGCTTTTGCCTGGGAAGTTCCATGAACAGAGGAGCCTGGGGGGCTGCAGTCCATGGGTCGCACAGAGTCAGACAGGACTGAGCAAATCAAGGACTGCCCCCCACCATAATCCCCATGATATGTACCAGCATTGGCTCGGAGGTGATGAAATGCCAAGAGCTCACAAATAGCGGGTGAGCCCTGTCTTATCAAGTGCCACATTCATTTCTCAGACTTTGCGTGTTTGGATGATTCTCACCTCTTATTTCTCCTGTTCTGTCGATCTGGGTGAAACGTCTGTAGTTCAGGTTATTTTTCATGCAGCCACGTGATGAGTTCCATTTTCTGCATCACTTGGTCCATCTGGCAGTTTGGATGCCCATTTGGAGAACCGGCTTCAGCCTTGCCTGTTGCAGCAATTTGAGAACAAATGGAAATTGGTTGGTCGGGGCGGGAAGGGTGTGGAGTGGGGATGTGGCAGGCACTGGTACAGCAGAGGCGGATTCTAGCACGCACTGCATGGCAATTTTGAAAATCAGCAAAATGATGAAAGTTGAAGATAAATGTCTGTGAAATTAAGATTTAAACTATAATTGAGGGAAAGCTGTGGCATAAATAACCACCATTTACCAAGTCGGGATCTTTACCACATAATAATTTTGCAGATGGTGACTGCGGCTTTGAAATCAGGAGATGATTGCTTCTTGGCAGGAAAGCTATGAAAAACCTAGATATTGCGTTGAAAAGCAAAGACATCACTTTGCCAAGAAAGTTCCATATAGTCAAGGCTGTGGTCTTTCCACCAGTCATGTACGGTCGTGAGAGCTGGACCCTAAAGAAGGCAGAACGCCAAAGAATTGATGCCTTCAAACTGTGTTGCTGGAGAAGACTCCTGAGGGTCCCTTGGAGAGCAGAGAGAACAAACCAGTCCATTCTAAAGAAATCAACCCTGAACATTCATTGGACGGACTGATGCCGAAGCCGAAACTCCAATACTTTGGCCACCTGATGTGAAGAGCCGACTCATTGAAAAAGACCTTGACGCTGGAAAAGATTGAAGGCAGGAGGAGGAGAGGGTGTCAGAGGATGAGATGGTGGGATGGCATCACTGATGCAATGGACATGAACTTGGGCAAACTCTGGGAGATGGTGAGGGACAGGGAAGCCTGGCGTGCTGCAGTCCATGAGGTCACAAAGAGTCGGACACGCCTGACCGACTGAACTGAACTGAACCTAGCGGGTGGTCACCCACCATCCCCAAGGGTGATGCATCTGTCCACAGACCTCCCCCGCCAGCTGCACGTGCACTGTGTCCAGTTCCTTTCAAAGCTACGCTGAGGAGCTGAGTCCCATGCCAACTGAGTGAGCCCCCGGGCAAGGTTCAGGAGACCTGAGAGATTGTATGTAGACAGGGATGAAGCTGTCCTAAGATGTTTGGGGGGCAATCTGTAGAAGGGATGGGGGCCAAAGCACTGGGGCGGGGGCAGATGGTTAGGGAGCTGCTGGGTGTTGACCTTGACCCAAGGCAATGGCCCCAGTTCATCTGGATCCTCACTGCCATGCACCTGCCTTTTTAAAAAGTTCATTTAACAATATCCTTGAGGACACAGTAGAAAATAATTGTAGGACTTAACCCTTGAATACCTAGATTTTCAATATTGTATGTGAGGGACCTGGAGATGAGTGACTGCCTTCTGCTGCACCCCAAACTGTGAAGGCCATTCAAGGTGGGCACCTTCCACCTGTCCAGTTTCAGACTGAGCAGGCCCTTTCTATGGAACCTCATTTTTCACTGAAAAGATGACTGACACTGGCTGTTCAGACTCAGGTTTGCAGGAGACACTTTCTCAAAAAAGAACCAAGTAAGCCTGAAGGAAAACAATTGAGGGTATTTGTTGCTAATAATAAAATTCAAGCTTTCTAGCAAAAATTACAAGTTTGGAAATCTTCTAGTCTGAGAGACTGTGAGTCTGAGAGCTTCCCATTGCTTAGCTTTAGAGTCTGAGATTGATGGAGTTGTCATTCAGTTGCTCAGTCGTGTCTGACTCTTTGCAACCCCATGGACTGCAGCAAGCCAGATTTCCCTGTCTTCACTATCTCTAGGAGCCTGCTCAAACTCATGTCCATTGACTCGGTGATGCCATCCAACCATCTTATCCTCTGCTGCCTCCTCCTCCTCCTGCCTTCAATCTTTCCCTGCATCAGGGTTTTTTTCAATGAGTCGGGTCTTCACATCAGGTGGCCAAAGTATTGAAGCTTCAGCATCAGTCCTTCCAATGATTATTCAGGGTTGATTTCCTTTAGGATTTACTGGTTTGACCTCCTTGCTGTCGCAGGGAGCCTTAAGAGTCTTCTCCAACACCACAGTTCAAAAACGTCAATTCTTTAGCGCTCAGCCTTCTTTATGGTCCAGCTCGCACATCTGTACATGACTACTGGAAAAACCATAGCTTTGATTCTGTGCACCTTTGTCCGCAGAGTGATGTCTCTGCTTTTTAATATGCTGTCTAGGAGTTATTGATGACTGCGGTTTTTGATGCTATGCAATGTACATCAGCTTTGGGAAGATCCACGTAAGTCAGTGGACCATTAGTTTTGAAATGATCAAGACCTGATGTTACAGAGTCACGTCTGAGTGAAAGATCTGTTCAGCGCACAAGACACATGACTTTTAATGTAGCAGGGAAGGCAAAGTTCTTGATAAGGTTTCAGATTCTGCATCACCACCAGCCTTTAGGAAGCTCCCACTCATCAGGCTGTGGTGTGGAGTCAAAGCAGAATGTTCACAGCTATCTAAAAGGCTATTAAAACTTTCCTCTCTTTTCTAGTTACACATCCGTGTGAGGCCAGATTTTCTTTCTATACTTCACCAAAACAACATATTGCAGCAGATTGAATACAGAAGCACATATAAGCATTCTGCTAGGTTCCACTGAGCCAGAACACTAGCACTCTTCTCATTTTTTTTTTTCTTCTGGGAAATATATTCATTAAAAATGTTACTTATGTGAACACCTAATGGGTTTATTATTGTTGTTTTTAATGAAAATGCATATTTTAGAAAGGTTGCTGTTTTAGTACCTAATACAGTAACTATCAATAGCTAGAACTCACATAAACAAAAGCTTTGGGGATCATCAAAAATTATCAAGCGTGTCAAGAGTGGGACTTCCCAGGTGGTCCAGTGGTTAAGACTCTGCCTTTCAATGCAGGGGGTGCAAGTTTGATCCCTGGTCAGGGCACTAAGATCCCACCTGATGCATGGTGCAGCCAAGAATTTTTAAAATAAATAAATAGAACTTGTTTTTTTAAAAAGAGTGTCAAGAGCAACTAAGGCCAAAAGTTTGAGAATAAAGAGTCATCTTGAGCAGGGGCATCTTCTAACCCTTAGATTCTAGATTAATGGAATTAACTTGATAAATGTTTTCTTTCTCTATATGGTATAAATATAACACTGGTGTCCAGGTAGTTTCTCTTGGAAAAATTAACTTTGTATCCCTTCTGAAATTTCTCAACATTAAATTTCAAACTCTGCCTTTTAGAACATAGAAACTACATGGTTACAGAAAACAATGACTATTCCTATCTCCTAACATGTGGGGCTCAGACTCACTGAAATCTAAAGCATGCTTGCCTGTGTCATGCACGAGTACCAAGTCTGTAATTTGAACCATGCCATGTTTCTGTTTTATTTCAAAATGCTGTGTTTATCCTACATTTTAAACAGGAAGAAATAATTTGTGCTTCTGTCGTCATTCTTAACACAAGCATGGAGTATTGCAATAATTTTTTTTTTAAAAAAAAGAGGCAGAAGAGGACAGTCTGGTTTAAGGAGAGAGGTCTGACTCAGAGTAACAATTGCTTTGAGGAGAGAAACCTGCTTCTGAATGTCACCAGGTCCTTCTGCTCCGTAGAGACGGCATGTCCGGCCAGCAACTGGCAGGGAGCCCCATCCTAATAACCATCACTCACTTCAGGGAGCTTGAGCAGACCCATCTCATCGGGAATGTAGCAGAGAGCACTGCGCTCCTGGATGTTTATTCTGCCTTTTTTTTTTTTCTCCTCCTCAGGAACTTAACGGGCACTTTTCCTGACTACCCTAATGAAGAAGAAGGAGGTTCCGCTATTATTTTTTCCAACAAGACCCCACAACAGGTACAGATATGCTTGAGAAATGAAATGTAGCTATATCTTAATTGCAATCCTTTAAACCTTAGTTCATGAGTTTGCAGGGTTATTAGGTCTTGGTTATGTCCCTACAGATGTTTACACGGAAATACTTTTGACGTTCATCACTTAATGTACTTTCAAACTTTTTTAATGAAATTCATGCTTTCTCCTGTCTTTGAAGACTATATGACAACACGTGATTCTCATCTTCTTAGTAAGTGATGAGCATGGGACCTGAACACCTCGGTAGAAAAGAAGGCAAAAAATATTAACTTATTAAAAAAACATTAATTTTTTAAAGCTCTCTGGGAAAGAAACTTAAATATAAAGCGATGTTACTCTATCTCCTTTCACCTGTCGGATTGCTAAAATTCTTAGATTGTGATAAAAATTGGAGTGGGTAAACATGTGGGAAAAATCATCCCGAACATCGTAGCTGGATACATACATTAGCATGGCATTGTTTGAGGGCCATGGAATGAGTAAATACCAAAATGTTTATTAAGTATACCCTTTGACCCGTAAATGCTATTTAAGGAATTTATACTAAGGAAATAAGAAGACAAGTTGCCATAGGGAACTTGCCATCAGTTCAGTTCAGTCGCTCAGTTGTGTCCAACTCTTTGCGACCCCATGAATCGCAGCACGTCAGGCCTCCCTGTCCACCACCAACTCCCGGAGTTCACTCAGACTCACGTCCATTGAGTCAGTGATGCCATCCAACCATCTCATCCTCTGTCGTCCCCTTCTCCTCCTGCCCCCAATCCCTCCCAGCATCAGAGTCTTTTCCAACGAGTCAACTCTTCGCATGAGGTGGCCAAAGTACTGGAGTTTCAGCTTTAGCATCATTCCTTCCAAAGAAATCCCAGGGCTGATCTCCTTCAGAATGGACTGGTTGGATCTCCTTGCAGTCCAAGGGACGCTCAGGAGTCTTCTCCAACACCACAGTTCAAAAGCATTGATTTTTCAGTGCTCAGCTTTCTTCAGTGCCTGCCCTCATACCGGATCCCTCCCCACTCTCCTGCTCCGACTCCACATGGCTGTCGGGAGGATACAGGGAAGGAGAGCTCCCAGGAGTGATGAGAGCACCCAGGAGGCAGTCGGGCTTCTGGGAGAACCCTCACTTCTTGGGATGGGGTCACAGAAGACCTGCTTGAACCACAGCTCACGAAATGTGCCACCAGCCTTGCAGAGCCTGGGAGAGAACCTGGACCCAGAAATGCGGGGGGCTCCAAGCCTATGGAGCAACTGACACACCCTTCAGGACCCACAGGAGGTCACAGCTCTCATTGGGGCAGGAGACCCACCATGCCCACCCAGGACACCCGATATTCTGAGAAGAATCAGCCAGAGAAACCAGAAAATGACAGTGTTGGATGAAGGCATGTCCTTCCAAGGAGTAAGCATCTTTTAATTTCATGGCTGCAGTCACCATCTGCAGTGATTTTGGAGCCCAGCAAACTTTTTCCATAAGCAGAGAAATAGTAAGTAACTCTGCCATTATAACCTGAAAGCACAGACAATATGTAAATGAATAGGAACGGCTGTGTTCCAATAAAACTTTATTTATAAACATGGGCAGCAGGCCACAGTTGGCCCATGTGATACAGTTTGCTGACTCTTGCCACAGATAACCGAAATAGCTGTTCTCGTCTGCACTGTTCACAGCACTGACAAAGAAGAAACCAGGCTAACGTGTGTCATGTTAGTCGTTCGGTCCTGACCAACGCTTTTCAACCCCATGGACTGCAACCCTCCAGGCTCCTCTGTCCATGGGATTCTCCAGGCAAGAACACTGGCGTGGGTTGCCATTCCCTTCTCTAGCGGATCTTCCCGACCCAGGGATCAAACCTGGGTCTCCGGCGTTGTGGGCAGATTCTTTACCGTCTGAGCCACCAGGGAAGCCCAGTGTTTGTTAGTTGGGTAATTAGTTAAGTGACGTGAAGCGCTAACTAAGCAGTGGTAATGCCATGCTGTAGGTGAGATCTCGTCAGTACTGCCGACCTGCGGTCAGCATCCCTGGCTCCCTCTGCTCCTCTGCCTGAGCCCTCGAAGTCAGGCAGAAGCTATCCTCTCCCAGTCCCCTGTCAGAGCCAACGTCAGCTGCCAAAGCCTTCCGTCCACCCCCCTGCCCTCCTCCCCACTTAATGAGCTCCCTCTTTTTGGCCGTTCATCAGCCCTGCCTGGAGTCACTGTCATTTTGATGCGCTGTTATTTCACTTTCTTACGTGTTTAGGTCTTGTCCCTCCAGCTAAATTACCCGGCACAGGTTGTGTCTTGAAAGCCCCTGGCAGGCAGCCAGACGTGTTTCATGTCAGTTTAGAAAGGTAACAATTACAGAATTAGGAATGTTGGTGGAATGTCTAAATTGTCCATTGGAAACTCTCGAAAGTAGAGTTAATGTCCAGTCAGACTAAAAGCAAAAGAAGACTGAGGACATCTGGTTAATACACTAGAATTAATACACAAGGCCATGGGGGCCACAGAGTAGTATGATTTTAAAAGGCAGGTGAGGGACTTCCCTGGTGGTCCAGTGGCTAAGAGCTAAGAGCTTGCCCTGCGGAGGGCCCAGGGTTCAATCCCTGGTCAGGGAACTAGATCCCACCTGCCGCAGCTAGCAGAGTTCTCATGGCTCAACTGAAGATCCCGGTTGCCACACCTAAGACCCAGCATGGCCAAATAAATAGACAAACATTTTTTAAACAGGCAGATGAGTGAAGAGTCAGGACAGCCTTGTGGTGAAGAATCAGAGTTCCACTGGGTCTGCAACCTCAGGCAAGGGTCTGACCTACTGTGTCTCAGCTTTCTTGTCTGGATGCAGATACCAGCAAGACCTGCCTCCCTGGGCTGAGGGATCATTAGATGAGATGATACGTGGAATGTACTCAGAGCAGAGTCTGGCCTTCTGAAATTGTTCAGGGAATCTTAGCAGTTGTTACTAATGAGGGAGTGGGGAGGAGGGGAGTAGAAGGAGAAAGGGGAAGGGGAGGAAGCTGAAAAGATAGACCAAGCATAATCATTATGGCATGCCTGTGTATAGTCATTTATATTTGTAAAAAAACAAAACAGTAAAAAGACTTCCTACGAAGTGAGTATAATCACATTGATGCCAAATCCCCCAAAAGATGGAATATAAATAGAACCTCAGATCAGTCGTACTTTTGAGTATTAATTCAAAAATTTGAAGTGAAATATTAGCAAAACAATGCAGCCGAGTGGTGTTTATTCCAGAATGTCAGCGTGGTTGTGTTTTGGACGTCTGTGAATACATTGCATTATCTAAAGAGATCCGAAAGGGAAAACCGTAAGCTTATCAATGTGGGTGCTGAAAGGCATTTTACAGAGTCGACTCCCATTCTTGATATTAAGAAAACAAGTCAAAAATGGAATGCATGGGTACTTCTTTAACATGACAAAATATTTTTTAGGTCACAAGTTAATATCATGCTTGAAGAAATTCACAAGAAACACACTGATGTCATGAAAAATGCAAGGATACCCATCATCACCATTGATGAACAGGAGTTCTATTGAACACTCTTAGACAAGAGAACGGAGAAGGCAATGGCACCCCACTCCAGTACTCTTGCCTGGAAAATCCCATGGATGGAGGAGCCTGGTAGGCTGCAGTCCATGGGGTCGCTGAGAGTCGGACACGACTGAGCGACTTCACTTTCACTTTTCACTTTCATGCACTGGAGAAGGAAATGGCAACCCACTCCAGTGTTCTTGCCTGGAGAATCCCAGGGACGGGGGAGCCTGGTGGGCTGCCAGACGTCTATGGGGTTGCACAGAGTCAGACACGACTGAAGCGACTTAGCAGCAGCAGACAAGAGAAAGAACATTGAGCAATAAATTGGAATGAAAGAGGGAAAACAATCACTTTTTGCAGATACGTTCTGTACTTAGAAAAGCAAAGAGAATAAACTGAAAAAAAAAACCCTTAAACAACATGAGAAGATGAGGAGTTACAAAATTAATATGCAGAAAGAGAAAGCTTTTGTATGTTCAAAGAGCAGCTACATTTAGAAAATATAAGAAGAGTCCATTTACAAGACCAACAATGACACAAAGGTAAAACATCCAGGAATAAAGTTAATAATAAATGTGTGATATGTGTAAATAAAAGCTTAAAACGTTCTGAAAAACGAAGCTGAGCAGATTGAAAAGCATATTGTGTTCTTAGGTAGGAATGTTCAATGTTATAAATACTTCAGCTTTCCCAAACATAGTTTATACATATAATATGATCCAAATAAAAATACCAAAAGTATTTTGTTGGAGTAGGAAGTCAGAGCATGCAGAGGGTGACTAATTTGATTTTAAACTTTGGGCAGAAAGTAAATAACCAGGAATAACTCGTAAAATTCTGAGAATGAAGGGTAATGAGGAGGAACCAACCCTGCCAGGTATTAAAACATGTTTTTAAGAGCCCATTGGTACAGGCAGATGATGAGATGAAAAAGAACAGAAAGTCAAGAAATATATCCAAATACACGTGGAAATTTAGTATATAATAAAGAAGCCTGTCATCCTTCTTGTGGAAGGCAAAGTAAAAGGGCCATTTAATGAATGGGACTATAATAACCAGGTTGTCAACTGGAAAAGAAGAAAATTAAATCTCTGTCTCTTTATACTTTACCCCAGAATGATTCCAAATGGATCAAAAGAGATTTAAATGTCAAACAAAACAAAAACACAAAAGAACTAAAAGCAGCCAACAAAGAAATATGTCATAACCTCAGAGTGGAAAAGACCTTTTTACCTCTGTTGCACGACCCAAGAGTCATAAAAGAAAAAAAAAAGATAACTTAAACTACATTAAAAAATAATTTTAGCCTCCATGGCAAAACTGACTCCAAGTAAAGTCAAATGACAGATGACACACGGCAAGAATTATTTGTGATGTGTTTCACAGAAAAGAGATCATTTTTCTAATATATAAAGAGCTCCTATGGCTCTATAAGAAAAAAACTCAATAACCCAATATTTTTAAAGCCAAAAGATATGAACAGACAGTTCTCAGAAATGAAAATCTGAATGGATTTGAAAGATAATAAAAAATGCTCAACATGTGAAAAGACGATTAACCCACACATATAAAGGAAATGCAGATTAAAGCTATGCTGACCGACAAGACTGGTAGATTGAACCTCATCAAAATTCAAACTTTTGGGCTTCCAAAGACACCATTCAGTTCAGTTTAGTTCAGTCGCTCAGTCGTGTCTGACTCTTTGCGACCCCATGAATCACAGCACGCCAGGCCTCCCTGTCCATCACCAACTCCCAGAGTTCACTCAAACTCATGTCCATGGAGTCGGTGATGCCATCCAGAAAGACACCATTAAGAAAATGCAAATACAAGAACAGACTGGGAGATGATAATTGAAAACTTACACTTGATAAAAGATTTGTATCCAAAATGTACAAAGAACTCTTACATCTCAGTAATAAGACAAACAATTTTTTTTAATGGGCAAAAGACTCAAAAAGACAGTTCATAAAGCAATATAGATAAATGGCTAATAAGCACATTGAAAGATGCTCAACACCACTTGTCATTACCGCTGCTGCTGCTGAGTCGCGTCAGTCGTGTCTGACTCTGTGCGACCCCATAGAGGGCAGCCCACCAGGCTCCTCTGTCCCTGGGATTCTCCAGGCAAGAATATTGGAGTGGGTTGCCATTTCCTTCTCCAGTGCATGGAAGTGAAAAGTGAAAATGAAGTTGCTCAGTTGTGTTCGACTCTTTGCGACCCCATGGACTGTGGCCCACCAGGCTCCTCCGTCCATGGGATTCTGCAGGCGAGAGTAGTGGAGTGGGGTGCCATTGCCTTCTCTGTGTCATTAGGAAGATGAAAATTAAAACTACAATGAGGTGTCATTTCATAACACTAGGATGATGTACTAATAATATAAGATGGTAACAAATGTTGAGGATGTCAAGAAGAAGGAACCCTCCTATATTGCGGGGGACATAAAATGGTGCATCCACTTTGGAAAACCAGTTTGTCGGTTTCTTAAAAGTTAAACACAAATTCACCAAATAACTCAGCAGTTCTGTTCCACTCTTAGGACTTTATCCAAGAGTAATGAAAACATGTCCACACACACACACACAAAAATGTGCATAAATATTCATAGGAGCATTTCTCATAATAGCCAAATATTTGAAACAACCTAAATTTCCATCCGTTGGTGAATGGGTAGGTGAGATGTGGAATAGCCATGCAACAGAATGGTACTCAGCAATAAAAACGGAGCAAACCAAAGGAAAAAGCCAAAGGACAGGGAGTGGCAGAGGATGAGATGGCTGGATGGAGTCACTGACTCAGTGGACATGAACCTGAGCAAGCTCCAGGAGATAATGAAGGACAGGGAAGCCTGGCATGCTGCGGTCCATGGGGCTGCAAAGAACTGGACGCAACCTAGCAACTGAACAACAAAAACAACACAACTTGGGTGAACCTCAAAAGCTCGATGAGCCATGAAAGGAGCCAGACACGAGAGACCACAGAGTATATGATTCCATTTATAGGAAATGTCCAAAAAGAGTGAATCCATGGAAGCAGAAAGTAGATTAGTGCTGGTGAAGAAGGGCAGGAGAGGGAAACAATTAAGTGACGCAAGGGAATCTTGGTGGAACGATGCGACGTGTTAAAACTGATTTACGGTGATGGCAGCACAATGCGATAAACTGACTAAAAACGACTGACTTGTCCACATGCGATGGGCAAATGTAAAGAAGGTAAAATACGCCTCAACAAAATTGGACCTGTATGCTCAGAAAGAAAACAGGCAGCAAGCCAGATTCAGACTCCTCCATTTTCCAAACACAATGGCTGACTTTACAGGCACTAAAGCGCATCTCTAATTCTGGGAGATTTTGCTATAGTTGGAAAGCACAAGCCAAATAAATTCAACACTGGCACCTATACGAAACAACCGAAACAACTCTGACATGACGTGCTATTTTTCACCCGTTCAGCTGGCAAACACAAGCACTGCGTCAGCGAGCATGTGGAAAAGCGCGAAGCCGCCCGCATCGCTGGCGGAAGTGTGAATTAGCACAGCCCGCTGGGGGCAGTTTGACAGTCTTGTACATGCCTGTGATCCAGCGTTTCTCCTCCTAGGAATTATCCAGAAGATATGCTCACACACTTGCAAGATGACATTTGCATGCGTTGATCCCTGGCAGCTTTGCGGGTAATAGCAAAAGATTGGCGATAACCTTGACTTCCGTTGGGGGGAAAATGGTCAAAGAAGTTATGAATGGGGAGGAAACGTTTCACTACATGCTTGTTTGTAATTTCTGAAGTGTGGATGGTGCTAATATTTTGTCTTTTGAAAATAATAAACTGGGTAAGGATCTAGGTGAAATAAGCAATTGATGCACTGAATTGTATTGCCTCACAATAAGGATTTTATCCTCTTTTCAGATACATATATTTATATTTTATATTTTATACATATATATTATATATGTTTCTGAAAGTTTCCAAACTTCCAAAGGCCAAAACATGTCCATTTTCTATAAGTGCACCAGAGCATGAAGGTCTGGGCAGCCATAATTTGGTTCTATGGGTTGAGGTGAGTCTG